>NC_133666.1:704423426-704739007 GCF_037893015.1 Macrotis lagotis
TTAATACATTTTGACCAAGTAGGATTTATCCCAGGAATGCAGGGGTGGTTCAATATTAGGATAACTGTTAGTATAATCAACAACAAACCCATCAGAAATTATATGATTATATCAATAGATGCTGAAAAAGCTTTTGACAAAATACAGCACCCATTCCTACTAAAAACTCTAGAGAGTATAGGAATAAATGGACTGTTTCTTAGAATAATAAGCAGTATCTATCTGAAACCATAAGCAAGCATTACATTCAATGGGGAGAGACTAGAGGCATTCCCAGTAAGATCAGGGGTCAAACAAGGGTGCCCATTATCACCACTACTATTCAATATTGTATTAGAAATGTTAGCTTCAGCAATTAGAGAAGAAAAAGAAATTGAAGGAATTAGAATTCGGAAGTAAGAGACAAAACTCTCAGTCTGGCAGATGACATGATAGTATACCTAGAGAATCCCAGGAAATCATCCTAAAAGCTACTGGAAACAATTATTAATTTAGCAAAATTGCAGGATATAAAATAAACCCTCATAAATCCTCAACTTTTCTTTATATGACTAGCAAGATACAGCAGGAAGAGCTAGAAAGAGAAATCCCATTCAAAGTAATCTCAGACAATATAAAATACCTGGGAGTCTATTTGCCAAGGCAGACTCAGAAACTTTTTCAAAACAATTACAAAACACTTTTCACACAAATTAAATCAGATTTAAATAACTGGGCAAACACCAACTGTTCTTGGATAGGTTGAGCTAATATAATAAAAATGACAATTCCACCAAAACTAAACTTACTTGTTTAGTGCCCTACCAATCAAAATTCCAAAAAATTAGTTTGAGTTAAAAAAATTGTAAGTAAATTCATATGGAGAAATAAAAAGTCAAGAATTTCTAGGGATTCAATGGAAAAGTGCAAAATAAAGTGGCTTAGCCCTACCTGTTCTAAAATTATATTATAAAATGTCAGTCATCAAAACTGTCTGGTATTGGCTAAGAAATAGAGTGGTGGACCGGTGGAATAGACTAGGTGCAATAGCAGGAAACAATTATAGTAATCTACTATTTGATAAACCCAAAGAGTCCAGCTATTGGGATAAAAACTCTCTCTTCAATAAAAACTGCAGGGGAAAATTGGAAGTTAGTATGGAAGAAACTCCTTCCTGTGTCCTGTCTATATATGCTCCTTCTAACAGCTCTTATAAATGAGAAAGTTCATATGCATTATCAATATCTTCTTTCCATGTAGGAATACAGTTCAATATCATTAAGTTCCTCATAGTTAGTCCACTCCCTCTATGGTTCACCAGAGTCCTGTTCTTGGAGATCAAACTTTCTGTTCAGCTCTGGTTGTTTCAGTAGGAAAGTTTGAAAGTTCCCTGTTTCAGTGAAAGTCCATCTTTTCCCCCTGAAAGAGGACGTTCAATTTTGCTGGGTAGTTGATTCTCAATTGTAAACCAAGATCTTTTGCTTTCCAGGATATCATATTCCAATCCCTATGAGTCCTTATGTAGATGCTACCAGATCCTGTGTAATCCTGACTATGGAGCCTTGGCAGTTGAATTGTTTGTTTCTGGCAGCTTTTACAATTTTCTCTTTGATTTGGGAGTTTTGGAATTTGGCTATAATATTCCTAGAAGTTTTTCTTTTGGGATCTCTTTCAGGAGGTGACCAGTGAATTCCCTCAATTTCTATTTTACCCTCTACTTCTTGCTGTATTATTTCTTTGATACACTGTTTGGGTTTTTTTTTTAGTTTTTGCTAGGCAATGGGGTTAAGTGACTTGCCCAAGGTCACACAGGTAGGTAGTAAATGTCTGAGGCTGAATTTGAACTCAGGTACTCTTGACTCCAGGGCAGGTGCTCTATCTACTGTGCCACCTAGCTGCCCCTATTATTTCTTGGAAAATGAAATCTAGGCTCTTCTCCTGATCGTGGCTTTCAGATAGCTCAATAATTTTTAAATTATTTATTCTGGATCTGTTTTCGAGGTCAGTTGTTTTTCCAATGAGATATTTAACATTTTCTTCTCATTTTTGACTTTCTTGGAAGAGTTTTATTTCTTCCTGATTTCTTGCAAAGTCATCAGCTTCCTTTAGTTCCATTGTGCATTTGAAGGATTTACTTTCTTCAGAGAGCTTTTTTATCTCCTTTTCCAGCTGGCCAGTTCTGCTTTTTAAGGCATTCTTCTCCTCCTTTGCTTTTTGTTTTGCTTTTTCCCTTAGGCCTAAACTGCTTTTTTAACATATTTTCTTCAGTATTTTTTTGTATATCTTTCACCAAGCTATTGATTTGGTTTTCATGACTTTTCTGCATCTCTCTCATTTCTCCTTCCAATTTTTCCTCCACCTCCTTAATTATTTTTCAAAGTTTTTTTTTAGTTCATCCATAGTCTGAGCCCATTTTCTATTTCTCTTGGAGGTTTTGGATACAGAAGCTTCACTTTTGTCATCATCTGAGTATGTGTTTTGATCTTCCATGGGACTAAAGTAATTTTCTATGGTGAAATTCTTCTTTTTCTCTTGTTTACTCATTTCCTCAGTCCAAGACAGCACTTCCAAGACTTTGGGGTTTTTTTTCTTTTTGGTACACTGCACTGGGACCTTTATTTTTCCAATGTCTTATACTCTCTTGCCTATGCTTTGATATGTAGATGGCCCCCATACTTCCTTCTGCCCTGGAGCTACAAGGAAGGATCCAGCTTGGCTATCTTAGTATGGAAGGCCAAACTGCAACCTGGATCTGAGTGTAGGCAAACAGTAGAGACCTACCCTAAAGGAGAGCAGAGAAATCTCTGCTGACTTCCCTTATCATCTCTGGGGGTGTGGACTGCTTTCTCCAGATTCTTGCTGCAGATTCTGCAGCCTATGCTCTTCACTCCACACTAATTCTTAGTTCTTTCACAGCCCCTTCAAGCTGTTTCTGGTGATCTCTGGGCTGGGCTGGGGTGAGCTCTGGCTATGGCTATTTTTCCAATCCCTGGTCCTGGTGAAACACTCCTTTCCTGCAGAACTTCTAAGTTATCTTGAATTGGGAAAATATATCACTCAGTCTATCTGGGGGCTAGAGTCATCATTTGTTTGTTTTTGGGAGTTTGGGAGGAGAGGAGTTCCCAGGAAATGCTGCCTTCATGCCACCATCTTGACTCTGCCCCTTGAGAATTGACTCTCAATGCCTGTCTAGCATTGTGCGCACACACACACACACACACACACACACACACACACACACACACACGCAAACACAGACACATACCTCCCCACATTCCCTGAGATTATAAGCAGTCTGATAGAGGTTATACGTGTACAACCCTGCAAACCATCCCAAATCAGGCTTTTTCTCCCTATGCCATCCTGCTTGTCACAACAATCTGTCACAATCCCTCACCAGCTTGTTTAACCATTGCCCAGTTGATGGGCTTCCTTTGGCTTTCTCAGGCACTACAAAAGATGCAGGGGAAGATGATGAGAATTTGAATATAACAGCAGGAATTTGTGTGGAGATGTAAATTGACTCTTGAGATGTAAATTGACTTGAAGTAGAAACATTGTAATCTTGCCTGAGGACCCTCCCCATTCTTAAAGTACCATTGGGTTTAGCCTCTACCCAATTCCAGGTCTAGTAAGAGAAAGGGAGTTCACCTTTTGCCCTCTGCATGAGAGGCAAGACATAAAAAGCTGAACTGGACTCCAATTCAGGGCTGGTTCAGTCTTCTTTGACAATGGTCCAGCCAACACTACTTGGCTGTTCCTCTCTCTCTCTCTCTCTCTCTCTCTCACCCTTCCTATGTCTTGTAAGCTTTTTAATAAATTTTTGTTTTATTTCCACCCATGCTTTCCTGAGTCTGAATTATGATTCCTCATAGGCAGAACTGAACCCAAGTAGCCAGGGGCTACACTATAAATATTTTTGTATAATTTGATCTTTTTCCTCTTTTTAAAAAAAAAAACAAACTGTCTTTAGGTTCTAGAGCTGGCAATGGTGTTGCTGGATCAACAGATATGAAGGGCTGTATAGCCCTTTGGGGAACATTCCAAATTGGTCTCCTGAATTGTTGGATCAGTTCACAGCTCCACCAACAGTGCATCAGTGTCCCAATCTTACCACTTCACTTCCAACATTTATCATTTTTTCCCTTTCTGTTGTATCTAATACCTATGGGATGGTACCTCTAGGTTGTTTTAATTTGCATTTTTCTAATCACTAGTGATTTAGAGCATTTTTCAAGTGACTAGAGATAGTTTTTATTTCTTTGTTTGAAAACTATTCATATCCTTTGATGATTTATCAATTGGTGAATGAATTGTATTTTTGCCTATTTCACTTCTCTCTGTAGTTGAGAAATAAGGACTTTACTAGAAATGTTGCAAATGTTTTTCCTAGTTTTCTCCTTGTCTTTGATTTTGTTTAGCCTAAAAGCTTTTTAATTTTTTTATAATCAAAATTATCTGTGTTTGATTTTGTATTGCTCTTTTTTTTGTTGATCTTAAATTCTTCATCTATCCATAGACTGATAAACAACTCAAGGCTTGCCTTCTTTACTCAGTAGCTTTCTGCGCAAACCATGTTCCCATTTTGACCTTGTTTTGATATGAAGTGTGAGATGTTGTTGATGCCTAATTTCTGCCCAACTGTTTTCGAATTTTTCCATAGCTTTTTTTCAAATGACGAGTTTTTGTTTTAAAGCTTTGCATCTTTGTCACTATCATCTACTTGATTACCACAGTCATTTATTATATTATCATGTTTTTCTAATCTATTCCCCTCATCTGCTACTCATATTTTTAATCAGATTGTTTTGGATAATTATCATTTTATAATACAAGTTGAGATCCAGTATGTCCAGACCCCCTTCCTTCAACAATTTTTCACTGATTACCTTGATATCCTTGACATTTAGTAAATCCAAATGAATGTGGTTATTATCTTTCCCAATTCAGTAAGACAAATTATCGGTATTTAATTGTGACGGCATCGAATAAATAGATTAGCTAGGTAAAATTCTCAGTTTTCGTATTATATTGGTTTTTCTTTACCCTGAACAAAAAATATGACTTCAGTCATTTAGCTAGGACTTTATTTTTATAAAAAAGCATTTTATAATTATTTTCAAAGAGTTCCTATATCTCTTTTGGGAGGCATACACTTAGGAATTTTAGGCTGGCTAGTTATTTTAAATGATCTATGACAATATAGAATAATATTGCTGACACATAGTATAGTTTTCCTAATTTTCTCTTTTGATTACATTAATTTTAGATTAAGCTTTGCCTGAGATCATCATTACTGCTTCTAGCTATTTTTTTTAATTTGATAAAATTCTACTTCTGCTCATTATTTTCTGGGGTTCAATCTCTCATTTTGTAGGTCAATTCATTTCAGTCACCTTGTGACCTAAAATTAATTGTATATTTTCCTCCTTCCAATTTTACCTCACTATACCTCTCACACTTTTCCCCCCTAATCCTCCTCTTTACTCTTCTTTTCTTATCCCTGCTACCTTGCCCTGGTTTTTAACCTATTCATCCTTTCAGAAGGATGTTTTGGAAAAACAGGTATTTTTCACCCATTTCCAAAGAGAGCGAGGAAACATCTCTACCCACCCCTTGCCATCAGCTTCTTGTGTATCAGTTTTTCCTTTTATGCTTCATTTTCATGAGATTATTACTCCTTTTTATATCTCCCTACATGGTTTTATTTTTTTAGAATCACTCCATCATACTCAGGTCAGCTCAAGGTTATCTTTCAAACTATTCAAATGATGATTAAAGTCATAATAGCACTGATAGTATTTTCACACCTTATAAGTAAATAATTTGATCTTTTAATGCATTGGTTAACATATATATATATATATATATATAATATATACATATGTATGTAAAATTGGTCTTTAATGTTTACCTTAAAGATTTTATATGTCAAATTTCCCTTAAGTTTTGGAGTTGTTTTCACAACAACTTTAAAGTCATTGAGGATTTTAAATTTCCATATATATATATACATATATACATATATACATATATATATATATATATATATATACATATATATATATATATATATGGAGAGAGAGAGAGAGAGAGAGAGAGGATTATACATTGCTGAGTAAGTTACACTTAGTCATTACCTCAGTTCTTTTGCTCTATGCAATATAGTATTCCAAGAACTAGGGTCCTTCAATGTAATAGATGCTACTTCTTATCTAAAACTTATTGTGGCTTCAGGACATTTAAATTAGGTTTTTCTTGTTGCTTCCCTTTTTTCCTGAGCCTGGGAGCTTGAAAAATTATCCTAACATTCCTGGATGTTTTCCTCCTAGAATCTCTTTTGGGTGATGTTTGGTGGATTTTATCATTTCTTACTAACTTTCTAGTTCTTGAACTTCAGATCAACTTTCCCTTGTTAATTTCTTGCAGCATTGTATCAGGATTCTTTTTTGTTCATCATTATCTTTTAGATAGTCCAAGTCTTCCTATATTTTTTCTCCTCTATCTGTTTTCCAGGACATTTGCTTTTCTGATGAAATGATTCACAGTCTCTTGCGATTATCATCTTTGTTCTTTCGATTTTGTTTTGATTTTTGATCTTCACAATGTCTTTAGTTTCCCCTTGTCCAATTCTAGTTTTCAAGGAAACATTTTCTTACTTAAGTTTTTGATTATTTTCAATTGTCTGACTTTCTTTTCATCATTTTCTTGATTATTTAGGATTGGTCTTAATTTTTTTCTCATTTTCCCTTGATGTCTCTTAGTTGTTTTGTAGAGGTCTTCTTAACTTTTTCCAAAAATTCTTTTTGTACTTGTGACATTTCACATTTGTCTTTTTATGAGAATGTACTATTTTTGTATGCAGCCCCCATCTCCTTGGCTCTTCGCAATTCAATGTTCTAAGATCTACAGTGTTTAGTATAGAAGCTGCTAGGTTTTGTGAAATCCTGATTATTTTTCTACAGTATTTAATTTTTTCTTTTTTTCTTTTATTTAATATTTATTCTCATTTTGTACAAATAATGTTTTTTATACATTAATAAAATAATCTTGTTTAACAGTAAACAAAATACCCCTTCCCCATAAATATAGACTTGCTTGAGCGATAAAGTAAAGGGGAGAGAAAAAAATTAAAATTAAAAAATAATAGTAATAATTGTAGGTATGGCCAGGTGGTGCAATGGACGGAGCACCAGCCCTGGAGCCATGAGCACCCGAGCCCAAATCTGGCCCCATGCACCCAACAATCACCCAGCTGTGAGACATGCAAGCCCCCCCCAACCCCACTGCCTTGCAAAAACCAAAGAAAGGGAAAAAAAAAGACCCAAAATAGTAATAATAGTAGGGGTGGCTGGGAGGCAGACAGAGCATTGGTCCTTGAGCCAGGAGCACCCGGGTCCAAATCCAGCTTCAGACATCCAACGATCACCCTGCTATGCGGCCCCAGGCAGGCCACCCAGTCCCATTTGCCCTGCAACCCCCCCCCCCCAAAATAATAATAATAAAAAATGTGCTTGAGTCTTTGTTCCAACACCAACAACTCTGTAATGGGTGGATCACTTTCTTTATGATAAGTCCATCACAAAAGTTACTTCCATATTTTTCCAACGTTGCCATTGCTGATCGCAACTCCCTCCTTTCTTATTTCTCCACTACCATGTACTATATTTTCTCTCTCCTTTCACTCTGATGTTGCTGTAGGGTAGTTGAGTTGTGCAGCAGACAGATCCCTGGTCCTGGGGCCAAGAGGCCCTGAGCCCCCATACCACCCCTTAGGCCCAGAATCCACCTGGCCCTATGGTCCTGGACAGGCCTTCCAATCCCAGCCACTTGCAAGAAGTAAAAAAGAAAATGTGTTATATCTGACCACTCTCCCCCCATGGTCCATCCTTTCCTCCATCACTCACATTCCCCCCCTTTCCCCTTTTGCCCTTCTCTCTTTCTTACTCCAGATGTCTATACCCCATTGAGTATATATGCTGTTTCCTCTCCTAACCACCTCTGATGAGAGTGAAGATTCCCTCATTCCCCCTTGCCTTCACCCCTTCCATATCATTGCAATAGCTCATTGTAATAAAGAAAAATCTTATTATATGAAATATCTTGGCCTATTCCCCCTCTCCTTTTTCTTTCTCCCATTACATTTCCTTTTTTTTTTCTATTGACTCCATTTTTACACCATATTTTATCTTCAAATTCAGCTTTCCTCTGTGCTTCAACTATAAAAGCTCCTTCTACTTGCTCTGTTAATTGGGAAGATTCATATGAGTATTATCAGTGTCATTTTTCTATGCAGGAATACATGCAGTTCATCATCAAGTCCCTCATATTTTCCTCTTCTCCAATCTTTATGCTTCACCTGAGTCCTGTATTTGAAGATCAAACCTTCTGTTCAGCTCTGGCCATTCCAACAGGAACATCTGAAATCCTCCTGGTTCATTGAAAGTCCATCTTTATCCCTGGAAGAGGACATTCAGCCTTGCTGGGTAGTTCATTCTTGGCTGCATTCTAAGCTCTTTTGCCTTCCAGGATATTATATTCCAAGCCCTACAAGCTTCCAATGTAGTTACTGCTAAGTCCTGTGTGATCCTGACTGCAGCTCCATGATATTTGAACTCTGTCCTTCTGGCTGCTTGTAATATTCTCTTTGACTTGGGAGTTCTGGAATTTGGCTATAATATTCCTAGGGGTTGGTTTTTGGGGATCTCTTTCTCTGGGGGATTGGTATATTCTCTCCATTTCTATTTTGCCCTCTGCTTCTAGAATATCAGGGCAATTTTCCTGTAGTAATTCTTTGAAAATGATGTCAAGGCTCTTTTCCTGATCATGACTTTCAGGTATTCCAATAATTTTTAAATTATCTTTCCTAAATCTGTTTTCCATATCAGTTGTTTTTTCAATGAGATACTATATCATATTGCTTCATCCTGATAATAACCTTCCAAATTAGGTCAATATTATTGTCCCCATTTGGACAGTTGAAGAAACTGAGGCAAATGGAGGTTAAGTGATTAGGCCCACAGCTAGTCACTGTCTGAGACTGTATTTCAACTCTGACATCACTCAGACTAGGCCCAGGGTTCTCTCCACTGCACTAATTAGATTTCTAGATAATGCAAGGTGTGTGCCAAGTCCATCCTTCTAATGAAATTGTACCAAGACCAAATTTCCTCATCCCAACCTGGTTCCATCAACTTCTTCCCCCGCACCTCTCCCCATAACCCCTATAAATAACTGCTCTGAGACTTCTTCTGGAGGCCTGGGACCCACCCTGTCTTCCTTTCTTGTATGCTTCTGGCACTGCCAGGAAAAGACTGGCCAAGAAAGAACATATGTCATGACTATGGAGTTTTGCCATTAGAGAATCTCCCCTGAAGAGGCAACAACTCCCCCAATGAACAACACACAAGGCTTCTGTATGGTTCAGGGACTGAGGAACAGGGAGAGGAACTGGCCAACATGGTCATGTTCCCTGGGTTTCAGGTTGGTATTGCACATTGACCCTTTATACCCTATTTTGGAAGGAGGTGTTTTATCAAAATGGAACCTATATGGTTGGGGGTGCTAAGGGGAGGGGAGAGGATTGGACCATAATGCATTACAACCCATCCTCTTTTGGGTTCCTTGTATTACAGGTACTAAGGGTTGAGTCCAACTCCTACATGTGAGCTTTATGAAGTGAGCTTCAAAATGCAGCAGCTCTGTGTATATGGGCCTTTCCAAAGGAGAACTAAGTTCCAACTTTCTCTCCATCTTCATCCCCAGCTGATTTCCCTGCCCAGGTCTTCCAGATCCCAGTCAAGATATGATCTCTTATTTTGAGCAAGGAGAAGTTCCATGGATGCTGGAGCAGGAAGGCCTGAGGAGCCACAGTCCAGGTGAGTGAGGTGAAAACAGGTATAGGACAGTGATCATGGCCAGGGTTTTATGTGTCACAGGGAAGAAAGGCCTGGATTTGGGGATTGGAACATCTGCCTTGGGATACTTTTCCCTGTATTTCCTGACTACCTTCTCGGGTCAGTCATTGGACCACTGAGTCTCACTTTCTCCATATGTAAAATTAAAAAATTGGATTCCATGGACTTTCAACTCCATTTTTAAGTATCAATCCATGATTCTAAATGAAAGACCTTGCTTCAGATTTGGAAACAGAGAATTCTTTTGAAAATGTCAAAAGGGATATTCTGATTTCTTTGAGCTCTTAACTAGACCTTCAAGTCAATGAACATCTAAGTGCCCATAATGTCCCAGATGCTGTGCAAAGCACCCAACACATCAATAGATGTCAGGGGCTTTACCTGATCCCATGTTACATAAATTCTGGTGGAAAAGAGAAGAGGCCAACAACTATGTAGAAATCCATGATGGATAGGATTGAAGTGGGATTAATTAAGAGAGGGAAGACCCTAAATTTATGGAGGACTGTAAAAAGTTTATTATGGATATGGTCTTTGGTTGATTATCAGAGTAGCCAGGGAGAGTATTCTAGGAACAGGGATGGCAAGGGATTCTAGTGGTAGAGCATCCTGTCCTCAGAACAGAAATCAGGACCATACCACTGGATTCTAGTATATATAGGGGTGATAGGATGAAAGAAGACTGAATGCCTAGAGGAACGGCTGGAGATCAAGTGCTTTGATAGCTGTAGATAGGATTTTGCATTGAATCCATTTGCTGGGGAGTCACTGGGACTTGCTGAGAATGTGATATTAAGGCCAGGTGAGAATTTTAGGAAGAATTTGACAACTGAATAGAGGAATAATTAGACTGGTGGTTGAGTTGAGGTAGCCAAACCAACCAGCAGCCTCTTACAATATCACAGATGTGAAGTCAGAAAGAAAGAATCAGGGGGACTTTGCAAGAGTTTGAAGATGTGGTTCAGGTGGCCATATCTTAGATAATTGAATTTGAGCCTATTCTCTCTACTTGCCCTGAAGAATGAAGATGACGGACTGGGGGAACTTTCCATTAAGTCCCTACTGTGTGGACAAATCTTTGAGTATTAATACCTGTCCATAGAGTGGTCAGGTTGATTTCAGTAATCAGAAGGGGACAAATTCGGACATGATTTCTTTGAAAGGAATTTTTCTCACTTCTTTAGCTCTAACTCTACTGTCTGAAAATACTTCAGACCTCCCACTGAGCTGCTTCTTCCAGGATCAAAAGAGATTTAGATCCCTTGCATTTGAGCACATGCAAAAATCTCGCTCAAGTCAAGGTAAAAGGGAAAATACCCTCCTGGGACCCAGAGGATTCTCTATTTTGTTTGTTTGTAGACATAAGAAACCCAATCCCAACTCTCCTTTGGCCTTTTGAAACACATCAGAAGAAAACTCTTAATTTTACAGTAGACACAGTAGCAAAGTGAAAATATTCTCTTCAAAAAGCCCATAAGGCAGGTCTGAAGACCTTTTGGAACTTGAAACTCATGAAGGACCAGTGGTTCTTGCATTGGAACAATAGGAATTGACTCCAACAGGGGGCACTATTGGGGGGGGGTATAATGAGTGTACGATGACAGAAAAATTAGGAGACCATGGTCAGAGGTGGCATTGAGTGTTCATAAAGAACTTCTACCCCTCCAGGTGTTTCCTGGCTGGGTCCAGGAGGGTAACCTCAGAACAAGGCCATATCTGCCCCACCAAGCCCTACATAAACACTACAGCCATAGAAGACCACCTCAGGGTCCCCATAGATAGAACTGGAAGAGTTATTTGCATGAAATAATCCTCTAAACTCCCAAGATAGGGTGGGGTGGGAAGATAAGAGGAAGCCTCAGAAAGAGCATTTCCACCACCGCCTTTATTCTCCTTTCTCATCCACCTCATTTTTTTCTTTTTTCATTTTTTTCCTTTTTCAAGATTTTATTTGAGTTTTGAGTTTTACAATTTTTCTCCCAATCTTACTTCCCTCCCCCACACCATGGAAAGCAATCTGTCAGTCTTTATTTTGTTTCCATGTTGTACATTGATCCAGATTGAGTGTGATGAGAGAGAAATCACATCCTAAAGGAGGAAAAAAAAGTATAAGAGATAACAAGATCAGACAAGATAACTTTTTTTTTCTAAATTAAAGGGAATAGTCCTTGAAATTTGTTGAAACTCCACGGCTCTTTATCAGGATACAGATGGTATTCTCCATTGCAGACAGCCCAAAATTGTCCCTGGTTGTTGCACTGATGGAACAAGCAAATCCATCAAGGTTGAACATCACCCCCATGTTGCTGATAGGGTGTACAGTGCTCTTCTGGTTCTGCTCATCTCACTCAGCATCAGTTCATGCAAATCCCTCCAGGCTTCCCTGAATTCCCATTCCTCCTGTTTTTTTTTTTTTTTGTTTTGTTTTTTTTTAGGGTTTTGCAAGGCAAATGGGGTTAAGTGGCTTGCCCAAGGCCACACAGCTAGGTACTTATTAAGTGTCTGTGACCAGATTTGAACCCAGGTACACCTGACTCCAAGGCCAGTGCTTTATCCACTGCACCACCTAGCTGCCCCCCTCCTGGTTTCTAATAGAACAATAGCATTCCATGACATGCATAGACCACAGTTTGCTAAGCCATTCCCCAATTGAAGGACATTGACTTGATTTCCAATTCTTTGCCACCACAAACAGGGCTGCCATGAATATTTTTGTACAAGTGATGTTTTTACCCTTTTTCATCATCTCTTCAGAGTATAGACCCAGTAGTGGTATTGCTGGATCAAAGGGTGTGTTCATTTTTGTTGTCCTTTAGGTGTAGTTCCAAATTTCTCTCCAGAAAGGTTGGATGAGTTCACAGCTCCACCAATAGTGTAATAGTGTCCCAGATTTCCCACAACTCTTCCAACAATGATCATTATCCTTTCTGGTCATATTGGCCAGTCTGAGAGGTATGACCACCTCATTTTTCTGAATGATTGGGGAAGGGGTTCCCTGGGATTAAGGGGGAAGATGAAAGGAGAGCTGGCCATGTGTCAAGGTCACTTGCTGGTGATGCACTATCTCTGTTCCTGGTTGGTCCTGGAGTCACAAACTCCATTTCTCCCCTGTCAGTTTTAAATGTCCCACTATATTAATAGTTAACATTCACATTTAACTTTTAGATTTGCAGTGTGCTTCCAAACAGTGATGTCCTTTATTCCTCACAGAGTATGTTAGGTGGAGGCCCTTAGAATTAGAAGGGACTTAGGGACTGTCCTAAGTAGGGAAAAAAAATAGGAAAATGGTCTGTGGCTCATTTCATCAGAGTTTGCTAGGGACCAGTCATACTCCCATCAGGAGGTGGCCTGAATGTTGAAGATAAAAATCTTAATAGTGATACTGTCCTCTACTTTGTCCATTCTAATTTATTGGAAATGAGTTTATTTGAATTATGTTTAATTTACTGTTGTCTTGTTTTCAAGGGTCAGTTCTCAGGGCGTGGTAACTCAGGAGCCAGCTCTGCTTTGTGATCCTAGTAGGAACAGTCACCCTGACCTGCAGCTCTAGCACAGGGGCAGTCAGCACTGGGTTCTATCCAGACAGCAGAAATCTGGCCAAGTTCCAAAGACACTGAGTTACCACAGTCTAGTATCCCACCTCCCCATCTGATTCTCAGGGTCCATTCTTGGGGATAATGTTGCCCTGACCATCAAGGGGCCCCAGTCTGAGGCCAAGGCTGAATATTGCTCTAGTTTATGATATAACAGTGCAACTCAGCCTCATAGTGACAGATTCATAAAGGGAAGAGTTGACTCAAAAATCTATGGGAAGCCCAGGTTCCAGGCCATGCCAAGGTTGACTCTCTTTCCACTTGCTTGTCATTCTTCCTGCCTTGCATTTATTTCCACACAGGCCTGGGACTGGACTCTTGGAGTGTGGTAGATCTGGTGACAGAACCTTTTCAACCCAACACATTCTGGCATCTCCCTTTTCATCACAACAATACAAGTGGGGCTCTTTCCAGAGATATCACTAGACTTCTCAGGACTAGGATAGCAAAGGATCAGCAACTTAGGAGTGGATGAGAATTCAACCATGTACTCTTTCCCAGAAAAGGGCTTCTTCAATGCTGATTTTTTTTTTAAAGGAAGACAATTGAGTTTGGAAATATAGACAGATAATCAAGTCTAAAAATGATTACTGAAGAAATGGTTACTAACACCCAATCTGCCTTTATATATTTTCTAAAGTCATTATCACAGTAGAATCTGCTCTTCCCTTTCCTGTCTTGAGACCTTCTATTCCAGTTCAACTATTCCGAGATGCTTGGGTATGGATACCCCCAACACTTAGCAGTGTATTGCCACTATGCAAGTGGTTCTGTAAAGTAAATGTGTCAGATCTGCATGTGTCTGACAACATAATATATTCTTGCTTGATGCAATTGCACATTGTAATTAATAATTTGTACAAATAATATATATTAGATGCTTGAGTCTGGGCTTTCCATTCTCCCAGAGAGAATGTCTTTCATTCTGTTGAATGGTGCAGAAAAAAAAAATAAACAGTTATCCTCAATTGATTATATTTGTATTGTCAAACAACTTAATAAAGACTCTCCTAACTCCTTGGATTAGTTGACTGGAAGGAGGCAATCAAGGTTTTATGAATATTGGTATTTAGGAGGTTGTTGTCAATTTTGTTTGCATATTAGTGCATAATATATCATTTGAGAACAATAATTAGACATCTATAAAAAAAAAGGTACTCTTCCCAGGACATATTTCAGAGATATTCACTTACAGTATAAATTGAATTTTATTCATTTCTACATTTGTACCAATAAAATGATTTTGCGAGTTCTGACAGCATAGAGAATGGTCCCTCTGAAACTATTTATTAGACTATTAATATATTTTTAGTCAATATGCAAAAAAATCAAGCTGTAGCACATGCATAAAATACAGAGTAACAATTTTTAAATGGTTCAATAACATCTTAAGAACCAATATACTAAAAGAATAAAAATGGCTACAAAAGGAATCCAGAGTTATTGACTATAGCAATGCCTTCCATGTGCCCCAAACATCATGAGCATCATAAAAGACAAACAATTGCCATACATATTTTAAACTGCGCAGGCCCACATACATTGCAGACTGACTATTTCAGTGCCAGAATAACCAGAATCTCCTGTTACCTTTCTAGGTTTCACTGTAGTTGACAAAGCTTGTTAAATTATTCTACATTTAGTGTTTCCTGTTCTCAGGAGAGGGGGATAACAAAGTCTCAGTGTAGGCTTAGGATATTAGTCATACAACTCTTTTTTTTTGGTTTGTTTTAGGTTTTTGCAAGGCAATAGGGTTAAGTGGCTTGCCCAAGGTCATACAGCTAGGTGCTTATTAAGTGTCTGAGGCCGAATTTGAACTCAGGTACTCCTGATTCCAGGGTCAGTGCTCTAACCACTGTACCACCTAGCCACCCCACAATTACTTTTGAAAATGTAGTGGAAAAGAAACATTTCAGAAGTGTATACTTCCTAAGCATGTTCTATTTAAACTTGGGTTGTTCTTTTAGCCTGTGCAATAAAATAAATGGCTTCCATTGGCTCCCCCGTTGGCAATATGGTAGAACCAGAGAAGGTGGTACCAGAGACAAGTTTAATCTTATCTTTTTTTTTTTTTTTTTTTTTTAGGTTTTTGGCAAGGCAGTGGGGTTAAGTGACTTGCCAAGGTCACACAGCTAGGTCATTATTAAATGTCTGATTTAAATTCAGTTGCTTCTGACTCCAGGGCCTGTGCTCTATCACTGAGCCACCTAGCCACCCGACAAGTTTAATCATGAAGCTTCCAGATTTGTTGAAAAGTTCAACCAAGTAAAACAATATTTTAAAATAAACCAAAGCATACCTGGTTCTTGGTGGTTTTTTTTTTTTTTTTTTTGGTTTTTGCAAGGCAAAAGGGATTAAGTGGCTTACCCAAGGCCACACAGGTAATTATTAAGTGTCTGAGACCGGATTTGAACCCAGGTACTACTGACTCCAGGGCCAGTGCTTTATCCACTGTATCACCTAGCTACCCTGCCCTGCACCACCTAGCCACCCTGGTTCTTGGTTTCTTGGGGGAAAACTAGGCCCCATTTAACTTCCTGAGGTGATATAGTGGATGCTTCAATCTTTGGCAGAGGTTTGTACAGGTTGTTGATTGCCTAAACAATAAAATGCTGCATAATCTGCCCAAACTGTCATTTAGCTAGTCCTAGATGCTGGCCTCGCATCAGAAGAGGCCCCTCAGATGGCATTCCACCAGTCTATTGCCTGCCATGCTCCTCACTTAGACCAAAGCCCCTCCCCCCTCCCCCATACCCAACCATAAAGCTACTTAAATTGAAAAAAAGAAAAAAATAGTCTTTTGCATTTTCCAAATTAAATATTTGAGTTAGGAGATATTTAACGTGGGTTTTTTTTTTAATTCTCTCTTGTCACCCAGTAAGCTGATTAAAAAATATTACATCACACAAATCTATTAAGGAATTTTAGAAATTCTCTATCCAAATGATAGATATTTCTGAAGTTTTTTTTAAGGTTTTTTTTTCAAGGCAAACGGGGTTAAGTGGCTTGCCCAAGGCCACACAACTAGGTAATTATTAAGTTTCTGAGACCAGATTTGAACCCAGGTACTCCTGACTCCAGGGCCAGTGCTTTATCCACTACGCCACCTAGCCACCCCTGAAGTTCTTAAAATTTTATTTTAAAAATTCTACTTCTTGATTGGGAGACACTATACTGACAGGATAATATATATCTTATAAACTGATCTGTGGCAAAATGTTTAATTGAATATTAAAGTGTGCTTTTATTTATTCACTAATAAAAGGTCTGAACTTCAAGTTCTTGAATTATAGTATAAGAAATACAACAGACCATGATAGGGGTGTTTTTAATAATTATACATCTCAAGGAACCCATTTGTCCTATCTAAACCCTGGTCCTGTACTGATAAATTGGAGCCTTAGATGACTTAGTAGATAGAATACTGATTTCAGAATCAGAAAGAACTGAGTTCAAATCCAGCCTCAGCCACTTAATACAAGTGTCAGTCTGGCAAATCCCTTACATTTGCTTGCCTCAGATCCTTGTCTATAAAATGGTCTGCAGAGGGAACCGGAAAAACTGTATCTTTGTCAAGAAAACACCCAAAGTGCATGAAGACTCAGACATACCTGAAAAATGATTCAGCTACAACTGTAATCAACGATTATTTTCATTATCCTTTTATTGTTTAAAGAAACTTTGGGAAATGGAAGAACCCATTTGCTGAATTCAGCAAATTGAAAGTGTTCATTCACTCTGAGACTTGAAAAGTCTCTAATCTTTCATGCAATTAGAAATCAGATTTCCTAAAGTCTTAATATTTCCTTTTCATTAATTGTCCTTCTTTGAGTTTTAAAGCTTGAAAGTCTGCTCCCCCTGATTTTGAAGACTAGACCTAAGCTGGAGAGGGCTGATGCAGGTTTGTTGGGTACTGACCATCGTTTACTTAATAAACTGACAGCCTTCTTCCCTAGGGCTGAGAAGATGGGATGCCCTTGCTTAAGGGAAGGTACCAAAGCAATGACTTGCTGAGTTCCCCAAGTCCTACATGGAAATGGAGCATTTACAAGATCCTTTGCTATTTCCACAAAGAGTAAGATATTCGTTTTGTCCATATTAAGGGAAAAATGACCAAATAAAGGTGATCCATGTAACCACGCTCTCTTGCAGCCCAATTCCTCATTTGACCACATCCAGATTAGAGGCTGACTTTCTAAGTCCAGTCACATGGCCATCCAGAAGGCCAACAACCCAGAAGGAGAAAGACCCAAAGCAAAAGACCACAGACCGCGGTCCAGCTGAGAGCCTGCAGGCCCACGGCCGGGTGTGCTCGCTTCCATTCAGGCATCTCTGCCTTCTCCGACCCAATGGCCTCTCCTGGCCCTCGTCCTCATCCCTGCCCTCCCAGCCCCACGGGAAGGGCATCGTGTCTCCTGGGGGAGGGCCCACAGGACAGTGCCCACGGGAGGGCCCGGATGCACACTGGCAGGGCTCCCAAGATGCACCTGGGCCCCGCTCTGGGAGGGGGGAACCGGAGGGGAGGGGCTGTCTGAGAGGAGCAGCTTGGAGGGGGGCGGGGCTTCCGCCCTGGGAGTGGGGTTTGTGGTGGGGGCGGAGCATGGGAGTGGAGAAGGCTTGGCACGTGGTGGAGGGCGGGGCTCCGCGAGGCGGGGCCGATTGGGCCCAGGAGTCCCGACCCTGTACGTGATTGGAGGAGACCGGGAGCCTGGGAGGTGGCAGGGGGCGGAGCTTTTGGGACTGGAGACCCCCCCCCGCGGGGCTGCTGGGTACCAGGAAGTCGGTACTGCGCCTGCTCGGCCTCCCCGTAGCTGACCTCTCTCCGCCTCCTGGAGCCCGGGCGGGCCGGGCAGGTCCCGGGTAGGTAGCGGTGCCTCCACCCCCTCCCCATTTCCCAGAGTCCTCTGCGCTGCCCTAGACTGACCCCGGGCCTCCCTCCTCCCTGACCTCGGCCTCAGCCCCCAGGAGGCCCGGAGTCCGGAATGGCGCCCCCCCGCGGCCCGTCTCCCCGCCCCCTGCCCCCCGCAGAGCCCCGGGGGGTCTCCCAGTGCCCCCAGCTTCCCAGCAGAGCTTCGGTCTCGGGGCCCAGTGACTCGGTTTCCCCGGGCCCAGGGTCTCTCCTGTGGGAATGTCTTCTCCCCCAGACCCTCCTCCTGCCCCCACCCCCGGCCCCCTCCTTCCCCGCCTCAGTTTCTTTTTTTTGAGTTGATTTTTCACTTTTCCAAGTTCAGGCCTCGATCGTTTCCGCCCCAGCCCGGCCCGAGGCGTCACGCGCGTTTCCCCGCGAGTCCTTGTGTTTAAGAGGGAGAAGCAGGAAACGGGAGAGAAGGTTTCACAAGGGGCCCTTGTGTCCACTCGGATTCAGGGCAGCCCCCCACGTGCCCGGCCTCGTCCACGATGGGTCTCCCCAGCTTGTCCTGGATCCCTGCACCGCCGTTGTAGTGATTCTGGGCCCCGGCTCAGCCTCAGTGCATCCAGTTTTCTTCTTTCTTCTCCAACTTACTGTTACTCAGATTGTCCTGTGGAACAATAGGACTCCAGACTGTTCATACTCCTTAACTTGTTCCCCCATCCCCCAATGGAGGGGCATTGCCTCAGTTTCCCCATTCTTTGCCTCTGCAAAAAGATGTCCCGCCTCAACGCCTTTCAGCCCCCTCGGGCTTGAATCCCCGACTGAGTTGTGTTTCCCAGTCTGAGTTTTCTCGTCTTTTCCTTGTCGTTTCCTTCCCGAGCCTCTGCAGCCTCCACTTGCCCTGGTGTCTGTACTTTAGATCCTGCCTGAGTTACCTGGGGCCTGGAGATGTGGGGAGGCAGTGGACCAGCTGGAGGGAGGGCTGTGCCCCGGGAGTCACTGAGGTGCTGCCTGGTTCTCCCTCCTGGCACCCCAAGCTCCTTCTGCTTCTGTAGAAGCCTGAGGAGAGGAGTATGAAGAATAGCATGAAGTAGGAGAGGGATGTGGTCTTTGCTTCTCTTCTACTTTTCTAAGGGCAGGACCTGGGCCTTTAACTCCAGGAGGAACTCACCCTTTATAAATGCCTGGAGGCCAGTCTCCTTCTGCTGTTGAGGAGGCAAAGCTGTCCCTGTTCCCACCCCTCCTGTGATCCTTCTGCCTCCCCAGCTCAGTCTGCCAAGGCCCTAGGCCTTCCCCAAGCAGGTCCTGAGTCAGAGCCAGATGCCAAAGTTGGAGAAATGTTGGAACCATTGTATTGTTAAAGGTTGACAAATATCAGTCTTCCAGAGTATGATCCCCAAAGTAGTCAGTCTGGGACTAAAATTATGGGTTTTTCTAAGCTGAGGTAGAAAAGGGAGGAACTTTCCAGGGTTAGGGTTAGACTGTCTCCTGGGGATCCGAAAGGCTTAGAATGAGAAACCTTTCCTGCTTAGGAGTAAGCTCTGATAGTAGTGCTTTGGCTGTTATATTTGGGGATCTATTGGGAGAAGCAGGACCCCAACATAGATAAAGACCAGAAAAGAGATGGAGGAACTTGACCAAATGGAATCACATTGGTTCTTGCTCCCTTCGCAGGAATTCTGGATTCATGGCAATGGAGCCTGGGAGTCTCAGACCCAAATCTCAGGTAAGTGCAGTCTATCCCCAGACTGCAAGGAGGGGCATCTATGTGGTGCAGTGGATAGGGAACTGACCTTTAAAGTCAGTATGACAGTAGATTGAATTCAGTCTCAGTCACTTGCCACTTCTAAACTGTACAATCTTGGGCAAGTCACTTAACCCTCTTTGGGTCCAGGACCATCTCCAATCATCCTGATTCATATCTGGCCACTGGACCCAGATAGCTCTGGAGGAAAAAGTGAGGCTGGTAATTTAGCACAGCCCCCCCCCCCTCAAATTCAGTTCACATGTTTATCATGGCATAACCTCCTTGATATTTTGTTTTTCCAGAATGAAGAACAAACATCAAACCAAATCTATTTCTATTGCCATAGGGGAGGGTTCATGAAGCTGATAATGCCTTCTTATGGATCCTTTCCTTACCAAAAAATAGGTTTGAAATTGAACCTTTTAGTAACCACATAGCCCTGTTCACTTCTGTGTTTTAACCTGATTCTTGGGGCCCTTGGGGTCTTGAGTATGAGCCCCTCTCACTCAATACTGGTGTCCTCCCTCTTTGTATTTAAGTTCTCTCTCCTTATAGTCAACTTTGAAGAACCACTGCAGTTGTGAATTGACTCATAATTCCTGCCTGGCATTGTGCAAACACACCGACTCACATCCACATAGCTCCCCACATTCTCTGTGATTTTAAGCAGTCTGATGCTTGTTACAGTATTCCATCCCAATCCCACAACAGCTTGTTTGGCCATTCCCCAATTGATGGGCATCCTCTGGCTTTCTCAGATACAAGGAAAAGAGATCCTATAAATATTGTTGTATAATTTGATCTTTTTCCCCCTTTTAAAAAACTGTCTTTAGGTTCTAGAGCTGGCAATGGTGTTGCTGGATCAACAGATACGAAGGGCTATATAGCCCTTTGGGGAACATTCTAAATTGGTCTCCTGAATGGTTGGATCAGTTCACAGCTCCACCAATAGTGTATCAGTGTCCTAATCTTCCCACTTCACTTCCAATATTTATCGTTTTCCCTTTCTGTAGTATCTAATATATATGAGATGGTACCCAAGAGTTGTTTTAATTTGCATTTTTCTAATCAATAGTGATTTAGAACATTTTTCACATGAGTAGAGATAGTTTTGATTTCTTTGTCTGAAAACTGTCTTTTCATATCCTTTGCTTATTGAATGAGCTATATTTTTGCTAATTGCACTTCTCTATATAATTGAGAAATGAGGACTTTAGTAGAAATATCTGTTACAAATGTTTTCCCTAGTTTTCTCCTTTGATTTTGTTTTGCCTAAAATCTTTTTAATTTTATATAATCAAAATTGGCTATGTTTGATTTTTTTCATGGACCTTAAATTCTTCATCTGTCCATAGACTGGTAAATAAACAAGTCAAGGCATGTCTCCTTTTCTCAGTAGCATGCTTTATATGTTGCCATTTTAACCTTGTCTTGGTACGAAGTGTGAGATGCTGATGCCTAACTTCTGCCCAACTCTTTTCAAATTTTTCCACAGCTTTTTGTCAAATGACAAGTTTTCATTCTAAAGACTTGGATCTTTGTCATCTACCAAGTTACCACAGTCATTTGCTCTATTGTTATGTTTTCCTAATCTATTCCCCTGATCTGCCACTCTAAGTTTTAATCAGAGATTGTTTTTGATAATTAGCGTTTTATAATACAAGTTGAGACCTAGTATGTCCAGACCCCCTTCCTTCATCAATTTTTCATTGATTACCTTGATATCCTTGACATTTAGTAAATCCAAATGAATGTGGTTATTATCTTTTCCAATTCAGTAAGATAATTTACTGGTATTTAATTATGATGGCATTGAATAAATAGATTAGGTAAAATTCTCAATTTTTATTATATTGATTTTTCTTTCCCCTGAACAAAAATATGACTCCAATCATTTAGCTATGAGTTTCTTTTTATAAAAAGTGTTTCATAATAATTTTCAGAGTTCCTTTGTCTCTTTTGGCAGGTAAACACGTATGAATTTTAGGCTGGCTAGTTATTTTAAATAATCTAAAAATATAGAATAATATTGATGACACATAGTGTAGTTTCCCTAATTTTCTCTTTTGAGTAAATCAATTTTAGATTAAGCTTTGCTTGAGATCATGATTACTGCTTCTGGCTATTTTTTTTAATTTGGTAAAATTCTACTTCTGCTCTTTATTTTCTTGGGTTGAATCTCTCATTTTGGGCTAATACATTTAAAAAAAATTTTATTTTATTTTTCAAGGCAATGGGGTTAAGTGGCTTGCCCAAGGCCACATAGCAAGGTAATTATTAAGTGTCTGAGGCTGGATTTGAACTCAGGTACTCCTGACTCCAGGACTGGTGCTCTATCTACTGTGCCACCTAGCCGTCCTGAATCTCTCATTATGTAGGTCAATTCATCTCAGTCATCTTCTCAGGTGTAAATAATTGTAAATAATTTCCTGCTTCCAATTTTACCTCTCTATCCTTCCCGAATTTTTTTTTCCCCCCGTAATCCTCCTCTTTACTCTTCTTTTCGTCCCTGCTACCTTGCCCTGTTGTCTTTAACCTATTCATCCTCCCATTTCCAAAAAGAGCAAGGAAACAGCCCTCCCCACCCTCCCCATTAGCTTCATCTATATCAGTTTTTCCTTTTATGCTTCATTTTCATGAGCTAAGCTCTCTCTCCTTATAGTCAACTTTGAAGAACCACTGCAGTTGTGAATTGACTCATAATTCCTGCCTGGCATTGTGCAAACACACCGACTCACATCCATATAGCTCCCCTTTTTTTATCTCCTTTTTTTTTTATCTCCCTATGTAGTTTTATTTTTTAGAATCACTCAATGGAGTGATTCTAAAAAATAAATAATACTAATACTCAGGTCGCTTGGAAAATTATCCCTGACATTCCTGTAAGTTTTCCCCCTAGAATCTCTTTTGGGGGGTGTTTGGCGGATTTTTTAATTTCTTCTTGACCTTCTATTTCTAGAACTTCAGAACAATTTTCTCTTGTTAATTTCTTTCAGTATTGTATCGAGATTCTTTTTCTTTCATCATGACTTTCAGGTAGTCCCAGTCTTTTCATATTATTTCTCCACCATCTGTTTTCCAGAACAGTTGCTTTTCTGATGAAATGCTTCACATTCTTTAGCTATTATTATTTTTGTTCTTTTGATTTTTAGTTTTTGATCTTTTAGAATGTCATTAGCTTCCCTTCATGCAATTCTATTTTTCAAGGAATTATTTTGTTCCTGAAGTTTTTGATTCTTTATTTCCAGTTGTCTGACTTTCTTTTCACCATTTTCTTGATTATTTAGGATTTATCTTAATTTTTTCTCATTTTCCTTTGATATCCCTTAATTGATTTCTAATAATCTTCTTAAGTTTCTCTAAAAACTCTTTTTTGTATTTGTGACATTTGACATTTGTCATTGTATGAGAAATTATTATTTTTGGATACAACCCAAGGTCCTTAGCTCTTTGCAATTCAATGTTTTACAATGTACAGTGTTTTCACTATAGAATTTGCTAGGTTTTGTGAAATCCTGATTATTTTTCTGCAGTATTTAATTTTCTTCCTCCTTGTTTTTAAAATATTTTTTCTTTAACCCAGGAATTTTGAAACTTGGCTCTGACTTTCTAATAAATGTTCCTCCTCCCATTGGTCTGATCAGCTATAGTTGGATACATTGTAATTTGTCTCTGAAATAGAGATGTCACTTCATTCTTCTTCAATTCCCAGGATCTTTTGCAGGTAGTGCTCAGACGAGTCTTTGTTTCTACCTTGCTTCTTGGTCTAGAACTTTAGGGCAATTTTCCTTAATAATTTCTGGTAACATTGTATCCAGCTACTTCTTTTGATCCTGACATTCATATAGCTCAGCAATTTTTATATTTTCCTCTTAATCTATTCTCCAGGTTGGTTGTTTTCTAATGAACTGTTTCAGATTCTCTTGTTTTTTTTTCTGCATTTTTTATATCTTGGCAATCCTTCTTGCCCCTATTGTAGTTTTCAAGGAATTTTTTTTTTTTAACATTTTTTGTCTCTTTCTAATTGATTAACATTTTATCAACTTTTTGATTACTTTTTTTTTGCTATTTTGACCTTCTTATTTGATTTTTAAATTCCTATTTATTTTCCTCCTAAAGATTTTCTTATTCTTTTTGCAATTGGTTGAGTTTTTCATTATTTTTTTAAAAATGGTTTTATTTTTTCCTAATTTTTTCTAATCCACTCTGATTTGATTTTTGAATTCTTTTTTACTTTCATCCAATATTCCTTTTTGTATTTCTGTCCATTGTCCATTATTCTTTAGGGTAGGAGTGGGTTTTTTTTTAAACCTCACACTCCTCTTCTGAAAATCATCCCCCAATTTTTTTTTTACACCAAAGTAAGTATGAATGATTGGGTTCTTTTTTCTTTGCTTATTCATTTTATCTTGATTTTATTTGGTTTGATTTGATTTTTAACAGCTTAATATTCTTATAATGTTTTGATTCTGAGCCATGAGTATTGTTGCCCTAGTCCTCAACTCTTTTTTCCTATTGTTTACTGAATTCAGTTTGGGGGCTCAATGTCAGGGTTTCCTTTTTTTCCTCCACTCAGTCCCAGCTTCAGTGTCCCCAAAATGTTTTTGCTTTCTATGGTAGTGGCTTCTCCTTCCCCACAGCCGGGTTCATGTCTTGTTGGCACTGTTAAGCTTGACTTCTAGATACACTTGGGAATCCTTCAGTCATTCCCCACTCAGTCTTTTTTGCTTTAGAAGCAAGTTTGTTAGGGAAGAGTGACTGAGGTGAGTGACTTGATGTCCCCACTGCTTCTCTCATGGTCTCCTGTTGGATGATTCAGTGGGGTGTCAGTGCTTCCCTCAGGTCAAACCTCAGGCCCTGCATTGTTCTCTGAATCCTCTCAAGTTGTCCTCCTAGGACTTTACCCTTATATTTTTGTTACTCTTAATTCAATTCAGGATGATTTTCTGTCAGTTTGTGGAGGGTATCTGGAGAGCCCACATATTTCTTACCTATATCAGGGTTCCTCCATCAGGTTTGATGATGAAGTTCCCCATCACCTTTTCTTTCTCCTGCACACATCCACCTCCTGCCTTACAGATAAACCACTCGCCTCCCAGATTCCCCAGGTGATGCATTATATTCCAAGGGATTTCTCAGCTTTGTTCCCACTGACAAAAAAACATCTATTTTTCAGAATTCCCTTGGGCTCCTAATGACATTGGGTTGTAGAGGTGACTGCTTCTCATGTAGCATATGAGCTCTGGGTAGATTCCTTCTCTGTGCTTCATCTTCCATCTAGAATTGAACAGGGGTGGACTCTTTACTTCTCATGTCTTTCATCTCTACACCTGATGACTTTTGATGGTCTAGGAGTTGGTGACATTCAAGGATGTGGCTGTGGACTTCACCCAGGAAGAGTGGAGCCTCTTGGACCCTTTTCAGAAACAGTTGTACAAAGAGGTGATGCTGGAGAATGCCCAGAACCTGCTTTCTGTGGGTAAGGACCCTTCCCCTGGTAACACTAAGTCTACTGTTAGTGGGAATATCTTTGTTCCCTACTGTGAAGGGTTTGGAGCAATTCAGAGAGAGGAAAGGGCAGATCTGCAATTCTGTACTTTATCTTCCTTCCTCTTGCTCTAAAATTCTCATCAAGATAGTGGGAAAGGAAGGGAAGGGAATAAGCATTTGCTTTCACGTGCTGTGTGCCAGATGCTATGAAGGCTTTCATTATCATATCACATTTCTTCATCCTGATAACAACCTTCCAAGTTAGGTGAATATTATTATCCCCATTTGAACAGTTGAACAAACTGAAGCAAATGGAGATTAAGTGGTTAGGCCCACAGCTAGTCATTGTCTGAGATTGGATTTTTTTTTTTCAAGCATTGGGGTTAAGTGGCTTGCCCAAGGCCACACAGCGAGGTAATTATTAAGTGTCTGAGGCCGGATTTGAAGTCAGGTACTCCTGACTCCAGGGCTGGTGCTCTATCTACTGCGCCACCTAGCTGCCCCTGGCATTCCTCAGACTAGGCCCAGGGTTCTCTCCACTCCACTGACTAGATTTCTAGATAATGGGAAGTGTGTTCCAAGTCCATCCTTTTATGAAGAAGTTGTACCAAGGCCAAATTTCCTCATCCCTACATGGTTCCATCAGCTTCTCCCCCACCTCTCCCCTTAGCCTCCTCAATAACTGCTCTGAGACTTCTTCAGGAGCCTGGGACTCACCCTGTTATTCTTTCCTATATACTTCTGGCACTACCAGGATAAATGACTGGCCAAGAGAAAGCATTTTGGCACAACTATAGTGTTTCCCAGTACAGAATCTCCCCTGAAGAGGCAACAACTCCCCAGATGAACAACACAGAAAGCTTTCTATATGGTTCAGGGACTGAGGAACAGGGGAGAGGAACTGGGCAAAACGTTCATGTTCCCTGGGTTTGTGGCTAGTCTTGTACCTTAACTCTTTTTACACTATTTTGGAAGGAGTTGCTTTTACCCGAATGGAACCTGTGAGGATAGGGGGAGGGGAGTCTTTTGGGTTCCTTGCATTATAGCCCTAAGGGGTGAGTCCAAGCTCCTACTTGTGTGTTTTATGGAGTGATCTTCAAAATGCAGCAGCTGTGTGTATACCATCCTTTCTAAAGGAGAACTACATTCCAACTTTCTCTCCATCTTCATCCCCAACTGATTTCCCTGCCCAGATCTTCCAGGTACCAGACAAGGTTTTGAGCAAAGAGAAGCTCCATGGATGCTGGAGCAGGAAGGCCTGAGGAGCTGCCTTCCAGGTCAGTGAGGTGAAAGCAGGTATAGGCCAGTGATGATGGCCAGGGATTTTTTGTGTCATAGCGAAGCAAGGCCTGTATTTGGGGACTGGAACATTTGTCTTGGGATTCCTTTTTCCATATTTCCTGACAGTACCTTCCTGGATCTGGCTTTGAACCACCAAGTCTCACTTTCTCCATATGTAAAATAAGAAAGTTACATTCCATGGTATTTCAACTCCCTTTTAGGGATCAATCTATGATCCTAAAAGAAAGACCTAGTTTGTGATCTGGTAATGGAGAATTCTTTTGAAAATGCCAAAAGGGGATAGGCTGATTTCTTTGGGTTCTTTCCAAGGCCTTTTTCAAGTCAATGAAGATCCAAGTGCTCATAATGTCCCAGACTCTGCATAAAGCACCCAAAACATCAGTAGATGTAAGGGGCTTTCCCTGCTCCCATGTTACTTAAATTCTGGTGGAACAGAGAAGAGGGCAAAAATTAATTAAGAGAGAGGAAAGACCCCAAGTTTAAGGAGGAATGTAAAAGGCTTATTGTGTATGTGGTCTCTGATTGATCATCAGGGAAGCCAGGGAGAGTATTCTAGGAACAGGGAAGGCAAGGGAATAACCATGGATTCTAGTGGTGGAACATCCTATCCTCAGAATACAATGGAGGCCCATAATACTGGATTCTAGCATATATATAGGGGAGATTAGGTGAAAGAAGACTAAAAGCCCTAGAGGAAGGGCTAGAGATCAAGTGCTTTAATGGCTGTACATCGGATTTTGTATTTAATCCATTTACTGGGGAGTTACTCGGACTTGGTGTGAACGTGGTGTTAAAGTTCTGGTGAGAATTTTAGGAAGAAGAATTTGACAAGTGAATAGAGGAATAATTGGATGGGGGTTAAATTGAGGTAGCCAAACCAACCAGCAGCCTCTTACAAAATCACAGATGTGAAGTGGCTATGCTCAGATACAAGAAAGTGAGAAAGGATTGTATGTGAAAGATGTCACAGAGAGAATCAAGAGGACTTTGCAAGAGTTTGAAGGTGTAGCTGAGGAGTGGGGATGTGTGCAAGTTGATGGGTCTTGCATTGCATTTGACTATTGAGAGATGCCTTGGATAGCATTTGGAATACAAGAAGATGAGAGGGTTGGCACAAAGAGAACTGAGTTTCCTTTTGGAAATAGAGAAATAGGGGCAGCTAGGTGACGTAGTGGATAAAGCCCCAGCCCTGGAGTCAGGAGTACCTGGGTTCAAATCCAGCCTCAGATACTTAATAAGTACCTAGCTGTGTGGCCTTGGGCAAGCCACTTAACCCTGTTTGCCTTGCAAAAAAAAAAAGCTTAAAAAAAAAGAAATAGAGAAATAGAAACAGTAGAGAATAATGGCACTAGGATCTAGAAAGAAAAATATTGAGAAAAGGGCAAGATTGTCATTGTGAAAGCCTGCAGAGAAATCTGGGAGGATCAAAATTAAAAGTAGCCATTGAATTTTGGCAATTTTGAGAAATAAATGATTTTTTTCTTTTTGTTCGACTATTAAAAATACCCAATCTAAGTATACAGGATAAATGAAGTGAAGAAGGATACTATCTGTACATAGAGAAAGAACTGAGAATTAGAAATATGTCTAGAATATTTTCACATAGATATACTAGTTTGTGTCTAAATGTGGTCATATGTTGGAAAGGGGCCCTTGGAAGAGGACTAAAGGGGAAAAAAAGAAATACAAGGGCAAGGAGTTGAGTACAATTTGGAAAAGGTTTATGACTCTCTGTTTAGCCATGAATGGGTGGAAAGATATTGGACAGAATCTCATGGGGAAGCATGGATCAAGTAAGCGTGTTTTAAAGATTAGATTGAACTGATGTTATTTGTGATAATAAGAAAATAGTGTGGAAGTGAGTGAAATTTAATAAAAAAAAAATGGAGATACGAGTTGTGGATTTGCCAAGAAAGTTGAGTGGTAGAATGAGATTATTTGCACATGTGGCAGCAGAGTACCAAAATAGATAAGAATCCCTGCTTTAGAAACAAGAGGACTGGAGTTCAAATTCAGCCTCAGATGCTTAATAGTTCATGGCTGTGTGACCCTGAGAAAGTCACTTAACCCTGCTTGTATCACATTCAGGGCCATCTCCAGGCTTCTTGATTTATATTTGATCACTGGTCTCAGATGGCTCTAGAGGAAAATGTCAGGATACTGATTTGGCATAGGACCCTCTCAGTCAAATCCAGTTTCATGGCTTGTCATGACATCCCCTTCCTGAGGTCTTCTTTTTTTTATTTTTATTTTTTTACTTTTCAAGGCAATGGGGTTAAGTAGCTTGCCCAAGGCCACACCACTATGTAATTATTAAGTATCTGAGGCCAGATTTGAATTCAGGTACTCCTGACTCCAGGGCTGGTGCTCTAGCCACTGTACAACCTAGCCATCCCCTTCCTGATGTCTTAGAGAAAAAGGGAAAATGAGAAACAATGACAACAATTTTCACATGTAAAGTGATTTTCTTTAGCAACCTTAAGAATAATCTTTTCATATTATATGTGGTCATAAAGGAGAAGAATGTTTATGATTTATCTGAGATAAGATAGATAAGAGTACTTGAAAACTGTAGAATTTTTTAAAATTCTATTTTATTTTGTTTTTTACTTTTGTTTTCATAACTATGAAAATTTTTCAACAATCATCCACGTGCATATTTGTATTACATAATTTTCTTCCACTCTCAGTGAACAGTCTGGTGAACATTGTACATGTAGATTTGTGTTTAAGGTATTTACATATTAGTCATTTTCCATATGAGGAATCATGTTTGTCTTTCTCCTTCATTTTTGAAGACCATGACATGAGGGAGGTGAGGCCATGACAAGCCCGTGAATTGCATTTGAGTGAGGGGTGTGATGCTAAGTCACCAGCCTTACTGTTTCTTCCATAGTCATCTGGGTCTAAGCTCATGGCTTACATTGTGAATATCATGAAAATGTCATGAGAATGTCCGTGTCATAGGTGTAGTGTATGTTTGTTGTTGGGATCCAATAGGCTTATATGTGCAACTCTTTATAAAGTAAATAATCCTTAGGGTATAAGCTAGTACCATTTTAAACTGATTGGTTCCCTCCAGGAAAGATTAAATTTTGGTGTTTTTTTTGGGGGGGAGAGAATAAAGAGTAAATTAATTTTGTAGTACTAAATTAATTTACCAGTGCTGGGAAGGGGAAATAAACATATGCAAATAAATATAGCATTTGTGTTTATGTGTTTTGTTTACTTCTTTCAGAAGAAGAGATCAGACTTGAAATGAAGGAGAATATTAGAAAATTAAGCTTTTCTTTGAAAGAAACTCCCAAGCAAAGCATCATGAATGACAGTGCATGTGACTTCATGTGGAGAGAATTTGATATCACACATGAGAGAATCCCAACTGGAGAGCAACCTCATTATTTTAATCAATGGGGAACGGTTTTTTCATTGAAAGAGACTCTTGTTAAATATCAGGGAATCCACACTGGAAAGAATCCTTATGAATGTAATCAGGGTGGAAAGGCTTTTACTACCAAGAAAGGTCTTACTGCACATCAGAAAATACATACTGGAAGGAAATCTTATAAATGTAGTCAATGTGGAAAGGCTTTCACAAGTAAATCATATCTTATTACACATATGAGGATCCATACTGGAGAGAGACCTTATGAATGTAATCAATGTGGAAAAGCTTTTACACAAAGGGCTCGTCTTATAGAACATCAGAGCATCCACACTGGACTGAAACTTTATGAATGTAATCAATGTAGAAAGGCTTTTTCATTTAAGTCCAGTCTTCGTAGACATAAGAGAATTCACACTGAAATGAAACCTTATGAATGTAATCAATGTGGAAAAGCTTTTACAGAAAGGGCCTGTCTTATTGAACATCAGAGAATCCACACTGGAGAGAAACCTCATGAATGTAATCAATGTGGAAAGTCTTTTATAAGCAAGTCAACTCTTACTACACATCGGAGGATTCACACTGGAGAGAAACCTTATGAATGTAAACAGTGTGGAAAGGCTTTTTCATTGAAGAGCAGTCTTATTAAACACCAGAGAATCCATACTGGAGAGAAACCTTATGAATGTAATCAGTGTGGCAAGGCTTTTACAAGCAGGTCATATCTTCCTACACATCAGAGGATCCACACTGGAGAGAAACCTCATGAATGTAATCAATGTGGAAAGTCTTTTACAAGCAAGTCAACTCTTACTACACATCAGAGGATCCACACTGGAGAGAAACCTTATGAATGTAATCAGTGTGGAAAGGCTTTTTTATTGAAGGGTACTCTTATTATACACCAGAAAATTCATACTGAAAAGAAGCCTTATGTAGGTAATCAGGGTGAAAAGGCTACCACAAAAAGTCTTATTGTACATCAGAAAATTCACACTGGAGGGAAATCTTATGAATGTAGTCAATGTGGAAAGGCTTTTACAAGCAAGTCATATCATACTACACATCAAAGGATCCACACTGGAGAGAAACCGTATAAATGTTATCAATGTGGAAAAGCTTTTACACAAAGGTCCTGTCTTACTGAACATCAGAAAATCCACACTGGAGAGAAACCTTATGAATGTAATCAGTGTGGAAAGGCTTTTTCATTGAAACCGAATCTTTATAGACATAAGAGAATCCACACTGGAGAGAAACCTTATAAATGTAATCAGTGTGCAAAGGCTTTTTCGTTGAAGAAGACTCTTGTTAAACATCAGAGAATCCACACTGGAAAGAAAACTTAGGAATATGATCTGAGTTTCCTAAACTTTCATTGTGATAAAGGACATAACTTACTATTCTCAAAAACATAGTGTCTTTGGAATAAGAAAAAGAAAAGCTTAGTATTATGGCAATTGGAGGAAAACATTTGATCAAGAGAAGAATCCAGAGTTTCCACAATTTCAGGCAAAGTAAGGGGAATTTTACATCTCCCACAGGTCAGCTATTTTTCAGCCTACATTGAGACTACTACAAAAACCTTTTTAATATGACTTGCATTCTGTCCCCTGTTTGTTGGGACTTAATGATCGTGGTGATGATGAAGAGATTCCAGTAAATGTGAGGCAGAGCAGAACACTTGTGTAAAAGGAAAGCAGCCACTACTTTGTTGGTAAGGGATTTTGTAATTTCCTACTAAAAAGCTTCCCTTGCATGATCTTTGATAATTTTGGAAAGTCAAAGCAGAGTTCATTGACTGTTAGAGAACATAGTCTGGGATCCTGGTACAACCAAAGTGACCTTTCCTAGGGACTATGAAAGAGGTTAACAAGATACAGACTCTTGGATGGTGCACTCAATACAGTATTGGCCATGAAGTAAGGAGGACATGAGTTCAAATTTGACTTCAGACAGTAATTTCTGAGCTTTGAAACCTTTGGCAATTCCATTGCCTTGCCAAAAAAAACTAAGATAATAGTCTGTGTTTTTCTAACTCTGGTCAAGTTGGTAGGGAGACAAGACACAAACAAGTGAAATGTCAATCTTTTTTTCAGTCTCCATAAATTGATAATATTGTAAACTAAGGTGTGAATTTGTCTCTTTATTAAGGAAGGTACTAGTAAAATGTCACTGACTTTTCCTATTATGCTATTTTCATAATTCATTCTGGAGATCTGCTTGTTGTCAGCACTTTCCAACTAGAGTGATCCAGAGTGAGGTCTACTCACTTCTTTCCTGGTTTGAATTCAGCATGACCCTGATCTCAATTCTCTTAGTTGAGTTTCAATAGGTTGCTATTGGATTCTCTCACTGTTTGCCTACTTACAGATTCTCTGTCTTTAAAAGTTTTGACCTGCTGGCTCCTCTAGCTCTTTCTCCTCCTTTGACCTTGTTTGGCTAGCTTATGTCATGCTGGTTCATGTACAGAGTTAAGGTGGGAAATTTCTCTACGTCTTATTCTAGGGTACATTGCTAAAGAATCTTCAGGTTTTGAACCCTCTTCTTTGCTCATTACAAAGCTGCTGCCTTCTATTTCTCATAACCTCTTTTTTCCACACTAGAACTGTGATAAGAATTGTGACCTGGTTCCCATTCCTTCTTCCAGTGCTGGTTCAGGGTCATCTAAGATGTCCTTTTGCTCTGGTATTACTTGTTCAGTCACAGATGTCTTCATATCCCTGGTCATAGAAATGTGCCCCCAACACTCCCATGGCTGCTGATACCTCTGCCATTGGATTTCCTTCTTGGCCAGTCCCTATTCCTGTCTACACAGATTTTGCTGTTTATCATTCTAAAGCTATGATGACTAATTGTAATGTTTTTCTTTCCTGATTAGAATTTGCTCTAGTACATTTTCTAGATCTTATTGAGGTTTTTAGGGTCAGGCTTAGTAAGTCAGAGTCCAAGTGGGTGAGCTGGGTTAAAATTGTTAAAAATTTGGGGCCTCTTTGTGGCATAGTGGAATCTCACTTTGAAGAGCAGTTTGTTAGGTTTTTGCTCATCTCCAAGATTAGGAAAAATTGCTTTAATGAAATGCCATTGCCAAAATATCTTTTTGAGTACACAAATGGAAGTTGATCAGGAAAGAACAATAAAAATCTCGCATATAGAATTGATATGCAAAAAGCTATTTTTTAAAAATCTAATCCATTTTCAAAAAGAAATCCCCACATGCTAAAGTGATCTTGCCTGAAGCCCTTTTTGGTCATGAAGTCAGCACCCTGAGAGACAGCCCATTACCTACAACCTTCTTCCAGAACATACACTTCACTTACCCCAGGGTAAGTGAATTCCTCCAGGCTGTTTTGCTCTCTGATTCCCAGACCAGAGTCTGCCTGAGAAAAGGATCTCTAGTAACTCACTTCTTAGTCGATTCATTACACTTAACACTTTTCTCCTGAGAAGTTGGTATCTTAATTTCATGGCTACACTCACCATCTACAATGATCTTTGAGCCCAAGGATATAAAACCTCAAACTACTTCCATTTCTTCTCCCTCCGTCAGAATATAAAGAGTCCAGTTGCCAATATCACAGTTGTTTTTTTTTTTTGATTAATATTCAAAACAGCTTTTCAACTTTTCCTCTTTCACTGTCATCCAGAGGCTCCTTAATTTCCCCTTCAGTTTCTGGCTTTAGAGTGTTACCATCTACACATCTGACATCTTGATATTACTCCCAACTTCCTGAAATCAAGCCATTGATTCTTGCACCCTGGCAGTTTACATGATGTTAAATAAAGTGACAAGATGCAGTCATGTCAAACTCCTTTTCTAACTTTAAACCAATCAGCTGTTCAAGGTTCAGCACTGCTTCTTCCTTCATGGCCCTTATACACATTGTTTGGGGGACAAATAAAAAGATTTGGTGCTGCTATCTGTTTTGAGGATTTGTCACATATTATTCGGTTGCACACAGTCCAGGCCTTTAGAGCAGCAGTAGAGATTCTGTCTGGAACTCCCTTGATTTCTCAATAATTCAACAAATGTTCAAAATTTGGTCTCTACTTCTGTCACTTTGAAAACCAACAAAAAAAAAACAGGGCGGCTAGGTGGTGCAGTGGATAAAGCACCGGCCCTGGAGTCAGGAGTATCTGGGTTCAAATCTGGTCTCAGACACTTAATAATTACCTAGCCATGTGGCCTTGGGCAAGCCACTTAACCTCATTTGCCTTGCAAAAAAAAAACAACCCAACTGTTCTTCCAGTAAGCCTTGGTTCACATATTGCTGAAACCTCCTTACACAGTCTTAAGTAGAACTTTATAGACATTCATGATATCTCTACGGTTCTTGAAGAGATCTTTTGTCTTTCCCATTCTGTTGTTTTCTCTTGCTTTTTTTGCATTTCTCATTTAAGGTTCTATGTCTCCTCTCTTTTCTCTGGAATTCTGCATCCAATTGAGTATATTTTTACATTTTTCCTTTCCTTTCCCTTTCCTTTTCTTTCTTAGCTATTTCCAGGCCCTATTTTTTTCTGGTTCTTTTCTTTGGAATGTTTCTTTTTTGTTGTTGTTGCTGCTTCCTGCACAGTATTGTGAACCTCTGTCCATATTCTTCTAGAAAATCTGGTCAGTTAAATGTTTCCATAACATTCATATGCTTATTTGAGAAGGCATTTTGTTTAGGTGATACATAGATGGTGTTACAGTTTCTTCAATTTATAGAACATAGTCAAGGAAAATTTCTGGCAATAATATCTTTGGGACATAAAATGTCATTTTGTATATTTATTAAATATCATTCTCTCGATTGTCAGTTGACCATATCAATTCTGTTCAAGAAAGGAGTTCCACTTTGAATCAAAGCCAGTGACTTTGAAACTAAGGTGGGTCAGAAGTTTTACATTTGTCCATAATCTTTCAGTTCAGTTTTGTAATTTTTATCATCATTGGTCAATCAGAGAATAATCATTTCTATTTGAGAAATAAACTTCAAAACAACACTAGTCCATTGGATACTGAAGGATCTTAGGTTTTAAAAACTCCTTCCCCAGGGATCATAAGGTTTTAAGACCATTTTCAAAGAGAAGATACCAGAGAATCTATTAAGTCTCCAAAGTATTTCACAGAGATAGAGGATTTTTAGTCTTTTGTATTTCCCTCAAACAGTAAGTTATTTTTTTTTTTTTGTTTTAAACAAAGCATGAGAACACCTAGGTGGCATACTGGCCCTCAAATCAGTGACTCAGACCTGTTATAATTTTCGAGCTGTATGACCTTCAACAAGTCACTTAACTCCCAAGTTTCTGAAGTAGGATTAAAATAGGTCTTGATTAGACACCCATTATTTTTTCTACTGCAGCAAGAGATGTATTCTGTATTTTAAATAGAATACACTGAAAATACTCATACCTATTTGATAAGGAAAATCAAAGAGAATTGGATAAGCTCCCTTGATTAGAGATTGTCATTCATTATTTTAGTCTCTGTTAAAAGTCAAAATTAAATGTTAGTTATTTAAGAACTTTATTTTTATTGTCTCATTACAGATAGTATATGAAATGATAAATATACATGAAGGTCAATTATATGTTAAAATTTTTTAGCATTTGTTTTTAACGTCACCTTTATAAGATGAATATTTCTTCAGAAATGACTCTCTTTGTTCTATACTGGCAAAGTGGCAGCATTCTCTCCGTATCTCTGCTGACTGACTAACCTAAGTTACCAGTCAACTTCTTTGAGAATCTGCCACATAGAATAATAATAACAAAAGTTTAGGATCAGTTCACACCAGAAAATCTCTGTCACCAGTGTCTGCTTTGGTAGCATGTTGTGTTGGTCCATTATGGTTTCATGAGGGGCTCCACTGTGCCTTTCTGGGGACCACAGTTTTCAAAGAATTAGTTCTCTCTGCTGCAGGAATGGAAACCCAAGGAACATCATGGTCTGGTGATTGTACTTTTTGAGGCAGTGCAAATCAAAGGAAGTCTGGAATCAGATGATTACTCTTTAGCTCTATGAAATGACAGGGTGATAATTTCCACTTGAATGAACAATCTTCATGGAAGTTTGAAATCAGTGTGAATAAGATCGAAAAACAGAATTTATCAATTCTTATATTGCATTTATACAAGCTCATTTTATGCAGTCACTGTGTAATCCCCAAAAGCAATATATATTTGATCATGATGGTTTGAAATCTACAGGAACAAACCTATTTTGGTTAAACTATGCCTATACTCCGTGTCATCTCTTGTCCTCCAAGTGTTGTCTGTGACTTCCACAAAACTTGCCCCAAGTTCCCATTTTATTTTTCATGCCAACCCTGTTGTGTTAGTTCTGCTTTGGTGGAATGGTTCTATTGGTCCTTGATGGTTTTATAGGAGTCTTGGATCTCTACAATACATGTCTAGGAACCATGGTTTTCTTTTCTTTTTCTTTTTCTTTTTTTTTTTTAGGCTTTTTGCAAGGCAAACAGGGTTAAGTGCCTTGCCCAAGGCCACACAGCTAGGTAATTATTAAGTGTCTGAGACCGGATTTGAATCCAGGTAGTACTTCTGACTCCAGGGCCGGTGCTTTATCCACTACACCACCTAGCTGCCCCCTGGAACCACGCTTTTTAAAGAGCTTGTTCTCTCTGCTGCAGGAATGCAAAACAAAGTGGCATCTTGGCCTTTTGATTTCAGTGTTATGGCATTATAATGACACATGAGTCTGGAATGGAGGACTTCTCTGGTGCCCTGAAAAACTGACAGTGTGGGCCTAGGATCATTGGCACACAAATCATCAGTCTTCCTGAAAGTTTGGAAACAATTTGAATGAAATTGAAAAACAGACTTAAAGGTTCTTATATTGCACTTGGAGCATTTGGAGTTTTATGTAATCACTGCCTGATCTTCAAAAGCCATATAGACCCAATTATGACAGCTTGGAATTTCCAGAAAAACCCTGTTATGATTAAAATATGCATGTTTCTTGTCCCAGAGGATAAATATCCTTGAAATTAAATTAGGCCATTATTTACTGCTAAAGAGACCATTTAAAAAATTTTAACTCAAAGCTTTTGGACCATGACCTCAGTCGCTCAAAGACTGTGACCCTCTAAGATGGGAAGGGGTGGAAGAGGAATAAAAGTGAGTCATGCTGTTGACTTCCTTTCAAAATGATGGTGAACTCAAATAAGCATAAGATACATTTTCAAACATGAGATGGCATGTACTTTTTAATAATTATGTTATGATGAATCTAATTTTATATTAGTGCGCAAAACCTTTTAAAGATAACTTTTAAAAAATTGAGTAATGTCTATCCTACCCAATGGTAATGGATAAGAATCAAATCTCATGCCCTGTTAACTAGAAAAATCACTGCTGGCATTCTTCAGCAATAGGTCAGCAGTAGTAACAAAATACAATAAGGATCACTAGGGAAATTGCATTATGTTCTCAGGTTGTATAGCTCATGAAATAATTTGAACATTTACCATATAAGCACCAAATGGTTACAATGTCTTAGAATAAAAAATTCAAAGTGCAAATAATGAAAGGATAAGTGAAATGGAAAGATTGAAAGTGTGAACTGTCTAGTACCATGGACAAAGCAAATGCAGTCTCTTGTCTATATTGTTTGTATTCTATTTTCAGTTTCTATATTTTTGGTCAAGTCACTCATTCTGAGTTCATGGCCTGAGAGAGGAATGTGATGACAGCCCTATGACTGTGTTCATACAGTTTCTGCGTTTATCTTGGGAGTTGATTGTTGTCTGCAGTAACTTTAAGTGGAATTTCTCTATCTCTTGCTCTGGACCTTGTCCATATATGGAAATCCTGATAGTTTATGTGGGTTTATTTTATGTACCACTACTTTGCTGCATACCAGACACCTCTCACAAAATAACGTCAGATCTAAACAGTTGGAAAAATGTCAATTACTTACGGTTAAGTCAAGCTAAAGACAGTTCTGCCCAAATTAAATTACTTATTCAGTCCCATACCAGTCAAACTACAAAATAACAATTTAACCAAGCTAGAAAAAATATTAACAAAATTCATTTGGAGCTACAAAAGAGGAAGGATAACAAGGGAACTGATGATAAAAAATGTAAAGGAAGGTGGCCTTGTTCTACCAAGAAAAAACTATGCTACAAAGCAGCAGTCATCAGAATTGCCTGGTTTTGGTTAAGAAATAGTGATAGACCAACTGATTAGGATAGATTCAAAATAAACAGCAGGAGTTGACTCCTATAATTTCCTGCAGGACAAACCCAAAGACATTAGCCTCTGGGATAAGAACTCACTATTTGACAAAATTGTTGGGAAAACTGGAAAAATTGTATGACAAAAACTAGGCAGGGACCCACATCTCACACCCTATACCAAAATAAGGTCAAAAATGGGTACAGGATTTAGACATAAAGGGTGATACCATAGACCAATTAACAGGTCATAAAGCACTCTGTAAAAAGTATGGAAGGGGAGAAATTTATGACTAAGCAAGAAATAGATTACATTGTAAATTGCAAAATGGATGATTTTGACTTTCAAATTAAAACATTTTTCACTTAAACCAATGCTGTTAAAATTAGAAGGAAAACAGAAAGCTGGATATCAATTTTCACATCTTGGAGTTTTGATAAAGCTCTCCTTTCTAAAATATATAGAGAATTGCATTGAATTTGTAAGGTCACAATTCATTCCTCAACTGATAAATGGTCAAAGTTTATAAACAGACTGCTTTCAAGTCAAGAAATTAAAGCTTTATATAATCATATGGAAAAATGCTCCAAATCATCAATGATCAGAGAAATGCAAATGGGACAATGACCAATGCTGGAGAAGTTGTGGGAGTTTTGGGATAGGAATACACTGTTGGTAGAGCTGTGAACAGATCTAACTATTCTGGAAAGCAATATAGAACTATCCCCAAAGAGCAATCAATGTGATCATACCTTTTGCCCCAGAAATATCAATACTAGGCCTATATCTAGAAGAAGTTATAAAAATTAATAAAAGTCACAGATGATACAAAATATTCACAGCAGGTCTTTTTGTAATGGTAAAGAATTGGAAATTCAGGGGCTGCCCATCAGTTGGGTAATGGCTGAATAAGTTATGATATATGAATGTTATGGAGTACTGTTGTTCTATAAGAAACTATCAATGATCAGACTCTAGAGAAGAATGTAATGAATTACAGCAGATTTGTTCAAAAAAATTTATACAACATTCTGATGGTGTTTGAAGCATTCAGAACCAAGAGAACATTGAATACATTAACAACATCGTGAGTTGATCAGCCTTGATGGATGCAGCCCCTCTCAGCAGTCCAGAGAGTTGGGATAATCCTGGGAAGAAGAAAATGAAGCAAAACCAAACCAAACCTAAAACCCTACAGAATCTGAATGAACTCTACATTCACTTTAAAAAAAATTTCTCTTATGTTTTTCTTTCCTATCTCATGGTTTTCTTTCTGTTCCCTTAATCCTAATTCCTCATATAGGAAATGACTAATTTGTAAACATGTTAAATATGAATGTGTATGTACAATAATTGTCAGACTGTTTCCTGGTGAGGAGAGGGCAGTAGGAAATGAGATTGGAAGGAAATTATGTCATTTAAAAATATGCATTTGTGGGGCGGCTAGGTGGTGTAGTGGATAAAGCACCAGCCCTGGAGTCAGGAGTACCTGGGTTAAAATCTCATCTCAGACACTTAATAATTACCTAGCTATGTGGCCTTGGGCAAGCCACTTAACCCTATTTGCCTTGCAAAAAAAAAAAACCCTAAAAAAAATATGCATTTGCAAGTGGATGAATGGTGAATAACTTTTATAATTAATTGGAAAAATAAAATACCAACTGAAAATTTAATCAAAAACAAAAGAAAGAAAATAATAGCCCTGCCTTTGTCTCAGATTTCTGGTCAGAGTCCAGGGAAAGCTTGTTCTTAACTCTTTGTAAATGAAATCATCCTTGGAAAGTGAAATATTGACATTTAAAAAGAATGTAAATGAGTTTTTGTATTGTATATAGAGGGAAAGTGTGTGTTTGGGTCTATGTGTTTTTATGTGTGGTTGTATTTGTGTGTGTGTGTGTGTGTGTGTGTGTGTGTGTGTGTAGTATTAGGTCTTTGGATTTTTGTTTTGTAATTTGTTTCTTTTGGAGAGATCAGACTTATAGTGAAAGAAAATTAGAGGGCTGTGCCTTTTTATGGAAGGAACTCATCATCCTCAACTCCCACCCCCACCGGCACCATCTTCCAGTGAAGAAACATGAGGCAGGGAGATGGGAGAGATTGGCAAAAAGGTTCTTCCAAACAGGATTTCAAGTGGGAAATGTTTCAATTTTGCTTGTGGAGTGTTTCTGAGTAAAACAATGCTCCCATAAAGTGATCTGCTCATTATAGATCTCGCCATATATTAGCTAATTGGATTTGAGCCCTCAGAGTCATTCTCTCTACTTGCCCTGAAAACTGAAGGTGATGGATTGGGGGCAATTTCCATTAAGTCCCTACTGTGTGGACAAATCTTTGAGCATTAATAACTGTCCATAGAGTGGCCAGGTTGATTTCAATAGGCAGAATGGGGCAAATTAGGAAACGATTTTTTTTTTAGGGTTTTTTTTTTTTTGCAAGACAATGGGGTTAAGTGGCTTGCCCAAGGCCACACAGCTAGGTAATTATTATTAAGTGTCTGAGGCCAGATTTGAACCCAGGTTCTCCTGACTCCAGGGCCAGTGCCCTATCCACTGCCCCACCTAGCCACCCCAGAAATGATTTCTTTGAAAGGGATTTTTCTCACTTCTTTAGCCCTAACCCTCCAGCCTGAAAATGCTTCAGACCTCCCACTAAGCTGCTTCTGCGAGGATCAAAAGAGATTTAGATCCCTTGCATTTGAGCACATGCAAAAATCTCCCTGAAGTCAAGGGAAAAGGGAAACTATACAGGAATGACCTTGGACCAGAGGTTTCTCTCTGTCTCTGTCTCTGTCTCTCTCTTTTTTAGGTTTTTTGCAAGCAAATGGGGTAAAGTGGCTTGCCCAAGGCCACACAACTAGGTAATTATTGTGTCTGAGGCCAGATTTGAACTCAGGGACTCCTGATTCCAGGGCTGATGCTCTATCCACTGCACCACCTAGCTGCCCCCTTTTGTTTGTTTTGAAGACATAGGAAACCCAATCCTAACTCTCCTTTGGCCTCTTTTTTTTTTAAGGTTTTTTCAAGGCAAATGGGGTTAAGTGGCTTGCCCAAGACCACACAGCTAGGTAATTATTAAGTGTCTGAGACGGGATTTGAACCCAGGTACTCCTGACTCCAGGGCCGCTGCTTTATCCACTATGCCACCTAGCCGCCTCTCCTTTGGCCTCTTGAAACACATCAGAAGAAAACTCTTCATTTAATAGTAGACACAGTAGGAAAGTGAAAATATTCTCTTCAAAAAGCTCTTAAGGGTATGTCAAGGCAGGTCTGAAGACCTTTTGGGATCTGAAACCCATGAAGGTCCAGTGGTTCCTGGTTTAACACAAGCTTAGAGGGAGAAATTGAGTTGTAAAGGAACCTGAACATGGGGATGCTCAAGTTTGTAAAATATTCAGAGGTGGGAACAGGGCAGTGGTTAAAAGGCAGCTACCTTGTCACCTGGCTCCCTCTCTGTAGACATCACAAGGCATGGCAGAAATAGCTAACAAGCATCAGGGAGGGGAACAAGCAATCCACTGTCAACAAGGGATTAGCAACTCCTATTTTTTTCCTACAGTTCTCTGTAGAAGAAATTCCAAAAACATATTTAGAGCCAGTGTAAAAGTTAATAAAGCCTTTCATCCAAGTGGCAGATGCCATCAAGAGCCACTGGGTCACTAACTGAAGGTGGATGGGCTGAGCCTCTATTCCTTCAAAGTCAGACACCAGTATTTCAGTGCTGCATAGTCATTTAGATGGTGAACTGAGACAAAGACCTCAGGCCAAGCCTTTTCCTAGTTGCTGGGATCAACTGGGGTCTGTGAATATTGTAAGGAACTTTAGTTTTAACCAAGAAGGATAGAGGTTTAGTAGACTATTTAAATAAAATAAGGAGTCCAGAGGATAGTGGGTGACAGCACTCAGACTATTGAGTTGTTCAGCATTCAATGAAATGTTCAATAAAATACTATTGGAACAAGAGCAGGGAGCCTAGGGTGGAGTTTGGGGAAGCTGAAAACTAGGGTTGTAAGATGATGTGTCTCTGAGCTAAACATGAACTACTTCAACAGTCAGAGCTTGGCACTCCAAAATACTTAGGTACAATTATCCCCAACATTTAGTAATGTCTAACCACTGTGCAAGTGGTTGTGTGTTGTACTACTTAATGTAAATGTTTCAAATCTGCATGTTTCTGATATGCAATATATTCTTGCTGTATGCAATTGCACAGTATAATTATAGTCATGGAGCACACTGATTAATAATTTATACAAGTAATATATATTAGATACTTGGGTCTGGGTTTTATATTCTGCCAGAGAGAATGACTTTCATTCTATTGAACTGTGCAGAAAAAAAAGAAAAAACCAAGCATCCTCAATTGATTATATTTGTACATTGTCAACAAACTTAACAAAAAGTGTCATAGAACTGCTGGTTCTCCTAACTACTTCGATTAATGTATGTAGTTGATTGGGAGGAGACAATTGAGATTTTATGAATATTAGTGTTTGGGAGATTGTTTCCAATTTGGTTTGCATATAAGCTCGTAATGTAGCAGTTGAGAAAAATAATTAGCCATCTATATAAAAAAGGATTCTTTTTAGGGTATATTTCAGAGATATTCAATTACATTATAAATTGAATTTTATTCATATGTCTATTTGTACCAATAAAATGATTTTGGAAGTTCTGACATCAAAAGGAACAGTCCCCCTGAAACTTTGTATTAGAATATGTATATATTTTAGGTCAATATCTAAAGAAAATCAAGCACAGGCATAAAATACAAAGTAACAATTTATAAATAGATCAATAACATCTTAAGAACCAATAGAGTAAAAGAATAAAAATGATTACAAAAGGAAAACAGAGTTATTGTCTGCAGCAATGCCTTCCATTTGTCCCACACTTCATGAGCATCATAACAGACAACACATTACCACAAATATGCCAAACTGGCTAGGCATACTGTTTGAATAAGGAGTTTTGGTTTCTATTTGCCCCTACAAAATGACACATTCACGCCAACAAAACAAACAAAAAAAAGTATATTTAATAAAGTGATTATAATCAGGTGGAAATATATCAGTTTTACAGCAAAAGTAACCAATAAGTCCCAATATAATAAAAAGAAGAGCAAAGCCTCTATAAAGATAGATATTAAAAGAAAACATCACCAATCAAGGGAGCACCAACATATGAATCCACAGTGTCTGGGAAGTTCCAATTTACAGCCTTTCAGAATCGCGATTGGGAAAATGTTCCAGGCAAAGTGTCCTTTCCATGGGCAAAACTCCAAGGGCTGGCCAATGTTAGGGACTTTAAATGGGTCCTGGACAAAGGTGGCATGCTGCTAATAGGTTTATATAGGCTTTTTTAGCACTTAACCAGGACATGTAAAGAGTACGTGCATGACTTGGGAAGATTCGTGGCCAAGGTTATGAAATTAATTAAATGTTGAACTTCTGGGTGGGTAGCCAACCCTCCCAGGATTCATCCTCCAGGAATGACTACTTCCTAAAGGGAGTATTGGGCACATGCAAAAATATCCAAGTTCATACAAAGGTGATGGGGGACCTTGGGTCAGGGAACCAGCATATGGCCTTGTCCAGGATCAGAATGGGTATTAAACCTTCACACACACACACATTTGTTTCTGATTGACACTTTCAGTGCCTGAATAATCTTTGGGAATCTCCTGTTACCCTTCAAGGCTTCACCACTGTTGATAAAGCTTGTTAAATTATTTTACAGTGAGTGCTTACTGTTCTCATGAGGGGGGAAACCAACAAAGTCTAAGTGTAGACCTCAGTTATTAGTCTTATAACTGCTTTTGAAAAGTGTAGTGGAAAAGAAACATTTCAGAACTATATAGCTCCTAAGGATGTTCTATTTAAACTCAGGGTGTACTTTGAGTCTGTGCAATAAAAAAGGGGTATCCATTGGCTCCCCCATTAAGAGAAGTTGACCTTTGACCATATCCTTGAGATGGTAGAACCAGAGAGGGTGGTACCAAAGACAAGTTTAATCATGAAGCTTCAAGACTTGGTGAAAAGCTCAACCAAGTAAAACTTTAATATCAATCAAACTATACCTGATTCTGGGTTTCTTGGGGAAAACTATGCCACATTTAACTTACTGGGGTGATGAAGGAGATGCTTCAATATTTGGGACAAGTTCATACAGGTTATTGATTGTCTAAACAAGAAAATGTTGCATGATCTGCCCACTGTCAAACAGTCATTTAGCTAGCCCTAGATGCTGGCCTTGCTTCAGAGGAGGGCCCTCAAATGGCATTGCACCACTCCACTGCCTGCCATGCTTCTTATTTAGACCAAAGATCACCCCTACCTTCCTCCCTACCACACCCAACCATAGATCTAGTTAAATTGAAAAAAAAAAAACTAGTCTTTTGCATTTTGCCAATTAAATATTTGAGCTAGAAAAAGTTTGATGTTGGTTTTTTATCCTTTCTTGTCACCCAGTAAACTGATTTTAAAAAATATTACATCACACAGATATATTCTCTTTCTTATGATAGATGTTTCTGAAGTTCTTAAAATTCTATTTATATTATAGCACAACTTCTAGATTGGGAGAGACTGTACTGAAGGGATTATATATATATATATATGTGTGTATATATGATAAACTGATCTGTGGCCAAATGTTTAATTGAATATTAAAGTATTCTTTGATTTGATCAGAAAAAAGGTCTGAGCTTCAAGTTCTTGAGTTATATGAAACATAAGAGACCATGATAGGGCTGTTTTTTTTTTTTTTAACAATTATACATCTCAAGGGACCCATTTGTCCTATCTGAACCCTGGTCCTGTACTGATAAACTGGGGACAGTTAGGTGACTTAGTAGATAGAATACTGATTCCAGAGTCAGAAAGAGCTGAGTTCAAATCCATCCTCAACCACTTACTACAAATGTGAGCCTGGCAAAAACCAAAACTTTTTTTTTTTGCCTCAGATTCTCATCTATAAAATAATCTGCAGAAGGAACTGGTAAAAGTGTATCTTTGTTAAGAAAACATCCAAAATGTTCATGAAGACTCAGACATACCTGAAAAATGATTAAACAACAACTGTTCAGTCAGTGATTATGTTCATTTTCCTTTTATTGTTTAAAGAAACTTTGGAAAATGGGACAGCTCTTTTGATGAATTCAGGAAATTGCAGGTGTTCATTCACTCTTAGACTTGAAAAGTCTAATCTTTCATTCAATTAGAAATCACATTTCTTGATGTTTTAATATTTCTTTTTTATTGTCTTTCTTTGATTTTTAAAGCTTCAAAGTCTGCTCCCCTTGTTTTTGAGGACTAGACCTAAGCTGGAGAGGGCTGATGCAGGTTTGTTGGGTACTGACCATCCTTTACTTAATAAACTGACAGCCTTCTTCCCTAGGGCTGAGAAGATGGGATGCCCTTGCTTAAGGGAAGGTACCAAAGCAATGACTTGCTGAGTTCCCCAAGTCCTACATGGAAATGGAGCATTCACAAGATTCTTTGGTATTTTCACAAATGGCAAGTTATTCTTTTTGTCTATATTAAGAGAAAATTTACCAAATAAAGATGTACCAGTTTAGATGTTTAACCACGCTCTCTTCTAGCCTCATTTCTCATTTCCTAGGATCCAGATCAGAAAAGAGGCTTTCTAAGTCCACAATCATTATCACCATCTAGAAGTCAGTTTGAATTTCCATTGTTTTTTTATAAAACAATGTGATAGGAGAAAAATTCAAAGTCTAATAATAATGAAAAAGGTATAGAAAACCTGAAAGACCATGGCCAGATGTCCTCACTTCCATTCTGTGCATTTCTGCCTTCTCTGCTCCAGAAGCATCTCCTCCTGCTCCAGCTGCCCCTGGTCTCCCGGGCTGATGGCCCTCGGAGCAGGACCAGGTCCTTCTGCCCCAATGGCCTTTTCTCACAGCTCCCCATCCCATCAGCTCCAAGCCCAATTTGAAGTGCGTTTGGGCTACTTGTAGGGGCCCACAGGACAGTTTCCCTTCCAAGGCATCCATGGCTTCCTAGGTTTTCCAAGAGCTAACTGCTGCCATCTCCTCAAAGCAGAGGCCCCCTTCCTCTCAGGGGGGGCTGGGGGGAGGAGGTGGGGGCGAGACTTGGTGGGAGGGATGGGGAGGGAGTGGAGGGGAGGAGCTCTCAGAGATGAGCCGCCTGGTGGGTGGGGGGCCAGGGTGGAGCTTCAGCCAGGATGGCGGGGTTTGGAGTCGGGGAGGAGTTTAGGGCAGAAAGAAGGGATCTTTGCAGTGGAGAAGGCAAATCAGTGGTTGGAGGGCAGGGCTTAGGGAGGAGGCTGGCTGGGTCCTGGAGTTCTGGCTCTGGGTGTGATTGGAGGATCCTGGGAGCCTCGGGCACTGCACTGGGTGGTGCTTTGGGGCTTAGGAAGTCTCTCCCAGAGGGTTGTTTGGTAGGAAGAAGTCTTGTTCTGCGTTCCCCGGGTCTCAGTTCTCTCCTCTCTTTCCTGGGAGCTGAGATCACTCCACCTTCTGGAAGCCAGTTTTGTGCTTGCAGGTCCCAGGTAGGTTGGAGCCAGAGCCCTCCTCCCTCCCCCCCAACTTCCCCTGTTCCCTGTATTTTGCTAGCTTCCTTTGCCACGGAGTCACCCCCTCTTCATCTGGCCTCCTTGTGAGTGTCCTCTAGGCCTGCTGGGAGCCCCCTGCCCTCCCCAGCCTGGCCACTGGATGAGCTCCTCTTCCCCCTCCCCTCCATTCTTTTCCAGACTCCTAATCCTTTCCCAGACTTCCTCTGTAATGCTTCCCAGATTGAGCACTGGCTCACATTTTCCCAGGCTTCACACTTTTTCCATAGGAGTCAGGAATCCTGATTGTAGCCTTCCTGGCAGATCCTAGGTGCCCTGTCTCCCTGTTCCCACCTCTTGATTAGAGATTCAGGTTTCCTGCCTTCACCTGCATCCTATTAGGATCCAGGAGTCCTGCCTTCCTGCCTCCAGGACCCCACTTTCACAAGCTTTTTCGCTGGCCCCCCTTATCTGAACCCCTGAATCTTGACCTTCTGCATCAGATCCCAGATATGTATCCTAGTATTTCCAATTTACAAGCAGAGGTCCTATCAGGGAGTACCAGTATCCACCCCTGCTCCTCCTTTGATCTCAGGACTCAGTCATTCTATTTTCCCAGGTTTGGCATCTACCTGGCACCTTTCATTCAGTCCTTGAGCTCTCCCTGTTAGAATGTCTTATTTCCCAGACTCTATTCCTGCTCCCCATACCAGGCCTCCTTCTTCCCTGCCTCAGTTTCCTTTTTTATGTTGATATTTTATTTTTCCAATTTCAGGCTTTGACAGTTTTTCAGCATTAGTCTGGTAAAAGTCGTCAGGTACATTTGTGTTTAACATCTTTAGCTATTAGTCATTTTGTTTAAGAAGAATCAGAACTAAGGGAAAAGCATGAAAACCAGGAGATGGGAAGGAAACAGATGTTTTTACAAAAGGCAACATTGTAAACATTTACATTCTGTGGAGATCCCCACCCCCACCCTGATGGGTCTCCCCAGGTTGTCCTTGATCTCTGGATTGCTCTGAGGAGCTGCCCCCCCCCCTTAGTAGATCAACTCATAATGTTGTTAATGTGTTGCCTTGGTTCCCTTCCCTTTGCTCAGTCTCAGTTCATATAATTCTTTTCATGCCTTTCTAAAGTGCAGCCACTCAGATTTTCATATAGAGCAATAGCACTTCATACCATTCATAATCCTTAAAATGTTCATCCATTCCCCAATGGATGGGCATTCCTTCAATTTCCAATTCTTGGCCTTTGCAAAAAGATTTCCCGCCTCAACATCTTTCATTCCCTTCTGGCTTGAATACAGACTGAACTTTGTTTCCCAGTCTGAGTTTCCCCTGGTCTTTTCCTTGTAGTTTCATTCCAGACCCTTTGCATCCTCCATTTTCCCTGGCTTCAGTAGTTTAAGTTACCTGGGGACTGGAGATGTGGGGAGGCAAAGGACCAGTTGGAGGGAGGGTGCTGCCTGGTTCTCCCTCCTGGCATCCCAAGCTCTTTCTGCCTCTGTAGAAGCCTGAGGAGAGGAGTATGAAGAATAGCATGAAATGGGAGAGGAATGTAGTCTTTGTCTTCTCTTCTACTTCTTTTCTAAGGGCAGGGCCTGGGCCTTTGTAACTCCAGAAGGACCACACCCTTTATAAATGCCTGGAGGCCTATCTCTTGCCCCTGTTGAGGAGGCAAAGCAATCCCTCTTGCCACCCCTCCTGAGATCCTTCTGCCTCCCCAGCTCAGTCTGCAGAGACCCTAGGTCTGGCCCAAGCAGGTCCTGAGTCAAATCCAGATGCCAAAGTTGGAGAAATTGGAAGAATTTTATTGTTCAAATATTAATCTTCCAGAGTATGATCTCCAAATCTGAGATTAAGATTATGGGTTTTTCTTAGCAGAAGTAAAGAAGGGAGGAACTTTCCAGGTGTTTCTAGACTGCCTCCTGGGGAACAGAAAGGCTTAGAATGAGAAACCTTTCCTGGTTAGGAGTAAGCTCTGATAGTAGAGCTTTGGCTGTTGTGATATTTGTGGATCTATCAAGGGAGGGAGAAGCAGGACCCCAACATAGATAAAGACCAGAAAAGAGATGGAGGAACTTGACCAAATGGAATCACATTGGTCCTTGCTCCCTTTGCAGGAATTCTGGATTCATGGCAATGGACCTTGGGAGTCTCAGACCCAAGTTTCAGGTGAGTGCAGTCTATCTCCAGGCTGGTCCAAGTTGGGGCATCTGGGTGGTGTAGGGGGTAGAGCACTGACCTTGAAGTCAGAATTACAGGAGATTGAATTCAGTCTCCGTCACTTGCCACTTCTAAACTGTATGATTTTGGGCAAGTCACTTAACTCTCTTTGGGTCCAGGACCATCTCCAATCATCCTGATTCCTATCCCCCCCCCCCCCCCACTCAAATCCAATTCACATGTTTTATCTTCCTGATGTCATGGTCTTCTGAAGGAGAAACATCGGACCACCAAGAGTAACCAAATATATTCGTATAGCTATAGTGGAGGGTTCACAAAGCTGACAATGCCTTCTTATGGATTATTTCTTACCAAAAAATAGGTTTGAAATTGAACCTCTTAGTAACCACACTGTCCTGTTCACTTCTGTGTTTTAAACTGATTCATGGGACCCTTGGAATCTTGAGAATGAACCTTTCCCACCTAAAACTGGTAAACTCCTTGTTTGTTTTTAAGTTCTCCCTCCTTACAGTCAACTTTCAAGGACCACTTCAGTTGTGAATTCACTCTTGTTCTTTTTTTGCTAGGCAGTGGGGGATTAAGTGACTTGCCCAAGGTCACACAGGCAAATATTAAGTGTTGGAGGCCAGATTTGAAATCAGGTCCTCCTGACTCCAGGACTGATGCTCTATTCAGTGTACCACCTAGCTGCCCCATGAATTAACTATTTTTTATTTTTTAGGTTTTTTGCAAGGCAGTGGGGTTAAGTGGCTTGCCCAAGGCCACGCAACTAGGTAATTATTATTAAGTGTCTGAGGCCGGATTTGAACTCAGATACTCCTGACTCCAGGGCCGGTGCTCTATTCACTGCACCACCTAGCTACCCCATAAATTGAATTTTAATGCCTGCCTAGCATTGTGTACACACACACACACACACACAAACACACTCACAAACACACACTCACCTCCCCACATTCCCTGTGATATAAGCAGTCTTATATAGCTTATACACTAGCAATGCGGCAAATCATTCTTAAATCAGGCTTCTCCCTATGCCATCCTGCTTATCACAATATTCCATCCCAATCCCACAAAAACTTGTTTTTCTATTCCCTAATTGATGGGCATCCTTTTGCTTTCTCAGGCACAACTAAAAGAGATTCTATAAGTATTTTTGCATAATTTGATCTTTTCTTCCTTTTTAAAAAAAACTGTCTTTAGGCTCTACAGCTGGCAGTGGTGTTGCTGGATCAACAGATAGGCAGAACTCTATAGCCCTTTTGGGAACATTCCAAATTGGTCTGCTGAATGGTTGGATAGTCCACAGCTCTACCAACAGTGCATCAGTGTACCAGTTTCCCACAACATTTCCAACATTTATCATTTTCCCTTTCTGTTATATTTGATAGATATGAGATGGTACCTCATAGTTGTTTTAATTTGTATTTTTCTAATCAATAGTGATTTAGAGCATTTTTCACATGGCTAGAGATAGTTTGGATTTCTTTGTCTTAAAACTGTCTATTCATCTCCTTTGATGATTTATCAATTGGCAACTGAGTTGTGTTTTTGCTTATTGCACTTCTCTCTAAACTTGAGAAATAAGGACTTTAATAGAAGTATCTGTTACAAATGTTTTCCTAGTTTCCTCTTTCCTTTTGATATTCCTTTGGTCTAAAAGCTTTTTAATTTAATATAATCAAAATTGTCTATGTTTGATTTTTGGATTGCTTTTTTTCAGTTGGCCTTAAATTCTTCATCTATCCACAGATTGATAATGAGACTTCTTGCCTCATTTACTTAGTAGCAAGCTTTATGAGCAAACCATGTTCCCATTTTGACCTTCTCTTGGTATGGAGTGTGAGATGTTGTTGATGCTTAATTTCTGCCCAGCTGTTTTCAAATTTTTCCACAGCTTTTTTCAAATGACGAGTTTTTGTTCTAAAGGATTGTATCTTTGTCTCTTTCATCTACTAGGTTACTACAGTAGTTTACTCTGTTGTCATGTTTTCCTATTCTATTCTCCTGATCTACCGCTCTGATTTTTAACCAGAGATTGTTTTTATAATTATCATTTTTATAATGCAAACTGAGATCTAGTATGGCCAGATCCCCTTCCTTCACATTTTTCATTGATTACCTTGATATCCTTGACATTTAGTTCATCCAAATGAACATGGTTATTATCTTTTCCAAAGCAGTAGCACAGTTTATTAGTATTTAATTGAGAAGACATTGAATAGATTAGCTAGGTAAAATTCTCAATTTTCATTATATTGGTTTTTTCCCCATGAACAAAAAATATGACTTCAATCATTTAGTTATGAGTTTATTTTTTTAAAAAAAATTATAATTATTTTCAAAGAGTTCCTGTGTCTCTTGGCAGGTATGCCCTCAGGAATTTTTAGGCTGATTAGTTATTTTAAATGATCTATAACAATATAGAATAATATTACTGTTGGTTTAGTTTCTCTAATTTTCTCTTTTGATTCAATCAATTTTAGCTTAGGCTTTGCCTGAGATCATGATTACTGCTTCTGGCTATTTTTTAAAATTTTATAAATTCTACTTCTTCTCTTTATTTTCTTCACTATGAATCTCTCATTTTGTAGGGCAATTCATCTCAGTCACCTTCTCAGCTATAATTAATTGTATATTTTTCTCCTTCCAATTTTACCTCATTATCTTTTTCACGCTTTCTCCCCAACCCTGCTCTTTCCTCTTCTTTTTTTATCCCTACTATCTTGCCCTCCTGGTCTTTAACCTATTTATCCTCCCAGAAATCTCTGTCCCATATCTTTTCCTCAATTCTATCCCCTTCTTCTCTTTCTTTTTTCCTGAGTTTGCAAGAATATATATATACACACCTATATAGAGACAGATGTTTTTCCACCCATTACCAAAGAGCAAGGAACCAGCTCTCCCCACCTTCCCCCATTAGGTTCTTCTGTATCAGTTTTTCCTTTTAGACTTCATTTTCATGAGATAATTACTCCTTTTTTATATCTCCCTACATAGTTTCATTTTTTTAGAATCACTCCATCATACTCAGGTCAGCTCAAGCTTATCTTTCAAATTATTCAAATAATTACTAAAGTCATAATAGTACTGATTATATTTTCACACCTTATAAGTAATTTGATTTTATAGCCCATGTAATTGGTCTTTAAGGTTTACATTATTTTTTCCCCACATGTTATATGTCAAATTTCCCTGAAGTTCTGGAGTTGGTTTTACAACAACCTTAAAGTCATTGAGGATGTAAAATTTCCTTTTTTTTTTTTTAATGTTGAGGATTATATATTGCTGAGTAAGTTACCCTTGGTCATTACCTCATTTCTTTTCTCTATGTAATATAATATTCCAAGAACTAGGGTCCTTCAATGTAATAGATGTTACATCTCATCTAAAACTTATTGTGGCTTCAAGATATTTAAATTGGCTTTTTCTTGCTGCTTCTGCAATTTTTTCCTTAGCCTGGGAGCTTGGAAAATTATCCCTGACATTCCTGTAAGTTTTCCTCCTGGGATCTCTTTTGGGTGGTGATTGGTGGATTTTTTTTTTCATTTCTTCTTAACCTTCTATTTCTAGAACTTCAGAACAATTTTCCTTGTTAATTTCTTGCAGTATTGTATCAAGATTCTTTTTCGTTCATCATCACCATCACGTAGTCCAAGTCTTCCTATATTATTTTTCTCCTCTATCTGTTTTCCAGAACAGTTGCTTTTCTTTTCTTTTTTTTTTAACTGAATCTATTTTCATTTCATTCATTCAATAAGCATTCATTAAGCATCTACTACATATCAAAACTGTATTGGTAAACAATTTAAATGTGTTGGTACCAGGATACATAGACACAACTGCTCCTTTTGGCACAAATCCTTTGGTAACAAAGACACCTTTTCCAGCAGAAATTAATGAACTGGTTTCTCGGGAAATATTGAAGCCCAATGTATTAAAGAGAACTTCTCCTGGATTGTGGATCCTTTGCTGCTGAATATTGTATCTGGATTGTTCTGTCCTTTGATGATGAGTAACAAATAAATCCTGATATTTTGATTTAACAGCTTCTGGAAGCAAGACAAGGATGTCGCTTTTCTTTTTTCTTCTTTTTTTTTTAGTTTTTTTTTTCAAGGCAATGGGTTTAAGTGGCTTGCCCAAGGCCACACAGCTAGGCAATTACTAAGTGTCCAAGACCAGATCTGAACTCAGGTACTCCTGACTCCAGGGCCAATGCTCTATCCACTGTGCCACCTAGCCGCCCCAACAGTTGCTTTTCTGATGAAATGCTTCACATTCTCTTTCTATTACTATTTTTGTTCTTTTGATTTTGTTTTATTTTTTTGATCTTTTAGAATGTCATTAGTTTCCCCTTGTCTGATTCTATTTTTTCAAGGAATTATTTTTTTTACTGAAGTTTTTGATTCTTTATTTCCAATTGTCTGACTTTCTTTTCATCATTTTCTTGATTATTTAGGATTGGTCTCAATTTTTTCTCATTTTCCCCCTTGATCTCTCTTCATTTCTAGAAGAGTTTTTCCAAAAATTCTTTTTGTACTTGTGACAGTTGACATTTGTCATTGAATGAGAAATTATTATTTTTGGATGCAACCCCAGCTCCTTAGCTCTTTGCAATTCAATGCTCTAAGGTCTATAGTTTTTAGTATAGAAGCTGCTAGGTTTTGTGAAATCCTGATTATTTTTCTACAGTTTTTAATTTTTTTTCTCCTTGTTTTTAAAATATTTTTTCTTTAACCCAGGATTTTGAAACTTGGCTCTGACATTCTAATAAATCCCTCTCCTGTTTGTCTAATCAGCCACAGGCAGGCACATTGTAATTTGTCTCAAACATAGTGATGTTACTTTTGTCTTCCTCAGTAATGAAGGACAAGAACCAATCAAAGTTTCTTCCTAGGATTTTTTTCAGGTGGTGATCAGGGGAGTCTTTTTCTATCTTAATTCTTGGTCTAGACTTCAGGGCAATTTTCCTTAATTTCTGGTAACCTTGTATCCAGATACTGCTTTTGATTGTAATTTTCAGGTAGCTCAGCAATTTTTATATTGTCTCTTCTTATTCTGTTTTCCAGGTTGGTTGTTTTCTAATGAGCTGTTTCAGATTCTCTTTTTTTGTTTTTTCATCATTTTTTATATCTTGGTGCTTTTTAATGTCATTCAATCCTTCTTGCCCAATTATAGTTTTTCTTTTTTAATATTTAATATTTATTCTCATTTTGTACAAATAATTTTTTTATACTTTAATAAAATATTCTTGTTTAAGAGTAAACAAAATACCCCCTCCCCCCCAAAATAAATTCACTTGAGCAATAAAGGGAAGAGAAAAATATTGAAATTAAAAAAAATAGTAATAATTGTAGGTATGGCCAGGTGGCGCAATGGAAAGAGCACCAGCCCTGGAGCCAGGAGAACCTGAGCCCCTATCTGGCCCCATACACCCAACAATCACCCAGCTGTGTGACATGCAAGCCACCCCACTGCCCTGCAAAAAACAAGAAAAAAAAAGAAAAAAAGACCCAAAATAAAATAAAATAGTAATAATAGTAGGGGTGGCTGGGTGGCGAACAGAGCATTGGCCCTTGAGCCAGGAGCACCCGGGTCCAAATCCGGCCTCAGACACCCAAGGATCACCCTGCTATGCGGCCCCAGGCAGGCCACCCAGCCACATTTGCCCTGCACCCCCCCAAAAAAAATAATAATAATAAAAAATGTGCTTCAGTCTGTGTTCCAAAACCAACAACTCTGTCGCGGGTGTATCACATTCTTTATGATAAGTCCATCACAAAAGTTATTTCCATATTTTTCCACCGTTGCCATTGCTGATCGCAACTCCCTCCTTTTGTATTTCTCCACTACCATGTACTAAATTTTCTCTCTCCTTTCACTCTGTCTCTGCTGTAGGGTAGCTGAGTGGCGCAGCAGATAGATCCCTGGTCCTGGGGCCAAGAGTCCCTGAGCCCCCCACCACTACCCCTTAGGCCCAGCATCCACCTGGCCCTATGGTCCCAAACAGGCCATCCAATTCCAGCCCCTTGCAAGAAGTAAAAAAGAAAATGTGTTATATCTGACCACTCTCCCCCCATGGTCCATCCTCTCCTCCATCACTCACATCCCCCCCTTCCCCCTGTCCCCCCACTTCTTACTCCAGATGTCTATACCCCATTGAGTATATATGCTGTTTCCTCTCCTAGCCACCTCTGATGAGAGCGAAGATTCCCTCATTCCTCCTCACCTTCCCCCCTTCCATATCATTGCAATAGCTCATTGTAATAAAGGAAAATCTTATTATATGAAATATCTTGGCCTATTCCCCCTCTCCTTTTTCTTTCTCCCATTACATTTCCCTTTTTTTCTATTGCCTACATTTTTACACCATATTTTATCTTCAAATTCAGCTTTCTCCTGTGCTTGAACTATAAAAGCTCCTTCTACCTGCTCTATTAACTGAGAAAGTTCATATGAGTATTATCAGTGTTTTCTATACAGGAATACATGCAGTCCATCATTATTAAGTCCCTCATATTTTCCCCTTCTCCTCCAATCTCTATGCTTCACCTGAGTCCTGTATTTGAAGATCAAACCTTCTGTTCAGCTCTGGCCATTCCAACAGGAACATTTGAAATTCCCCTGGTTCATTGAAAGTCCATCTTTTTCCCTGGAAGAGGACATTCAGCCTTGCTGCGTAGTTGATTCTCGGTTGCATTCCAAGCTCTTTTGCCTTCCGGTATATTATATTCCAAGCCCTATGAGTTTTTAATGTAGTTCAACCTCAGGGTCTCCTTTTTTTTCTCCACTCAGTCCCAGCCTCAGTGTCCCCAAAATGTTCTTGCTTTCCATGGCAGTAGCTTCTCATCTAGTTAGCACTACTAGACTTGACTTCCAGATAAACTGGGGTGGGGGTTCCTTCAGTCATCTCTCACTCAGGGTCTATTTTACTTTAGAAGAAAGTTTGTGAGGGAACAGTGAATGAGGTGAATATCTTGAGGTCCCCACTGCTTCTCACATGGCCACCTGTTGTTTGATTCAGTGGCGTGTCTCTGCTTCCCACAGGTCAAACCTCAGTCCCACATTCTTCAATGAGTCCTCTCAAGTTGTCCTCCTAGGACTTTATCCCTTCACTTTTGTCACTCTTTTTTTTTTTATTTCATGTTGATTTTCTGTCACTTTGTGGAGAGTCTGGACATTTCTGACCTGCACCACCATCTCTTTAGGATCCCCCTCCTATCAGGTCTGATGATCCTTATCACCTTGTCTCTTTCTCCTGCACACATCCACCTCCCACCTCCCAGGTAGAACACAAACTTTCTCCCATATTCCCCAGGTGATGCATTATATTCCAAGGGATTTCTTGGGTTTGTTCCCACTGACATATAGCATCCATTTTCAGAATTCCCTCAGGCTCGTAAAGACTTTGGGTTCTAGAACTGACTCTGATTCTCAGGGGGGGCATGGCCTCTGGGCAGATCCCTAATCTGTGTTTCAGCTTCTATTTAGAATTGAGCAGGGCCCAATTCTTTACATCTCAAGAGTCTTTCATCTCTACATTTGATGACTTTTGGTGGTCTAGGAGTTGGTGACATTCAAGGATGTGGCTGTGGACTTCACCCGGGAGGAGTGGAGCCTCTTGGACCCTCATCAGAAGCAGTTGTACAAGAAGGTGATGCTGGAGAATGCCCAGAACCTGCTTTCTGTAGGTAAGGACCTTCTCCTGGTTACACTGAAGCTACTATGAATGGGAATATCTTCATTCCCTACTGTGGAGGGTTTGGAACAATTCAGACAGAGGAAATGGCTGGTCTACTGCAATTCTGTTCTTAATCTTCCTTCCTCTTGCCCTAAAATTTTCACCAATATGGTGGAAAGGAAAGGAAAGGAATAAGCATTTGTTTTCACCTGCTGCTTGCCAGATGCTGTGATGAGGGCTTTCTATACCATATCATGTTGCTTCATCCTGATAATAACCTTCCAAGTTAGGTGAATATTATTATACCCATTTGACCATTGAAGAAACTGAGGCAAATGGAGGTTAAGTGATTAGGTACACAGCTAGTCACTGTCTGAGACTGGATTTTGACTCTGGTATTCCCTCAGACTTGGCCCAGGGTTCTCTCCACTGCACTAACAAGATTTCTAGATATTGGAAATTGTGTACCAAGGCCATCCTTCTGTGAAGAAGTTGTATGAAGACCAACTTTCCTCATTGTTACTTGGTTCCATCAACTTCTCCCCCACCTCTCCCCCATAACCCCCATATGAGATTGTCTGCTCTGAGACTCATCTTCAAGAGGCCTGGCACCCACCCTGTCTTCCTTTGTCTGCTTCTGGCATTGCTAGGACAATAGACTGGCCAAGAAAGAGCATTTGGCATGACTATGGAGTTTGCCAGTAGAGAATCTCCCCTGAAGAGGTTGTGACTCCCCATATGAGTAATACACAAGGCTTTCTGTATTGTTCAAGGACTGAGGAACTGGGGAGAGGACCTGGGCAAAGTGTTCATGTTCCCTGGCTTGAGGCTAGTTGCATTTTAACCCTTTTAATCTTATTTTGGAAGGAGTTGCTTTTACTAGAATGGATTGGGGGGGCCCTTAAGGTGAATGGAAAGGATTGGACCATTTTGCATAACAACCCATCCTCATTTGGGTTCCTTACAAGTACCAAGGGGTGAGTCCAAGCTCCTTTTGTGTGAGCTTAATGGAGTGATCCTCAATGTGCAGCAACTCTGTGTATAGGACCCTTTCCAAATGAGAACTATATTCCAACTTTCTCTCCATCTTCATCTCCAACTGATTTTTCTTCCCAGGGCTTGCAGTTCTCAGGCAATATATGATCTCTTATTTTGAGCAAAGAGAAGTTCTATGGATGCTGGACCAGGAAGGCCTGAGGATCAGCCATCCAGGTTAGGGAGGTGAAAGCAGATATAGGATAGCTTTGATGGCTGGGCTTCTTTGTGTTACAGGGAAGCCAGGCCTAGATTTTGGGGTTGGAACACATGCCTTGGAATACTTTTTTAGATATTTCCTGACAGTACCTTCTTGGGTCAGTCACTGAACCATTAAGTCTCTTTTCTCCATAGGTAAAATAAAGAAATTGGATTCCATGATCTTTCAGATCCCTTTTAGGGATCAATCCATGATCCTAAATGAAAGACCTTGCTTGAGGATTTGGCAACAGAATGCTTTTGAAAATGCAAAAAGGGATCGGCTAATTTCTTTGGACTCCTAGATCTCCTCCAAGTCAATGAACATCTAAGTGCCCATGATGTCCCAGACCCCTGTATAAATCACGCAACACATCAGTAGATGTCAGGGACTTTCCCTGCTCCCTTGTTACTTAAATTCTGGTGGAATAGAGAAGAGGCCAACAACTTTGTAGAAACTCATAATGGACTGGATAGAAATGGAATTAGTTAAGAGAGGGAAGACCCCAAATTTAAGAAGGATTGGAAAATGCTTATTGTGGAATGTGTTCTCTAGTTGGCTGTCAGGGAAACTAGGGAGAGTATTTTAGGAACAGGGATGGCAAAGGAATAACCTTGGATTCTAGTGGTAGCACACTCTGTCCTCAGAGAACATAAAGGAGGCCCATTCCACTGGATTCTAGCATATATGGGGCAAATAGGGTGAAAGAAGACTGAAAGCAAAGAGGAAGGGTTGGAGGTAAGGTGCTTTAATATTTTTATAGCTAGGATTTCACATTTAATCGATTTGCTGACAAGTCATTGGGAATGGTGAGAATGTGGTATTAAGGTTAGATGAGAATTTTAGGAAGAAGAATTTGACATCTGAATAGAGGAATAATTAGACTGGGGGTTAAGTTGAAGCAGCCAGACCAACCGGCAGCCTCTTACAAAATCTCAGATGTGAAGTGACTATGGTCAGATAAAAGAAAGTGATAGGATTGAGACAGAAAGTGTTATATTTGAAGGATGCCACAAAGCAAGAATCAAGAGGACTTTGCAAGAGATTGAAGATGTGACTCAAGTGTGGGAATGTGTGAGAGTTGATGAGTACTGCATTGTACTGAACTATTGGGAGATGACGATTAGCATTAGTAATACAAGAAGATGGGAGGGTTGGCGCAAAGAGATTCAGTTTCCTTTTGGAAATGGAGAAGTAGGAATAGGACAGAATAATGTCACTAGAATCTAGAAAGGAGAATATTGAGAAAAAAGGGAAGATTGAGTGTCAAAGCATGCAGAGAAGCCCAGAAGGATTAGAATTAAGAGTAGCCATTGAATCTTGGCAACTTTGAGAAATTAAGTATTTTCTTTTTTTTGTTTCACTCTTACAAATACCCAAATTAAGAATAAAGGACAATTGATGAAGGATACTATCTATACATAGAAAATGAACTTGGAATTAGAAATTAGAAATATATATATACACACACACACACACACACACACACACACACACACACACATATATATATATATATATATATATATATATATATATATATATATATATATATATAATATTGTGTCTAATGTGGTCACATATTGAATAGCAGCCTTGGAAGAGGACTGAAGGTAAAAGAACAAATACAAGGGCAAGGAGTTGAGAAGAATTTGGAAAAGGATACCTCTATCTGTTAAGCCATGAAATGGAGGAAAGACATTGGACAGAATCACATGGGGATGTATGGATCAAGTACAAGCATTTTAAAGATTAGCTTGAACTGGTTTTATTTGTGACAATAAGAAAATAGTCAATGTGGAAGAGAATAAAACTTAATAAAAAAAAAAGTGGAGATAGCAGGTGAGGATTATACCAAGATAGTTGAGTGTTGAAATGAGATTATTTGCATGTGTGGCAGCTGGGGGCAAAATGGATTAGAGTCCCTGCCCTAGAAACAGGAGGAGTGGAATTCAAATTCAGCCTCAGATGCTTGACAGTTTGTAGTTGTGTGACCCTGAGAAAGTCACTTAACCCTGCTGGTCTCACATCCAGGGCCATCTCAAGGCTTCTTGATTATTATTTGACCACTGGTCCCGGATGGCTCTAGAGGAGGAAGTCAGGATGCTAATTTGGCATAGGACCCTCTCAGTCAAATCCAGTTCCATTGTTTTTCATGACATTGCCTCCCTGATGAGAAAAAAGTAAGGATAAAAACAATGACAAGGATTTTCCCATGTAAAGGGATTTTCTTTGGTAAACATTAAAATAATCTTGTCATGTGATATGGAGCTGAAAAGGAGAAGAATGTTTTTGATTTATGTGAGATAAGGTAGATAAGATAATTCTTTAAAACTATACAGTTTTTTAAAATTTTATTTTATTTTGTCTTTTTAATTATATGTTTTGAACATTTTTCCACAATCCACATGCATATTTGTGTTACATAATTTTCTTCCCCCTCCTTTCCCATTTCCCTCCCCTCATCAGTGAACAGTCTAGTTAACATTGTACATGTAGATTTGTGTTTAAGATATTTACACATTAGTCATTTTCTATATGAGGAATCGTGTTTGTCTTTTTCTTTCATTTTGGAAGAAGTCCATGACATTAGGGAGGTGATGCCATGACAAGCCATGAATTGCATTTGAGTGAGGGGGTACATTACTAAATCACCAGTCTCACTTTCTCCTCCAGGTTCATCTGGCTCTAAGCTCATGGCTTATATTGTAAATAGCATGAAAATTTCATGAGAATGCCTGTGTTATAGGTGGAGTGGATTTTTGTTGTTGGGATTCAATGGGCTTATTTTCCAATTGTTGATAAAGTAAACTATCCTTAGGATATAAGCTAGTGTCATTTTAAAGTGATTGATTCTCTTCATGTAAGATTAAAGTTTGGCTTTTTTGGGGGGTAGGGTGAATAAACAGTAAATGAGTTTAGGTTCTGCCAGTGCTGGGAAGGGGAAATAAACATATGTGAATAAATGTAGTATTTGTGCTTATTTGTATTGTTTAGTTCTTTCAGAAGAAGTGATCAGACTTGAAATGAAGAATATTGGAAAACTAAGCCTATCTGTGAAAGAATCTCACAAGCAAAGCATTATGAATGACACTGCCTGTGAATTCATGTGGAGAGAATTTGGCATCACACATGAGAGAATCCCAAGTGGAGAAAAAGCTCATGATTTTAATCAATGGGGAAAAGTTTTTTCATTGAAAGACTCTCTTATTAAACATCAGAGGATCCACACTGCAGAGAAACTTTTTGAATGTAATCAATGTGGAAAGGCTTTTTCATTGAAGGATACTCTTATTAATCATCAGAGAATCCACACCGGAGAGAAACTCCTTAAATGTCATCAGTGTGGAAAGGCTTTTACACGCAATTCACATCTTACTACACATCAAAGGATCCACACTGGAGAGAAACCTTATGAATGTATTCAATGTGGAAAGTCTTTTTCATTGAAATCTAATCTTAGTAGACATAAGAGAATCCACACTGAAGAGAAACTTTATGAATGTAATCAGTGTGGAAAAGCTTTTACACGAAGGGCCCCTCTTACTGAACATCAGAGAATCCACACTGGAGAGAAACCTTATGAATGTAATCAGTGTGGAAAGGCTTTTTCATTGAAGGACACTCTTATTAAGCATCAGAGAATCCACACTGCAGAGAAAGCTTATGACTGTAATCAATGTGGAAAGGCTTTTTCATCGAAGAGCACTCTTGTTAAACATCAGAGAATCCACACTGGAGAAAAGCTTTGTGAATGTGGTCAATGTGGAAAGACTTTTACGAGCAAGTCACATCTTAGTAGACATCAGAAGATACACACTGGAGAGAAACCTTATGAATGTAATCAGTGTGGAAAGGTTTTTTCATTGAAGAATACTCTTTTTAAGCACCAGACATTCCACACTGGAGAGAAACCTTATGAATGTAATCAATGTGGCAAGTCTTTTTCATTGAAGAAGACTCTTGTTAAACATCAGAGAATCCACACTGGAGAGAAACCTTATGAATGTAATCAATGTGGAAAGGCTTTTACAAGCAAGTCATATCTCCCTACACATCAGAGGATCCACACTGGAGAGAAACCTTATGAATGCAGTCAATGTAAAAAGGCTTTTACATGGAAGGAGAGTCTTACTGCACATCAGAGAATTCACACTGGAGAGAAATCTTATGAATGTGATCTGAGTTTCCCAAACTAGCATTGTGATAAAAGACAACCTGATGGTCTCAAAGATACAATGTCTTCAGAATAATCAAAAAAACTGTAGTATTATGACAACTGGAGGAAAACACTTGAATAAGAAAAGAAATTAGAATTTTCACAATGGAGTACAGTTTCAGGCAAATTGAGGGAATTCTATATTTCTCACAGGCCACCTATGAGCACCTTTTCAACCTACATTGAGACCACTGCAGGTGACAATCAGGAATCTTCTTTTCAATATGACTTGCATTCTGTCCCCAGATTGTTGTGACTCAATGATCATGGTAATATCAAAGGGATTCCAATATACTTGAGGCAGAGCAGAACACTTGTGTAAAAAGAAAAGCAGCCACTACTTTGTTGGTAAGGGTTTTTGCCGTTTCCTACTAAAAAGATTCCCTTGCCTGATCCTTGATAATTCTGGAAAGTGAAAGCAGAGTTCATTGACTCCTGGAGAACATGGTTTGGGATCCTGGTACAACCAAAGTGATCTTTTCCTTTGACCTGTTCACCTAAAGCTAAAAGTTATCAAGTGCATGAAACCTTTTCTAGGGAATTTGAAAGAGTTTAAGAAGATAGAATCTCTTGGGGCAACTAGGTGGTTCACTAGATAGAGCACCAGCCCTGGAGTCAGGAGGACCTGGGTTCAAATTTGACTTAAGACATTTAATAATTTCCTAGCTGTGTGACTTTGGGCAAGTCACTTAACTCCATTGCCTTGCCCAAAGAGAGTCTCTGTTTTTCTAACTCTGGTCAAGTTGGTAGGCAGACAAGACACAAACAAGTGAAATGGAAATCTTCTTTTTCAGTCTCCAGAAATTGATAATATTGTAAACTAAGTTCTGCATATGCCCCTTTATTAAGAAAGGTGATAGTAAGATGTCATTGACTTTTCCTATTCTTCTGCTATTTTCATAACTCATTCTGGGGATCTGTATGTTGTCAGCATTTCCCAAGTGGAGTGATCCAGAGGGAAGTCTACTCACTCCTTTCCTTGTTAGAATTCAACAAGTCCCTGATCTAAATTTGATTCTTTTAGTTGAGTTTCAGTAGGTTGCTACTGGATTCTCTCACTGTTTTCCTACTTACAGATTCTGTCTTCAAAGGAATTGACCTGTTGTCTCCTCTGGCTCCCCTTTGCCCTTAGTTGGCTAGATCACTTCATGCTGGTTCATGCACAGAGTTGAGGTGGAAACTTCCTCTATATCTTACTCCAAGGCACATTGATAAAGTGTCTTAAGTTTTTGAACCTTTTTCCCTTGCTCAGTGCAAAACTGCCCTCTTCTTTGGTACAACATCTAGGAATAAAAAATTCAAAGTGCAAAAAATGAAAGGGTAAGAGAAATGGAAAGATTGAAAGTGTAAACTGTCTAGTACCATGGACAAAGCATTTTCAGCCTCTTTTTTGTCTATGTTGTTTGTATTCTATTCTTAGTTTCTAAGGTTTTTGGTCAATTCTGAGTTCCTGGTCTGAGACAGGAATATGATGAAAATAATAGCCTTGGGATTGTATTCATACAGTTTCTGGGTTTGATTTGGGTGTCAATTGTTGTCTGCAGTAACTTTAAATGGAATTTCTCTTTCTATTTCTTGTTCTTGAGCCTTCTTGTTCATCTGTAGAAAAGCTGATGATTTATTTGGCCTTATTTTATGTCCTAATACTTTGCTATATACCAAGCCCCTCTCACACAAATAAAGTCAGATCTAAAGAATTGGGAAAATGACAACTACTCATGGTTAGGTTGAGCTAAAGACAATTCTACTCAGATTAAATTACTTATTCAGTCCCATACCAATCAAACTACAAAATAACAATTTAACTAAGCTAGAAAAAATAGTATCAAAATTCATTAGGAGCAACAAAAGGTGAAGGATAACAAGGGAACTGATGGGAAAAAAACTGATGGAAAAAAATGTAAAGGAAGGTGACCTAGTTCTTTCCATCAAAAACTATTAAGGAGCAGTCATCAGAATTGCCTGGTAGTAGTGAAGAAATAGAGTGATGGATCAATATTGGGGTGAGGATAGATGCAAAAGAAACAGTAGTAAATGACTCAAATAATCTAGTGTGTCAAAAGTCAAAGGCATTAAGTTCTGGAATAAGAACTCACTATCTGACAAAATTGTTGTGAAAACTGGAAAATAGTTTTCAGGTGAAGAAATTAAAGCTATATATAATCATATGGAAAAATGCTCCAAATTAAAACAACTTTGAGGTTCCACTTCACAATTCTTAAAATGGCTAAGATGACAAAAAGGGGAAATGACCAATGTTAGAGAAGTCGTGTGAGTTTTGGGAAAGGAATGCACTGTTGGTGGAACTGTTAAGTGATTGAACTATTCTGCAGAGCAATATGGAACTATTCACACAAGTTACCAGTGGGTAAACTAGGGTTTGAACAGAAATTCCCTAGTCTTTCCATTCCACAGCAGTCACCTTATCACCATATGGAGGGAGCATTGTGTTTCTCAGACATTCGGTCTAAATGAATCATCAATGTTGTTATTGTTGTAGTAGCTATTGTTAACAACAACAACAGCAACAACAACAACAATAATAATAAACTAGCATTTTATTACACCTTAACGTTTGCAAATCGCTTTACAAATATTATCTTATTTTATCCTTACAACAACCCTGGAAGGTAGATGCCATTATTATCATCATTTTAAGATCAGGAAATTGCCCAGGGACACAGAGCTAGTCTCTATTTGAGATAGTATTTGAACTCAGATCTTCCTGATTCACAGTTTAGCACTTTCTCCATTGTGATACTTGGTTCAGGTAAGGGTAAGACTATAGAAAAATAATAACAGGAATCATAATGATAGTGTATAGTTTTTTAACTTTCCAAAATGCTTTATATCTTATTTGATCCTCACAAAAGTGGTTACTGCTATTATGTCCATTTTATTTATATATATAGGAACTGAGACTAGAAAAGTTTACTTGATGAACCTAGAGTCACATGACTAGTAAGAATATGAAGCAGTCCTTGAACTTGGTGTTTCCTCACTCCATGTTTTGCGTTCTCCTACTGCTGCACATTGCCTTCTCTAAGCATCATTATGCCCTTTGTCCTGCCTTACCTTTCCAAAAGATGATATAAAATGAACAATGTCCAGTGTTTTAATCTGTATTTCATTCTTCATGGATTCGTAGAAATTTCCTGTTCCTTCATTTGCAAGAACTCACACAAAGTATATATATATATAAAATGACTATCAGGTCCAGAGAAGCAGTTGCAATAAAGTCTCCTCTAGTCTTGAAATATCTTTCTCAATCTTGTTTATCTATTCATTTCCCTCTCCATTCATCAGTTCAACCATCCAACCATCTATCCATCTATCCATCTATTCCTTCCTTTGTGTCTGTTTCTCTATCTGTTCATTAATGTATTGATTGGTTTAGCTATATAAAATGCAGTGCCTGTCTAGAAAAACACAAAAATGGATATTACAGAGCTACCAAAATTAAAATGTTATATGATTCTTTGAAATTCTAAAGTAAAAAATAGACAAGTGTATGAAGTTTAAGACACAGGGGAAAAGAAGGGCCCTAGTTTCTGTTGTAAAGTAGGGATTCCTATTGTGTATGTGTTAGGAAAAATGTTTTCTGAAGTCTCTTCCACTGCTCCAATTCCCTGATTTAATGAAAAGTTAGAATTTGTGGGTCCCTTTTGAAATCTATTTTTACTTTGTTGAAGTGGTATGAACATCACAGACACACCTTGTCCCCCTTTTATCTTTATTTATTTATTTTTCTAATTTTTGCAAGGCAATGGGGTTGAGTGGCTTGCCCAAGGTCACACAGCTAGGTAATTATTAAGTGTCTGAGACCAGGTTTGAACCCAGGTACTCCTGACTCCAGGGCTGGTGCTTTATCTACTACGCCACCTAGCCGCCCCTTGATAGGTCTTTTGTAGTTAATTTGGGTATTTATAAAAGACAAAATAATGTAGTCACTCAAAGTTGTTCTTAAAACAGTATTAACTATATAGTTTTCCTTGGTTCTGCTCATTTTGCTATTCATTTTTTCTATGCAAATCTATCCCATTTTTTTTTTCCTGAAAACATCAAGGTTTCTTTATTGGATATTAGTGTCCCAGCTCAATCATATACCACAGCTTGTTCAGCCATTCCCCAATTGGCAGGCACTCCTACATTTTCCAGTTCTTTGCCACCACAAAAGGGTTTTTTCACCTTTTTCTCTAATTATTTTAGGAAACAGACTGATAGTATCATTGCTGAGTCAAAGCATATAAGCAGTTTAATAAATTATTGGGAATTATTCCATATTGCTCTCCAGAATGGTTGGATCACTTCACAGTTCCATCAGTAGTGAATTCCAATTATTCTACATTCCCTCCAATATTTGTCACTTTCCCTTTCATTATTTTAGCTTAAGTGAGAGGTATAAAAAGACATATCCAGGTTGTTTTAATTTGCATTTCTCTAATCAGTATTGATTTAGAACATTTTTGGCTATATATAGTTTTCAGTTCTTCATTGCAAAACAACTTGTTCATTTTCTTTGACCATTTAATCAATTATGGACTGACTCTTAAAGATGTTATAAAGTTCGTTATGTGTACCAGACCTTTGTAATTTAATGTAATTGAAATTCATTTTATACCATATACAACTTTCTGTCTCTTATTATTCATAAAATATTTGCCTAACCACAAAACTACTGGGTAATAAGTTTCATGTTCTTCAAAGTTTCTTGTAATATTTATCTTCAGATTGAAGTCATGTATTCATTTTGACTTTATCTTGATTCCCCTGGTGGATGGGTGGATGCGTGGATGACTTCATTCCAACTTCCATGAAGCAGATGTTGTGGAACACGTAGAGCTTGGTTAGACAGCAAAGATGCCAATGTCATCCACTGCTTCTAGAGCCATCCCCAGTTGTCTTGACTCTTGCCATGCTGGAATATGATGTCTTTGGAAGAGAGAGTGAGGCAGATGACTTTGTGAAACTCTGCCTCACTTAAGTCCAATTTATGCATGAATCAAAAGACATCCCCCTCACTTTACCATTCCTCAATGCTGATGTTTTTGTCCTTCATTCTCGAAGAAGGCCATGACATCAGGGTGGTGATGCTATGACAAGCAAGTAAATCTATCACAGAAAGGCTTAGTTTGCTTTTTCTCCTGGCTGTCCACCATGTCTGCAATAGTCTGCCTCCTCATGTGTGTTCTCTGCCTTCCCTGCCTCCCTTGCAGATGTAGGTCAGACCCATCTTCAAGAGACCTTTCCTGGTACCTCACCCATCCACCCACTGCATGTGCTTTCCCTCTCTAATGACCTTTCATTGGCCTTATATAGTTCTTCCACACACACACACACAACGTGAATTCTATGTTGTCCCTGACATCAAACTGGAAGCTCCTTGAGGGAAGGGGTTGTTTTTGCCTTTCTTTGGAACCCTATTACTTAAGGACAGGGCCTTGGACAGAGTAGGCACTGAATGATGGCTTGTTCATTGACTATTTGGATTAACAATTCAGGGACCTCTGTTAGATTCTGATTCTGATTGCATTACCTGCATGACCTTGGGTAACTCATTGAAAAGCTCTTTGTTTTAGGTTTTTTTTTTTTGCAAGGCAAATGGGGTTAAGTGGCTTGCCCAAGGCCACACAGCTAAGTAATTATTAAGTGTCTGAGACTGGATTTGAACCCAGGTACTCCTGACTCCAGGGCCAGTGCTTTATCCACTAGGCCACCTAGCCGCCCTGCTCTTTGTTTTAGTTTCTTCAACTGTAAGACAATGAAATTGAACTGGAAAACCTTTAAGGTCACTTCCCCTTCCTAATCTTACAGCTCTATCAGTTGTTATATGCCATATTTCCCCATGTATAAGACACTCCTCAATTTTGGGGTCCAAAATATGAAAAAAATGTATTATATAAAGTTATTAAACTCAAGTTTTGTTCATCATAAAATTCAGACAGCTCCTCATCACTGTACAAACCCTCAGCCATTAAGTTGTCCTCATCTGTGTTTGAAGATCACTGTCTTCGAAGAGGCTCTGACTGCTCTCCTGCCTGTGCTCTGGTCTGGGGTTGACCACAAGCTCTCTCTGGACAAGTCTGTTTCCATGAACCTGAAGCACCAATTGTGTCCTCCTTGGAAATCAGTTACTTCTTTTCATCAGCAATTCTTCTTGCTTCCTGTTGAACCATCTTTGTGAACACAGAAATTTCAAAGGCCCTTTGCTCTTCCATCCCTCTCTTCAATTCCCTCTCTAACTCAGGCCATTTGGCTGCCTTGCCTCTCATGGCTTTCTTTGGTTATGGCACATTCAGAGAGATTTCTTCTTTCCATTACCAGTCTTAGATTGTTTTCTCAGTTGGAGGAGAACCAAACTTACATTTGGCAGCATAATTTCCACTCATTTTGGCACTGTACAAAAATCTTTTCTGAAGCATTTCTGGGCAGAATGTGACAAAACATAACAATATACCAGTAACAACAGGGAAACAATGAGAACAAACACAAGTGCAGAAAAAGTGGGAAATTTAAGTAAAAAAAAAACTACAACCACTGTATAAGATGCTTCCAGGTTTTAGACCCCAAATTTTTTGGAAAAGAGTACATCTTATACATGGGGAAATATGGTGCACACATAGGCAGTGAGAGCTTCAGGGGGCACCTGGCTGGAATGAGGGATGTGAAGAGGCCACTGAAATAGTTACTCAGCTAACATAGCCACAGGGGTGAACTAGACAACAACTATAGACCATTTATCAGTTCCATCCCTGAGAAAATGTCCTTGGCCACCCCAGTCCATTGATATCTAACCCTAGTCTCTATGACTTTCTATTTGCTTTCAATTTTAAAGTCTATAAATCATCATGTTGTCTTAATACTTTGTAACTCGGGAGCTCATTACCCTCATCTCACTTGGTTCCCAGATCTCTTTTGTCTCCAGAATATGGGATGGATAACTATCGAATATTTTGGTATCCTTCTGATGCTGAAGAAAGTGAGAAAAACCCCTAGCATGTTGGTTAAACTGCCTGTAACAAACTAATAGAAGGACATGGACAAAAGTAATAGAAGTTTGCATAGGTTAACCTTAACCCTAATTATGACTTAAATCCATCAAATGCTTTCTGATTTCTTGATTGTGAATAAAAGTATGCCAATTATATTTCTATAGAAGAGATAATAAGCTTTGTATTAGAAAGAGCAGGGGAATACCAGAAGCATAGTATACTTGGATGTCAGCAAGATTTCTCCTAAAATCCATAGGGGATAAGATGAAATGTAGGCTAGCAATAGGAGAGGTTGATATATTTAAGGCTGATTAAATGACTACATTCAAAGAACAGTGAATGCTAGCGATGAACCTGAAGATCAATGTGACCAAATAGAGATTTTTAGTGCAATGCCCCAGGGATCTTTCCTTAACCCTGTTCTGTTTGACCCATCAGACCCATCTTCTTCAAGAAACCTTTCCTGGTACCTCATTCATCCACCCACAGCTTGTACCTTCCCTCTGAGATGACCTTCCATTGGCCTTCCATTGGTCTTCTATGCACACAGCAAATTCTATATTGTCCCTAACATCAGACTGGGAGCTCCTTGAGGGCAGGCATTATCAATGCCTTTGATCCAATTTAAACAGACAAGCCTAAAGCTCTACATTTGGATTAAAAAAAATTGAGAGTTGAGAGAGAGCCATGAAAAAAGAACCAGGGGATTGGGAACAGTTTAGTGGTATGCCTTATCGGCAATATATGACAATAAAACATGGTAATTGGATTTTTTGAGGGATACCTGTGATTTCATTGTGAAGAGTACAGACATTCAAAGGATATTGGCATGTGGATGAGGAATAAGATTTATTTAGCATGGTTCAAGGAGACACAACTATCACTAACTGGAGTAAGAAGCAAGGAGGCAAATTTCTCTTCTATGAAAGGTAAAATTTCATAACATTTAGAGCCTTTCAGAAGTGGAAGGGATTGACCTATAACGAATATATCAACATTGGATCTAAGTTTGGCTATATACCCTTTTGTAGGAGTGAGGGAATTTCTGCTCAGTTGGTTAAATTGAATGACCACTGAGTTCCAAATGGATACATGCTAACTTTTGGGGGAAAGGCAGTAATAGCTGAGAAGATTAGGAAAGACCTCTTGTAGAAGTTCCTTCTTGAACTAATATTTGAAGGAAAAATTATAAGAGATGGAGGTGAAGAGACATGGCCAATTCTTTGATATAGCCTGTGCAAAGTCAAAGAGATGGAATATTACGTGAGGGACATCTGGAAAGGCAATTGAACTTGAATGGAGAATATGGAAAAGGTCCTTGTACGACAAAGCTGGAAAGGTAAGTGGTAACCAGGCTCCAAAGTGCTTTAAATGCCAAACAAAGACATTTTCAATTTGCCAAAAAGAATATCATTGGAGGTTATTGAGTAGTAGAATGCTGTGAGGAGCTGTGCTTTTGGAAAATCACCTTGACTGTGAGAAGGATGGATTGGCATGGGGGAGAGATTTCTGAGGTGGGAGGCAAACAAGTAGCCCTGGGAAGAAATAACAAAGTCTAGAAATTGGATATTGGCTGCCTGATGAGACACTGGGGAGGTGGACATGAGAAGACTGAGTGGATATCATTTATGACCTTGGATGAGACTTATAGACTTTCTGAGCACAAATTTCTTCTTCAGTCAATTAGGTAGGTTAGAAATACATGGCCAACATTCTCTCTCAGGTATAACATATCTTGCCTTGGATTCAGGAGTACCTGGGTTCAAATCCAGTCTTAGACACTTAATAATTTGCTAGCTGTGTGGCCTTGGACAAGCCACTTAACCCCATCTGCCTTGGAAAAAAAAAGAAGATATTGTAATACAGTACAAATCTGAAGACCTAGATTCAAATCACATCTCTGATAATCACCATGTATGTGGCAATGGCTAGAGTCAGGGCTGTAGCTTTGGTTTCTCATCCAATTACTGTCTTTCAAAAATAAACATTTTCAGTTTACTTTGTCCATTTTTGACATTCAGGTACTATTGTGATTTCCAATTGTTTGGCAATCTTTTATAAGTTAAGTAAATAGTATGTTAGTACTAAGTAACAATCTGAAATTGTTATGATTGTATCACTTTTGCTCATATTGTCAAATATGTAAACTGAATTTCATAAAACTTTCTTATGCATTTTGGTATTTGATATTTTAAAAAAGAATTCAAGACCTTCAGTTGTTTTTGACATTACAGGACATAGTTAGCAAGTTTAGTCAAGGGCACACTTATACAGGCTGATATATTAAGGAGAAAAATGAATAACCATAGTTTTCCAGAAATTGTTGCCTTGTGTACATGAAGTTTATCTTTATTTCATGGAAAAATAAGTTTGTGTCTTATCAAAAGCAGTATTATGGGGTTACACCATTGATTTTTCTATTTCTTGACTTCATTCAAAAACTATTTGTTAAATCAGCTAAGCATAGCATAGGACAGACAACTATTTGCTTCCTGAAGTCACTGAATGTCTTTTATGCTTTGAGCTTATCAGAAAAAGGCATTTACTATGACATATAGTAATTGACTTTCTTGGATGCTTTCCTTTCCTGAGCTATTCTTTTAAAAATATTTGATTGATATTGATATACTTTCACGTTCCTGCCACTTTCCTCTAACTTCCTCCCACAGAAGCTTCACCAGGGACAGGTTAACAAATAACCAGGGACAGTTTTACAAATCAGATGCATCAGTGACCCTATCTGGCAACTGATTCACCATTCTGTACCACCGCCTGGTACTCTACTGAGAAGAGAAGGGTAGTTTTCTTAACAAGTCTTCTGGAGTTATTTGGGCCACTGCAAAGAACCATGACTCTTTAGAATAAATTGGTGAGGTTTGTAGCCTTTGAGAAGCATGGCAGATTATCAGTAGAGATATTGTAGGGTATGAATATTGAAGGAAACTCCAGACTGCTATAAGAGGAGCCTTGTTGGTTCCCATGATGGGAGTCATGCTTCGAGTGGGCTGTTGTTAATTTTTTGCTGATGTCCTTTATGATTTCCATCCCTTTTTGTCTATTGTAGATTGAGACAACTGGATGGCAGGCAGCTTAATTCAAGCCAAGCTGAAGTCTCCATAAGTTGTGTTAGAACTTGGTGTGAGCAATGAAGATTCAAAGATGAGAGACAATTTCCAGGTGAACTGAGTGTACTTGGTTCCTTCAGGTCCATTCTCCAGTTAAGAGCTTTCTGAAGTATATCGTCTAATCTCACTATAGTGTTTGAAGCAAAAAGTGAAATGCAGATAATTTAAAACTGAAGGAATTGGATTAATAACCAATTAGTATATCATTATTGACATAAAATAGGCTTTGGAGTCATAGAGAAAAGGAATTTAGTAATTTTTAGTATTTCTTCAGAAGGTTATTTTCTTCTGTAGATTTTTTTTTGGTTAGAAAAATTATTAAATTCTATAATAGGAAGAAATTGTGAAAAAGATCATAGATTGCTTTTTTACATTTAAATGCAGTAGTTTTTAAAAAATTTTAGGCTGCACACCTTTCAGTAAATGAGTATCATTCATCATAAATGATGATATAATCAATGATTAGAATGATAGTGATCTGAATCATCTTCCAAGGTCCTGTGGATTTTAACATATTTTAACATATTCTCTGTTCTTTGCAAAATCCAGCACTTAGCACAAATAAACATTTGAACTTCACTTCTACCTTTTAATATAAGTTTAAAATGATTTATTAAAAACATTAGATGATTTTTAGATGTGCCACCGTGCCAAAGAAATATTAATGAACAGTTGATAAATGAAGTTGATAACTTATCCTCAAAAAGTTTCATAAGGGGGCAGCTAGGTGGTGCAGTGGATAGAGCACTGGGCTTGGAGTCAGGAGTACCTGGGTTCAAATCTGACCTCAGACACTTAATAATTACCTAGCCATGTGGCCTTGGGCAAGCCACTTAACCCCACTGCCTTGAAAAATCTAAAAAAAAAAAGTTTTGACTTCTGGCCAAGATGTCGGAGAGAAGACAGGCACAGTTCTAAAGTCTCCTGATCTCTTCCCTATCTATCGCATGAAACAAACCTCTTAAAAGAAATCTGAGCCACAAAACCCAGAAAGAAAAGCCAGGAGAAAGAACATCTACCTCAGGATTTGTCTCCTGCAGCAGCCTTGGACGAATCCAGGTGGGTGAGTCTGGGCTCAGAGGGAGGATCAGCCCTGGATCATCCAGATTAGCAGCTGAATTGGAGCTGGGAGTGTGAGGGCCGGACAGTGGGACCTGCTGGATCAGTGGTGGGGCTGGACGAAAGGGGCTTGGGTCCGTGGGGAAGCAGAGGCGCTGGTGTTGGTGCTGTCCCCCTGGAGCTTGGGCACCAGGCTGGGGGAAGTGTTCTGGTGCAGGAGAGCTGCAGACACCATCCCTAGGCTCCTTGGGTCTGAGGAAACTCTGAGGGCACGTCTCCATTGCACAGAGGCCTCTCCCCAAACAAAGGCAAACTGCTTCTGCCTCAGGCCCAGGTCTGTGAGCAGAAGAACCAGCCCAGCTGAGGAATGACCTCAGGCCAGGGTAAAGCCCATCATTGTTTGAAGGCAAAAGAATTCAATAGTTCCAACTCCTGCCTTTGGGCAAAGGGAAAAGGCCTCTCAACCAAGGTCACAGACACTCCAGAGAAAGCAACCAGCACCTCCTACTGGCCATCCAGATAAACTGCACTCAGTAAAGCCTTTAGCCATCTCAAGCCCAGGTGAACCAGCCCCCCCCCCCCAACTCAAGGTCTTAACATAATGAAGAAGGTTCAGTGGAAAGGTGGATCCATAGAAAAATTCCTGGAAGGGAAAGACCCCAACTCAAGAGAAACCTGGAAGCTCTGAGGAGGATACAATCTGGTCTCCAGCACAGAAAGACTTCCTTGAAGAAATAAGGAAGGAGTTTAAAAATTTGGGAGAGACAATTAATACCCTGCAACAAGAAAACAAAACCTTAGAAAGTACAATTGGACAAACACAAAAGGAGAATAAATCTCTCAGATCATCAATTGGACAATTACAAAATGAGAATAATTCTCTCAGATCCTCAAATGAGCAAATGCAAAAAGAAATTAATTCTCTCAAAACCTCAATTGGTCAAATGGAAAGCTCTTTCAAAAGTAGAATTGACCAATTGGAAAAGGAGTTGCAAAAGGTTAATGAAGAAAACTCCTCCCCCCAAAAAATAATGGAGTCTACAGAAACTAATGACTCCGCGAGACAGCAAGAGTCAGTTAAACAAAATCAAAAAATAGAAAAAATAGAAGCAAATGTAAAATACCTCATCAACAAAACCACTGACCTTGAGAATAGATTGAGGAGGGGCAACATGGAAATTATAGGACTTCCTGAAAACATTGAAGAGAAAAAAAGCCTGGACTTAATCTTACAGGATCTAGTGATGGAAAACTGCCTTGATATCATGGAATCGGAGGGCAAAGTAGTTATTGAAAGAGTACATCAATCCCCACCAGAAAAAGATCCTAAAATGAAAACACCAAGGAATGTTGTGACCAAACTGCAGAACTATGAGATAAAAGAGAAAATCCTGCAAGCAGCCAGAAAGAAACAATTTAAATATCAAGGAGCCACAGTAAGGATCATGCAGGACCTGGCTGCATCAACTTTAAGGGATCGAAGGGCCTGGAATGAGATATTTCGAAGAGCATGGGAGCTTGGAATGCAGCCAAGAATCTACTTTCCTGCAAAGCTAAGCCTTCTCTTCCAGGGAAAAAGATGGACATTTAATGAAATGGAAGAATTCCAAAAATTTCTGATGAAAAGACCAGAGCTAAACAGAAAATTTGGACATCAGACAGGAGGTTCAAGAGACACATGAAAAGGTAAAAAAAAGGGGGGGGGGCGGTAAAAGGAAAAAAAATTCAATCCAGTAAGTTGAAACTAGCTATATTCCACCATGGGGGTAAAAAAAAAAAGATTCTTATAAACCCTGAGAAATGTAACTCTAACAGAGAGAATACACCTAACCATAAATGATGGACATTCATGACCTATCCATGAGACTACTATCTAATGGGATGTAACTGGCTTTAACCGCACTTGGGAGAAAGACTCTAATAACTCTCAGGAATTTTGACTCTATCCAATAGAATATACTGAACTAGAAGGGACAGACACTCAGAATTTTCTATGACTTAGATAGAAGGATCTAAAAAAAAACCACTACCGCCCTAAAAAGGGGGACAGGAAAGAGATGGGAGGAGGGAGGGGATTGAATGGGATAAATCTCATTACACTAAGAGATACAAAAAACCTATGGTAATAGTGGAGAAGGGAGCAGAGGAGAAACACCTGAATCTTCTTCTCATCAGACTTGGCTTAAAGTCAACCTACACATACTCAGTTAACTTATAAAACATCTAACCTTTCAAGTATTAAAAGGAGAAAAAGGGGAGGATGGAGAAAGGGAAGGTGAGTGGGGGAAATAAGGGGAAATAACAAAAGGAAGGGAAGGGAAAAGGGAAAAAGGGAAAGGGGATAGAAAGGGGAGGGTGTGATATAGGAGGGCAACCACACTGAAGGGGGTGGTTTTCAGAAACAAAAGACTGGGGAATATTGATAAAAGGGGGGGAAGGGGGAAAATAGAAACAGAGGGAAGATAGCACAGAGGGCAATAAAGAATTAGTAAGTCATAACCTTGAATGTGAATGGAATGAACTCTCCCATAAAAAGTAAGCAAATAGCAGAGTGGATTAAAAACCAGAATCCTACAATATGCTGCTTACAAGAAACTCATTTGAAGCAGAGAGATACATATAGAGTAAAGGTAAAAGGTTGGAGCAAAATATATTTTGCTTCAGCTGAAGTAAAAAAAGTAAGGGTAGCAATCCTTATCTCAGACAAAGCAGCAGCAAAAATAGATAGCATTAAGAGATAACGAAGGAAACTTTATCCTCCTAAAAGGTACCATAGACAATAAAGTCATTTCAATATTGAATATATATGCACCCAGTGGGACAGCACCCAAATTCTTAGAGGAGAAGCTGAAAGAATTACAGGAAGACAGACAGCAAAACTCTACTAGGAGACCTCAACTTCCCGCTATCAGATCTAGATAAATCGAATCATAAAACAATCAAGAAAGAAATTAGGGAGGTAAATAGATTGTTAAAAAAATTAGATATGGTATACTTATGGAGGAAAATGAATGGGGATAAAAAGGAATATACCTTTTTCTCTGCAGTACATGGAACTTATACAGAAATTGACCATGTACTAGGACATAAAAACCTTATGATCAACTGCAGAAAGGCAGAAATAGTGAATACATCTTTCTCAGATCACAATGCAATAAAAGTTATATGCAATACTGGGCCAAGGAGATACAGACCCAGAACAAATTGGAAACTGAATAACCTCATTTTAAAAAAATGAGTGGACCAAAAAACAAATTATAGAAAGAATTAAACATTTTATCCTAGATAATGATAATAATGAAACAACATGCCAAAACCTATGGGATTCATTCAAAGCAACTCTCAGGGGATATATTATAGCTCTAAATGCTTATATGAATAAATTGGAGAAAGAGGAAATCAATGAACTAAACATGCAACTAAAAAAATTAGAGAAAGAACAAATCAAAAATCCCCAATTAAGTACCAAATTAGAAATTCTAAAAATTAAAGGAGAAATTAATAAAATTGAAAGCAAAAAACTATTGAATTAATAAATAAAACCAAAAGTTGGTATTATGAAAAAACAGATAAAATTGATAAACCTCTGGTCAATTTGATTACAAAAAAAAGCAAGAAGAAAAAAGTTTCATAAAGCAAGCTACTTAGATCAGGCCCCTTCACCCCAGGAAATCAGGGTAGATGGAGTGGAGGATAAAGGTGAGGAAATGAGGATAGAGACAGGGAAAGTGACTGTAGAATAAACTTGAGTTTAACATTATTTCATGTACTCAGTAAACATTTACTAAATCTATACTATGCACTAAGTATTGTGTGTTAGCAATATCAAGAAATAAATAAGTCATGATTCCTGCTCTTAAGGACAGTGGGGGTGGGGATGAATATTCAAAATGGTGGTATATAGATGAAAATTAGAGAATCTGAGAGGGAAGGAAAAGGCCATGGTGGGGGGAGGAGTGGGGTGGCAGGAAACACTTTTTTTTTAAAGATTTTATTTATTTTGAATTTTACAATTTTTCCCCTAATCTTGCTCCCCCCCCCCCCCCCCCACAGAAGGCAGTCTGTTAGTCTTTACATTGTGTCCACGGTATGAATTGATCTAAGTTGAATGTGATGAGAGAGAATTCATATCCTTAAGGAAGAAACATAAAGTATAAGAAATAACAAATTTACACAATAAGATAATGTTTTTTTTTATATTAAAGGTTATAGTCTTTGGTCTTTGCTTAAACTCCACAATTCTTCCTTTGGATACAGATGGTTTTCTCCATTGCAGATACCCCCAAATTGTTCCTGATTGTTGCACTGATGGAATGAGCAAGTCCATTAAGGTTGACCATAACCCCCATGTTACTATTAGGGTGTATAATATTGTTCTGGTTCTTCTCACCTTGTTCAGCATCAGTTCATGCCAGTCCTTCCAGGCTTCTCTGAATTCCTGTCCCTCCTGGCTTCTTTCTTTTCTTTTTTTTATGTTATGAAAATTTTTTAATATTCATCCACATACATGTGCATATTATTAAATTACAAAATTTCCTTCCACTCTCCCTTCCCACCCCTTTTCCCACAGTAGTGAATAGTCTGATGAATATTGTACATACACATTTGTATTTAACATGACAGGTTAGCATTTACTGTATAAAGAATTAGGATTAGAAAAGAAAAACATAGGAGAAATTTTTAAAAAATGAATGTAGTATTTGTTCATTCAGATTTTGTAGATTTTTTTTTTGTTTTGTTTTGTTTTTTCTTCCTCTGGATGTGGATAGCATTGGCCATAGCAGTCTCCTAGGGTTGTCCTACCTCTGAAGTTCTGAGAGGAGCTTCATCCTCCAAAGTTGATCAACTCACAGTGTTGTTTTGAGTATGTACAATGTTCTCTTGGTTCTGCTCCCTTCACTTAGTATCACTTCCTATAATTCATTCCATGCTTTTCTAGAATCTAACCATTCATGGTTTCTTTTTTTTCACATGTACTTAAAGATTTTATTTATTTTGAGTTTTACAATTTTTCCCCTAACCTTACTTCCCTCCCCCCACCCCCCACAGAAGGCAGCCTGCCAGTCTTTACATTGTTTCTATGGTATACAAGAGAAATCATATCCTTAAGGAAGAAACATAGAGTATAAGAGATAGCGAGATCAGACAATAAGATATCAGGTTTTTCCCCTAAATTAAAGTCCTTGGTCTTTGTTCAAACTCCACAGTTCTTTCTCTGGATACAGATGGTATTCTTCATCATAGAAAGCCCCAAATAGTCCCTGATTATTGCAATGATGGAATGAGCAAGTCCATCAAGATTGATCATTGCCCCCATGTTGCTGTTAGGGTAGACAGTGTTTTTCTTGTTCTGATCATCTGACTCAGCATCAGTTCATGCAAATCCCTCCAGGCTTCCCTGAATTCCCATCCCTCCTGGTTTCTAATAGAACAATAGTATTCCATCACATACATATACCATAGTTTGTTAAGCCATTCTCCAACTGAAGGACATTCACTTAATTTCCAATTCTTTGCCTCTACAAACAGGCCTGCTATGAATATTTTTGTACAAGTGATATTTTTGCCCTTTTTCAGAATCTCTTCAGGGTATGGGCCCAGTAGTGGTATTGCTGGATCAAAGGGTATGCACATTTTTGTTGCCCTTTGGGCATAATTCCAAATTGCTCTCCAGAAACGTTGGATGAGTTCACAGCTCCACCAACAATGTATTAGTTCAGGAAACACTTCTTGCAGAAGATGGGATTTGAGCTGAGACTTGAAGGATGTCAAAGAAGACAGTAGGCAGAGATAAGTAGGAGGACTAGAGATATATATCTGGGAATCATCCATATAGAGATGACTTTGCATCTGCACCCCACTGAAAGATGATGACAGTTGTCCTGAGAATGCTATTTGAGAGCAAAAAAACAAGGTATGACAGAATGTTATTTTTCTTGTATGAAAACAGTGGTATGGTGGGGTGGCTAGGTGTTACAGTGGATAGAGCACCAGCCCTGGAGTCAGGAGTACCTGAGTTCAAATCTGACTTCAGACACTTAATAATTACCTAGCTGTGTGGCCTTAGGCAAGCCACTTAACCCTGTTTGCCTTGCAAAAACATAAAAAAAAATAGTGGTATGGGAAAATTTGACACAAGGTAATTGGAAGAAATAGACGTAAAGAGAGTAGAAGAGCTGAATAAAAACCAATTGCAGAATTACAGTGGATAGTTGAACACTATTAGGTCAGGATCCAATAGATGTTAAAAAAAAGGAAACGAACATCTGTGAACAAAAGTATTTCCATCAGGCCTTGTTTTGTTAGCTAAGATGGGAAATTTAGTGCATGCCCATCAATTGGGGAATGGATGAATAAAGTGTATATGAATGCAAGAGAATATTATGCTATAAGAAATGTCATTTGGAAGATGATATCAGGAAAAACTGGAGCGACTTAAATTGATAAAAATTTGATTGAGCAGAAGCAGGAGAACATTGCATATAATATTAGCATAATATTGTATACAGATTACCTGGGAATGCCTGGTTTCAGCAATTCAAAATCTTATGTGTTCGTTAGGGTTTTTTTGACAACCCTGGGTGAGGTTGAATTAATCTAGGTTACTAAGCCCCTTCAGTCTAGTCTTACCTCTTACTTCTTTCATAGCACTTCTCTTTACCCCAAAACATACTATTTTTCTCATCTTTCCAATTCAGTTCTATTGTTGTTAGTAAAGTCAATTTAAAGAACTCTTTTACTACTCAGTAGGGCAGGGTTTGTTCATATTTTAAATTGGTTGGTTGGTTCTTGTCCTTCATTATTGAAGAAGACCAAAATGACATCACTATGTTTGAGATGAATGACAGTGCATCTGACTGGCTGATCAGACCAACACAAGCTCGGAATACTCTGTCACAGGTTGGGGTTCGAATAGTCCATGTGGGGGTGGGTACTCCAAACTTATGTATGTCATGTTTCCTTTGAGCTGCTGCAATTTTGCTTTCCTTGTAGAGGGCAGTCCAAACTGGACAGTCCTGTGCCAGTGTCTCCTGTGAATTCAACAATTCTTCAATGAGTCCTTTACGGTGTCTCAGTATTTTTCCTTCTGATCCCCTTGTGAGCACTTGCACTATTTTATTACTCCATAAGATAGGTTTTTTTTGGGAGTTTTTTTTGGCAAGCATGCATCTGGCATTCTAACAATGTATACAACACATCATAGTTGCACTCTCTGTCATAATGTTGTTCCAAGTTAGAACCAGGAAAAATCACAGCATTGGAATTGGAAGATTAGGTTCTGAATCGTGTGTGATCTAAGGGGAATTTCTAAATTGCTCTAGGTCACAGTTTCTTTACCTATCCAATAAAGTGGTTAACCAGATGGACTTGTAGGATCCTTTCTCCATATCCCAGGATTTAGTGATGTCATTTCCCTGTTATAAGAAATGACATAAGGGAAGCAGTGAGTTTATGAATAGAGTCATGGAATTTAAGGACTAGGCTGCCTGAGAGAAAGCACTGAAACATGAGGTATGTGTGTGTGGTGGTGGTGGGGGTTCAGGGAGAGAAGAAACCAGAACTTGAGTTTGAGGAGACCTTGGTTTGTTGGTAACTCAGGTAGAAAGAGAAGGCACTTGAGAGGAAATACCTCTGAGTGGTGAAGAAACCTACGAAATCCTGGTTTTCAGGGATAGTTCTTATGAGGAGCTTATTCATGATGTATGGCAATCAGTCTGATGAAGATGTCTCTGATTTAGGGGCCTAGAAGCTCAATATGAGTCACAAGACATGACAACCCCGAAAGTTGATGATATCAATGGGGGCTTACTTTATAGGAGCATGATTTCTGGAATAAATTATTGAAGATCCTCAAGAGTAGTGGCTAGTGCACTGGGTTTAGTGCAGATTCAGATACTATGTGACCATGAGCAAATTGCTTTCCTCAGTTTTTTTCAACCAAAAAATGAGTCATCAAAGCACCAATTTCACATATTTTATGATATTATTTTAACATTAAATTATTTTAACATTAACTAATGTTAATAGTCCAGTGTCTGTCACATTAAAAGCTTGTAGAAATGCTTATTCCCTTCCATCCTTCTTTGCCCCTTGTTGTTTAGGCCCCTTGTATATTATTGGGTTGAGTTTTTGGAAAGAATATTTACAGAGAATGTTGGAAAGCTAAAGACTCTCTGGAAGAAGAAAACTGGAAAAATAAAAGAAATTCATGAGGATGTACTATTTAAGGGTCAAGTGAAAGGATCTCAGAGATATTGAGTCTAGAGTGGAGAAGCCAAGAGATCATATGCCAATTATTGATATGTGGTGTTGTGGCTGGCATGTGGAGGAGGGTTTGGAAGTATTTGTACCTAAGGAAAAGCAATTACAATAAAAATGGACAGCCTGCAAAGTCAAAGGATATGAAGTCAAAAAAAGAGACTCAGAAATTATTTATTTACTGGAGGATTGGCTGCCTCAGGATGAACAGTTGATTCTTCCACCCTAGAAAACTTTAACCTAAGGAGAGATAACCACTTATTTTCAATGTAGGACTGAGTTTCAGTAATTTGTCTGGCTAAAGGAATGTTGAGGTCTCTTTGAATTTTACCATTCTTTGACATTTTGGTATCCTGTGTTGTCATGTTGAAGCCTTTTGTTCTCATGTGAAGGGAGACATGCTCTCCTATATGAACCTTATAAAATATATCAGAAACTTTATTTTCCAATACCTGAAATCTAAAAACTTGGGTCTGAATCTTATGTGAACTAAGGGAAATTTCTTAATTTCTCCAAGTCACAATTTCTTTTTTCTATCCAAAAAATAGTTGAACAGATGAACTTGTCATATCCTTTCTTTATATCTCATGACCCAGTGATGTCGAGTTTCCCTGCTATAAGAAATGAGTGAAGGTAATCAGTGTGTTCCTGAGCAGAGTCATAGGATTTAAGGCCAAGGCTGCCTAAGTGGGACCACTGACCCATGAAGTAGGGGGCTTCAAATATCCTTGAGAATTCAGCAAATAAAATGTATGGTCACAATATGAAACAGAAGTTTTGCTCTAAACCATCCAGGTATCATGCTAATACCTAATAATTTAAGAATAATTTTCCAAATAAGCCACATGAAATTTTCTTTTGAAAGGGGAGATTTCGAACAGAGACAGAGCAGAAAAAAATATTTCTATAATGGTAGAGGCAAAGTTTCACCTCATTGCCACTGACCTGTTTGCTCTTGGAGCTTTTTCAAACATGATTTTAGTATATTTACTGATCTTACATCAAGAACCTCTAGATCGGTTGTCATTTTAACTACCAGTTTGATGATCCATCAAACTTTAAAAGTCAAAAGAAACAGCTGCTAACTTTCTTTAAATCATATGGTTTTTATATGGTTTTATCCATAAGGTTTATTTGTAAGGTTTATGTTTATATAAAGGTTTTTGTATTTATATTTATATCTATTTATAAGGTTTTTATCTATTCAAAACCATGAGGAGAATGACATTTTAAAAAATGAAGATGATCAGGATCATAGATTTTCCTGTCTCTGTTAGGGGTTCTCCTTTCAATGTTCTCCAAGTCCCTCAATGAGGTGAGTTTGCATGCCAATGCTTTTATTTATTAGCAATTAATTATACCTTTTTCCATTGATCTATATTAATGTGCCCACCAATAAATATAAAGGAACACTAGTACATTAGTGAGGTCCAGAATAAGTTCTACCTTAACTTCATCAAATGTTACATGAGAGAAATGAGAATAAGAACAATTACATGTTCTATTATGCTTTACACTACACTCTCTATTTCTATCTTTCTAGAAATATTATATGAGTGTATTTAAATGATTTTTCTCTATGCATATGTATTCATACACATATATACAAGTCATTGAATCTCTTTTAAGTATGGTTTCCTCAACCATAAATTAAATGTATTCATCTAGCAGATCTGTAAGGAGCCACTTAGCAGTAAATTTTTTTATTTCTATGATTTCTTATTGCTCTAAAATTTGATATACTTCTAACAACTCTATTGATTCATTTATTTTTATCAGAAGTGCACAAACTGGTCATTATTTAGGTTTCCTTTTTCATTTTTAAGAAAAGTCTTCATTTAAACATTGGTTTCACACCCCCCATTTTCTCTAGCCTCCTCATAGAACAAATTTCCCCACATTTTTCAACACATTTGCCTATATCTAGACAATTCATTCCCATGTCTGTCTTATGAAATGAAGGGAACAGAACAGCACAGGACAGAGAAAAGGACCCTGAATAAGGGACTTCTAGAAATTCATTTAAATACTATGTCTAGAAACTTCCTCTTGGGGGGAAAAAGAACTGGGTTCATTAAGTTAATTATTCAGTCTAGGAATAAAAAATATAATAAATAAATCAATAAATAAAAATCACCTTAAAATAAAGAAATGAAAATGGAAGGACCTAAATCAAGCAGTTGTTCACTTATCCTTTATGAATGACTTTGATGGAGAATCCCTGTTGACCATGGGTAGCAATGATACCATAACCCATTAGAGGGATCACAGGTTTGTTTTTTTTTTGAGTTCTTTTGCAAGGCAATGGTTAAGTGGCTTGCCCAAGGCCACATGGCTAGGTAATTATTAAGTGTCTGAGGCCACATTTGAACTCAGGTACTCTTGACTCCAAGGCCAGTGCTCTATCCACTGCGCCACCTAGACGCCCCTTGGGATCACAGTTTTAAAGAAACATTTCATAGATGATAAAACGCCTTAGGAAAGATGTGACAATGCCAAGGCCACACAAGTTACAAGTAGATTTGGGTTTGAATCCCAATCCCATCGTCTTTCCATTTCATAGCACTCACATTATCACCACATGGAACATTGTGTTTCTCAGACATTTGGTGCAAATAATAGTTGAAAAAAATCAAAGTTATTATTACTGTTGTTGTAATTGTTAATAATAATAATAATAATAATAATATCAGTAATAAACTAGCATTTTATAGCTCCTTAAAGTTTGAAAGTTACTTTACAAATATTATTTTATTGTATCCTTACAACAACCCTGGCTGATATATGCCATTATAATATTTTTTTTCAGTTTTTTTTTGCAAGGCAAATGGGGTTAAGTGGCTTGCCCAAGGCCACACCGCTAGGTAATTATTAAGTGTCTGAGGCTAGATTTGAACTTGGGTACTCCTGACTCCAGGGCTGGTGCTCTATCCACTGCACCACCTAGCTGCCCCCATTATAATCTTAATTTTGCAAATTATGAAATTTCCCAGGATCCCAGAGCTAGTTACTATCTGAGACAGGATTTGAACTCAGTCTTTCCTGACTCAAGGACTTTCTTCATTGTGACACCTGGTTTAGACAGTATAAATTTATCGAGCTTGTTTACTTATCTATTCATTTCTCTATCTATTCATTTGTTCATTCATTCCTTTGTTTTATTTTGTTTATTCATCTATGTATTGATTTATTTAGTCATATAGAATTGTTTTCTTTCACATTTTAAAGAAAAGTCATCATATAAACATTGGATTTACCCCCCACCCCCCATTTTCTCTAGCTTCCCCATAGAACAAATTTCCCCACATTTTTTTAATACATTTGCCCATATCTTGAAAATTCTTTTCTACTTCTGTCTTATGAAATGAAGGGAGAAAAACAGCACAGGACAGAGAAAAGGGCCCAGGATAAGGGACTTCATGATTTTCCTGTGTTGCTTATATTAGATTTTCTTTAATAATAGGGATTGGTGGAAGCTGTTAATGGGAATTTTTTCTTTGCAAAGTATGTTAAAAGAATTCTAACCCATCATAAACTAATCACATTTCATTTTCTTTTTCCTTTTCCTTTCTTAGGGTCAACACATATCCTAGAAGCTGAGGGGCATAAAGATGTTTAGAATCATGGTCTTTCCTCTCTCTGCTAGGAGTTCTCCTGGCAATGTTCTTGAGTCCCTCTAGGAGTGAGTTTGCTTCATCAGGACACTGGAGCATTGGAATTATGGATTTCACACCCAATATGGCATTAGGAGAATGTAGAGAGGAGTGAATGGCATTCATTTAAATAAATGAACCTTAATTTTCGATTTGCAATAACAGACAGTTACAATTAAGGCATTTCAAACTACTTTTTAAAAATTCATTATTAGAATGTCAGATGAAACAGATATTTGTTTTCTTTTTTAAACTGCTGGGAAAATTGGAAGCTTGTATGGAAGAAATCTGGCAGATCTATGGAAAGGGAAGTGACCAAGGAGAATGACCTTATGACCAAGGAAGAGATGGAGAACATCATTAAAAACAAACTAGATGATCTTGATTACATTAAATTAAAAAGCTTTTGCACAGACAAAACTACTGTAACCAAGATCAAAAGAAATGTAGTAAATTGGGAAACAATTTTTATGACTAGTGTTTCTGACAAAGGACTCATCTCTAAAATATACAGAGAACTGAGTCAAATTTTTTAAAAAAGACAAGCTGTTCCCCAATTGGCAATTGGTCAAAGGATATGCAAAGGCAATTTACAGATGAGGAAATCAAAGCAATCCATAGTCATATGAAAAATTGCTCTAAATCACTAATTATTAGAGAAATGCAAATTAAAGCATCTCTGAGGTACCACCTCACACCTCTCAGACTGGCCAATATGACCATAAAGGACAATGATCAATGTTGGAAGGGATGTGGGAAATCTGGGACACTAATGCATTGTTGGTGGAGCTGTGAACTCATCCAACCTTTCTGGAGAGCAATTTGGAATTATGCCCAAAAGGCAGCAAAAATGTGCATACCCTTTCATCTATCAATACCATTACTGGGTCTATACCCTGAAGAGATGAAGAAAAAGGGTAAACATCACCTATACAAAAATGTTCATAGCAGCTCTGTGGTGGCAAAGCAATGGAAACTGAGGGAATGCCCATCCATTGGGGAATGACTTAACAAACTGTGGTGTATGTATGTGATGGAAAACTGTTGTTCTATTAGAAACCAGGAGGGATGGGAATTTGGGGAAACCTGGAAGGATTTACATGAGGCTGAGTGTTTCTAAGCAATTGATTAAAAAAACCCGTCTTTGCATGTTTAAAATGCCCGGTTGTTTTTTGTGGTCTAATTTAATATGCATATGGAAAATTAACTTCCAACTCCTATATATATGTAGGAAGAGTTTTATTTTAAACCATACATTTTCCCCCCTCTACACTCACCATGTGATATTCATTTATTAAGCCAACTTACACTCTCTTGTTTGGTATAAGAAATCTGGACAGGTGATCAGGGATGAGAATTCCTATTTTTCCTTTTTTGAACCTCATGAAGAACTCACTCCCTAATCCAGTTTACAAAGAAAAAGGTCAGAAATCTAGAATTGTAAAGAATCTCAGATATAGTTTTGGCCAAATCTCACATTTTAAGTATAAGTAAGCAAAGGCACCAGAAAAATGAGTGACTTGAGTAAAACAGCAGAGGCAAAATTTGAACTGAGCCACTCACTGATGCATATGTATTCCCCAGTTAAATAATATACACTTAGTATTTTGCATTGTTCTTTGTCTTTCTGACTTGGATATACTATCCAGCTCTGACTATTCTTAACATGAGGGAGACCAACTCCAGGAACTTTCCAAATTTTCCATTTATAACATCTTGTGATTTTTCAGTATTGATCTTAAGTCAATCATTAATGTACTTGAAAGCAAAGTTATAGATATTGATGATGGAATGGGACTCTCTCCACGATGGTAAACGATATCCATCATTTTTTTTAGGTTTTTGCAAGGCAAATGGGGTTAAGTGGCTTGCCCAAGGCCACACAGCTAGGTAATTATTAAGTGTCTGAGACCGGATTTAAACCCAGGTACTCCTGACTCCAAGGCTGGTGCTTTATCCACTACACCACCTAGCCGCCCTTTTTTTTTTAAGGTTAATATCCATCATTTTTAAAGAAATGTTTATAAATGCACTCCTCTGTACAAGGTACTTATAATTCTCTGGAGAAGGATATGTCATACTTACAAACTAATACAAAATAATTAGAAATAGGAGAGTACTGTTTAGCAACTGGAAATAGTAGGAAAAGTTTCACTTAAGAGAATTTTTGTTTTTTATTTTCTATTTCTTCACAATGAAGGATTTTTTTCCCCTGAGAAATCATGTGAGATGGCAGAGGGCCTTCTTGTTAAAGAAGAAAACTTTACACCAAGTCCTTCCTCTGACACAAAACAGCTGCATGACACTGATTGGTGGCTTAGAATCTTAGTGACTTGAAGCAGAATCCAGGAGAGTTGGCAATCTGCAACTAGTGGAGGAAATTTCCCTTCTAGATTCCACAAGAATTAAATGTGATATATTGGCTGGAGTTGGGAAATATACCAAACGATAATATTTTCAGTTTGTCCTTTGTAGGAACCTTTCTGAGTCATTCATATGAAAAGTCTAAAGAACAGAAATATGTCACTCTGTTGTAATCAAAACCATTAGGCATTTAGGTGACGGTACCAGGGGTTGGAATTTTGAGTCTACTTCTTATGAACATATTGAGTACATTCTACTTGAAGCATGTGCAGGAATTTGATTTTCCATTTGCTTACGCTGTCCTAAAAAAACCCTTTTGATTGGTTGCTGACCCAGAATTAAATATGAATACAAAAAATGAACTCGGTTTGTTGGCACAATTAGATTCATTTTCCTTCTTAGCTGCATATGAGTGAGGAGATCAAATGGTTATAGGTCTTGGATAATGAGAGGCCTCAGGACCTTTCATTCTGAGAACCACAATGAAAATGGTGAGCCCAGAACCTCCTACACAGGGTTGTATCTGGGATGACTGTCTCTTTTTTAAAAATTGTCTTTCCTTTGCTTTAGGTCTCTGTGAGATTTTAGAGGGATGGAGTTTCAGGGACAGGAGTCCATGTCAGAAGATAAGTCTAGTGGGTTATCAGTGAGGTGCATGACTCTACTTTGAAGTGACTCCAAGGAATCCAATATCAATTGTCATGCAAAATGGGGCCAAAGCCAAATTTGTGGGGGTGAATGCTTGTGGCAACCATGAGTTGTTACTCTACTAAAAGTGAAGGTCTTCATGTAGACAATTCTGTTAAGAGAAAAAAAATGTTGGGGAAAAAACCAAAAACCCAACAACACCCAAATCAGCTATTTGAGGTGATTATCCCCTTTGTTTTTATTTTGGTAAAAGAGCAAGTCAAATTCATTACAATATTTGAGTAGATGTACGTTGGCAAAATCATGAATTCCACTGAGGCAGTCTTGTATGTTGGAAAGTCTTGGATTTTAGCTAAAAAATTCTTCCTTTGAATGGCAAGTCTGTTAGTTATTAGATGTGTGATCTTGCTCAATTCACTTCACCTACTTCTATTTTAATTTCTTCAAAATGAAGGAGGTAGTTTTGATCCAATAGTCTCTAATGATTTACCTAGGCCTACATTCGTAATCAAATGTTCACTTCTTTTTAATAGATAATAAAAGTCCTAGTATCGTTCATTTGAGAAAAGAACACTTCCATGAAATTCTAAAGTAAGAGGTAGTCAAGTGTATGAAGTTCAAGACAAAGGGCAAGAAAGAGGGCTTAGTCTACTATTGTAAGCTGGGATTTCTATTGTGTATGTGTTAGGAAAAAATGCTTTCTTAGGTCTCTTCCAATGCTCCAAATCTGTTGTTTAATTAAAAGTAGAATTTATGGATCCTTTTTGAAATATATTTTTACTTTGGTGAAATGGTGCGAACATCATAGCCACACCTGGTCCTGATTTACTTTTTTTTATGTTTTTGTAAGGCAGTGGGGTTAAGTGGTTTGCCCAAGACCACAAAGTTGGGTAATTATTAAGTGTTTGAGTCCGGATTTGAACTCAGGTACTCCTGACTCCAGGGCCAGTGCTCTGTGCACTGTGCCACCTAGCCACCCCTCCCCATTTACTTTTTAGGGGGTACAGTTGACCATAGTGATTTACCTTTTCCTTGAGACATGTATACAGCTAATTTTAGACCCAATTCCTTAAGTAAGTCTAAATTACTTAAGTAATATGCACCCAAGTGATATTAAAGTATAACCTTTAGATGTCATATTTAATACCTTAATCTGAATAGTCAATCATAGGAAATGAAGTTTAGAAATGAATTAGAGTCCCTGCCCTAGAAACAGGAGGAATGGAGTTCAAATTCAGCCTCAGATGCTTGATAGTTTGTAGTTGTATGACCCTGAGAAAGTCACTTAACCCTGCTGGTCTCACATCCAGTGCCATCTCAAGGCTTCTTGATTAATATTTGACCACTGGTCCCAGATGGCTGTAGAGGAGGAAGTCAGGCTACTGATTTGGTATAGCACCCTCTCAGTCAAATCCAATTCCATTGTTTTTCATGACATCCCCTTCCTGATGTCTTCTTAGAGAAAAAAGTAAAGACAAAAAAATGACAACAATTTTCCCATGTAAAGGGATTTTCTTTAGCAAATATTAAAATAATCTTGTCATGTGATAAGGAGCTGAAAAGGAGAAGAATGTTTTTGATTTATGTGAGATAAGGTAGATAGTTCTTTAAAACTGTACAGTTTTTTAAAATTCTATTTTATTTTGTCTTTTTAATTAGATGTTATAAACATTTTTCCACTATCATCCACATGCATATTTGTGTTACATAATTTTCTTCCCCATTCCATCCCTATTTCCCTCCCCTCATCAATGAACAATCTAGTGAACATTGTACATGTAGATGTGTATTTAAGATATTTACATATTAGTCATTTTCTATATGAGGAATTATGTTTGTTCTTGTCCTTTATTTTCAAAGAAGTCCATGAGATCAGGGAGGTGATGCCATGACAAGCCCATGAATTGCATTTGAATGAGAGGGGTATGATGCTAAGTCACCAGTCCCACTTTCTCCTCCAGATTCATCTGGCTCTAAGCTCATGGCCTATATTGTGAATTGTTGGGAGCCAGGGTCTCTAAGCTGTTTGACACAGTCGCAGCAAGAAGACTCAAGGCAGGGGTGGCTAGGTGGCACAATGGATAAAGCACAGGCCCTGGAGTCAGGAGTACCTGGGTTCAAATCCTGTCTCAGACACTTAATAATTACCTAGCTGTGTGGCCTTGGGCAAGCCACTTAATCCCCTTTGCCTTACAAAAAAAAAAAAGACTCAAGGCAGTCACACTGCCTGATGGAACAACATTTTCTTCTTCAATATATATATGTGTATATATATATATATATATATATATATATATATATCTGGATTTCATGCATACCAATATTTATAGGTTTATTGTTGATTGCAATATATACTCACCCTAATACTGAAATGAGTATAAAGGAAAGATTTCAGAAAAATTCCTGGAATAAAACAAATTGTAAACTCTGTCCAAATTTAACAGGACTGCCTCTCTCTGAGGCATACAAAAGGCTTCAACATTATGAAATCTCTGGAAAACCCAACACTGGGAATTCCAAGGAGATGCCAGAATATATACAGGGAAAACAGATGTAAGATGGGTTAGATAGAATTCCAGGGAAATTAATAGTTCCCCCCCTCCTTACCATACACAGGAATATATGAAAAAGATGGTGAGAAAAGAGTTAGTAAAGGTGACTGATATGTGAACTCCAGTAGCCTTAGTTTCATGGGAAAGAATAAAAAAGTCACAGAAACTGTGGCTTCTACGAACTAGGCCAGGAAGAAAAATTGGTTATTGTAAGAGTTAACAGATGGGTGGACAAGCATAAAGACCCTCACTACAGACTGTTAAGGAAGTGTATCGAAAAACATTACCTACACAAAAAATATTAAAAACTTTCCATTAAAAGAATTGCTTAATTAATAACTTTAAATGAATTAACAATTATACAATGTAATAAATAAGGCAACAGACAGGTTGAGGTCATCGTAGTCCGAATGGGGATGGGAAATCAATTAACTATATGATTATTAATTAAACTTGTAATCACATGATTAAAACTTGTAACCATATGAACTATATGATTGTTGATGAAAATTGTAACCAGGGAAATGATCTTAGCTTGCTTGCTTGAAACATGCATGATTCTGAAACTATAAAAATAAATCCAAGCAGCTGACAGTCAGTCAACCTGCTCCTGCCTTTGCCCCCCTTGTGGACTCAACTCATTTCACTGACTCTATCCCACCTGTCAGGTTCCGAGAACCCTGGGGAGGCTGGACCCCCACAGTGAATATCATGAAAATGTCATGAGAATGCCTGTGTTACAGGTGTAGTGGATGTTTGTTGTTGGGATCCAATGGGCTTATTTGTCCAATTGTTGATAAAGTAAACTATCCTTAGGATATAAGTTAGTGCCATTTTAAACTGATTCTCTCCATGTAAGATTAAATTTTGGCTTTTTTGGGGGCGGGGATAAATACTAAATGAGTTTAGGTTCTGCCAGTGTTGGGAAGGGAAAATAAACATATGTGAGTATATAAGGTGCTTATGCATCTTTGTTTTTTTGGTTTAGTTCTTTCAGAATAAGAGATCAGACTTGAAATGGAGAAGAATATTGGAAAACTAAGCCTATCTGTGAAAGAAACTCACAAGCAAAGCATCATGAATGACAGTGCCTGTGAATTCATGTGGAGAGAATTAGGCATCACACATGAGAGAATGTCAAGGGGAGAGAAGGCTCATGATTTTAATCAATGTGGAAAGGCTTTTTCAATGAAGGATACTCTTTTTTTTTTGAAAGATACTCTTATTAATCATCAGGGAATTCACACCGGAGAGAAACTCCTTAAATATCATCAATGTGGAAAGGCTTTTACATGCAACTCACATTTTACTACACATCAAAGGATCCACACTGAAGAGAAACCTTATGAATGCAATCAATGTGAAAAGGCTTTTACATGGAAGGAGAGTCAGAGAATTCACACTGGAGAGAAACCTTATGAATGTGATCTGAGCTTCCTAAACAAGCATCTGTTAAAAGACAACTTGATGTTCTCAAAAACACAATGTCTTCAGAATAATGAAAAAAACCAGTAGTATTATGGCAACTGGAGGAAAACACTTGAATAAGAGAAGAAACCAGAGTTTACACAATGGAGTAAGATATCAGGGAAATTGGGGGGATTTTATGCTTCTCACAGGCCACTTATGAGCACCTTTTCAGCCTACAATGAGACCACTGCAGGTGACAATCAAGAGCCTTCTCTTCAATATGACTTGCATTCTGTCCCCTGATTGTTGTGACTCAATGATCACGTTGATGACAAAGGGATTCCAATACACTTGATGCAGAGCACAAACTTGTGTAAAAAGAAAAGCAGTCACTACTTTGTTGGTAAGGGTTTTTGCAATTTCCTATTAAAAAGCTTCCCTTGTGTGATCCTTGATAATTTTGGAAAGTCAAAGCAGACTTCATTGACTGTTGGAGAACATTGTTTGGGCTAATGGTACAAGCTTTTCGCCTGTTCACCTAAAGTTAAAAGTTATCAAGTAAATGAAAACTTTTCTAGGGACTTTGAAAGAATTTAAGAAGATGGAATCTCTTGGGGCAGCTAGGTGGCTCACTGGATAGAGCACTGGCCCTGGAGTCAGGAGCACCTGAGTTCAAATTTGACTTGAGACATTTAATAATTTCCTAGCTGTGTGACTTTGGGCAAGTCCCTTAACTTCATTGCCTTGTCAAAAAGAAAGAAGATACAATCTCTGTTTTTCTAACTCTGGTCAAGTTGGTAGGCAGACAAGACAAATAAGTGAAATGGAAATCTTGTTTTTTTAGTCTCCAGAAATTGCTAATATTATCAGTTAAGGTCTGAATTTTTCTCTTTATTAAGAAAAGTGGTAGGTAGTAAGATGTCATTGACTTTTCCTATTCTTCTTGCATTCATAATACATTCTGGGGATCTGCTTGTTGTCAGCACTTCCCAACTGGAGTGATCCACAGGGAGGTCTACTCACTTGTTTCATGGTTTGAATTCAGCATGATCTAAATTTGATTCTTTTAGTTGAGTTTCAGTAGGTTGTTACTGGATTCTCTCACTGTCTACTTACAGATTCTGTCTTTAAAGGTTTTGACCTGCTGGTGCCTCTGGCTCCCCTTGCTAAAGAGTTGAAGTTTTTTTTTTCAAGGCAATGGGGTTAAGTGGCTTGCCCAAGGCCACACAGCTAGGTAATTATTAAGTGTCTGAGCCCAGATCTGAACTTAGGTACTCCTGACTCCAGGGCCGGGGCTCTACCCACTGTACCACCTAGCCACCCCTAAGAGTTGAAGTTTTTGAACCCTCTTCCTTGCTCAGTACAAAACTACCACCCTCTCTTTCTCATAACCCCTCTTTTCCATACTAGGACTGTAGTTAGATAATAGGTGACAGAATTGTGAGCTCATCCCCATTCCTTCTCCCAGTGCTGGTTCAAGGGTCATCTGAGATGTCCTTTTGCTCTGGTATTACTTATTCAGTCATAGAAGTCTTCATATCCCTGGTCATAGAAATGTGCCCCCAACACTCCCATGGCTGCTGATACCTCTGCCACTGGGTTTCCTTCTTGGCCAGTCCCTATTCCTGTCTACATAGACTTTGCTCTTTATCATCCTTAAAGCTGTGATAGGTGCAAAAAAAAATGACTAATTGTAATGTTCTTCTTTCCTGATTAGAATTTGCGCTCGTACATTCTCTAGAATCTTGTTAAGGTTTTTAAGGTAAGTAAGTCAGAGTCAGAGTGGGTGTGCTGGTTAAAAATGTTAAAAATCTACTTAGCTGGGTGGCTAGGTGGCACAGTGGATAAAGCACCGGCCCTGGAGTCAGGAGTACGTAGGTTCAAATCTGGTCTCAGACACTTAATAATTACCTAGCTGTGTGGCCTTGGGCAAGCCACTTAATCCCATTTGCTTTGCAAAAACTAAAAAAAAAAATCTACATAGTTATTTTTAATCTAACTTTGAACAGCTGCTTTTTGGGATTTTGCTAATCTCTAGGTTTAGGGAAAAAATCACTTTAACGAGATGCCAGTGGAAAGACTTCTTTTTGAGCACACAAATTGGAATTGATCAGGAAATAATGATAAAAATCTCGAATTGATATTGGAAAGGGGCTATTAAAAAAAAAAAAAAGAACCGTATTCTAAAAGAACTACCCACATGGTAAAGTGATCTTGCCTGAAGCCCTTGTTGGTCATGAGGTCAGTATCCTGAGAGACAGCTCATTATCTACTACCTTCTTCCAGAACATATACTTCACTTACCCCAGGGACACACAGCTCAGGGAAAGAATGCCAGCTTGTCATGATTCACAAATTTCAGGCTGTTTTGTTTTCTGATTCCCAGTCCAGAGTCTGCCTGAGAAAAGGATCTCTAGGAATTCACCTCTTAGTCAGTTCATTTCACTGAACAATTTTCTCCTGAGAAGTTGGTATCTTAATTTCATGGCTATACTCACCATCTACAAAGATCTTTAAGCCCAAGGATATAAAATCTGAAACTACTTCCATATTCTTCTCCCTCTGTTTGTCAGAATGTAATGAGTCCAATTGCCAATATTTCAGTTTTTTTATTATTAATCTTCAAAGCAGTTTTTCCACTTTCTTCTTTTACCCTCATCCAGAGGCCCCTTAATTTCCCCTTCACTTTCTGGCATTAGAGTGGTACCATCTACACCTCTGAGATGTTGATATTACTCTCAGCTTCCTGAATTCAAGACCTTGATTCCTACAATCTGACAGTTTACATGATGCACTTTGCATGTATGGCATATAAAGTGACAAGATGCAGTCATGTCAAACTCCTTTTCTAACTTCTAATCAGCTGTTCAAAGTTCAGTACTGCTTGCTTCATGGCCCTCATACATCTTTGTTCAGGAGACAAGTAAAAATATTTGTTGCTGCAGTTTCTTTGAGGATTTGTCACATATTATTGGGATGCACATAGTCCAGGCCTATAGAGCAAAAATAGAGTTTCTATCTGGAACTCCCTTGATTTCTCATTAATTCAACAAATGTTCACAATTTGGTCTCTACTTCTATCATTTTGAAAACCAACCTGTTCTTCCAGTAAGTCTTGGTTCACATATTGCTGAAACCTCCTTGCACAATCTTAAGCAGAACTTTACAGACATTCATGTTATCTCTACTGTTCTTGAAGAGATCTCTTGTCTTTCCCATTCTATTGTTTAGTGTTCTGGTTTTTTTTTTTTTTTTTGGCATTTATCATTTAAGGTTCTATCTTTCCTCTCTTTTCTCTGGAATTCTGCATCCAGTTGAGTATATTTTCCCATTTTTCCTTTCCCTTTCCTTTTCTTTTCTTTCTTAGCTATTTCCAGGGTCACATCAGATAGCCCTATTTCTTTCTGGTTCTTTTTTCTCTTTGGAATATTTCTTTTTTGTTGTTGCTGCTTCCTCTGTAGTATTGTGGACCTCTGTCCATATTCTTCTGGAAAATCTGATCAGTTAAGTGTTTATATCACAGTCATATGCTTATTGAGAAGGCATTTTATTTAGGTGATACATAGGTGGTGTTATGGTTTCCAATTTTTACAAGTCCAATCTTGGGAGTTGTAAGAGAATTCATACTGAAGAGAAAGTTTATGAATGTAATCAATGTGGAAAGGGTTTTATCCGGAAATCATATCTTACTGAACATCAGAGAATCCACACTGGAGAGAAATCTTATGAATGTAATCAGTGTGGAAAGGCTTTTTCATAGAAGTGTAGTCTTATTAAACATCAGACAATCCGCACTGGAGAGAAACCTTATGAATGTAATCAATTTGGAAAGGTTTTTATGGGGAAATCATATCTTACTGAACATCAGAGAATTCACAGTAGAGAGAAACCTTATGAATGTAATCATTGTGGAAAGGCTTTTTCAATGAAGAATACTCTTATTAAACATCAGCAAGTCTACACTGGAGAGAAACTCCTTAAATGTAATCAGTGTGTAAAGGCTTTTATGTACAAGTTACATCTTACTGTACATCAGAGGGTCCATACTGGTGAGAAACTCCTTAAATGTAATCCATGTGGAAAGGCTTTTATGGACAAATTACATCTTACTGCACATCAGAGGATCCACACTGGAGAGAAACCTTATGAATGTAATCAATGTGGAAAGGCTTTTTCATTGAAGTCCACTCTTAGGAGATATAAGAGAATCCACACTGAAGAGAAACGTCATAAATGTAATCAACGTGGAAAAGCTTTTGCCCAAAGGTATCGTCTTATTGAACATCAGAGAATTCACACTGGAGAGAAAACTTATGAATGTAATAATTGTGGAAAGGCTTTTGCAATGAAGGATACTCTTATTAAACATCAGTGGGTCCATACTGGAGAGAAACTCCTTAAATTTAATCAATGTGGAGAGGCTTTTACGAATAAGTCATATCTTACTGCACATCAGAGGTTCCACACTGGAGAGAAACCTTATTAATGTAATCAGTGTGCAAAGGCTTTTTCATGGAAGTGTGCTCTTATTAAACATCAGACAATCCACAGTGGAGAGAAACCTTATGAATGCAATCAGTGTGGAAAGGCTTTTTCATTGAAGGAGGCTCTTAGGAAACATCAGCGAATCCACACTGGAGAGCAACCTTATGAATGTAGTCAATGTGGAAAGTCTTTTTCAATGAAATATACTCTTATTAAAGATCAGAGAGTCCACTCTGGAGAGAATCTCCTTAAATGTAATCAATGTGGAAAATTTTTATGAGGAAGTCACATCTTACTGCACATCAGTGGATCCACACTGGAGAGAAACTTTTTGAATGCAATCAATGTGGAAAGGCTTTTACAAGGGAGTCATATCTTACTACACATCAGAGGGTACATACTGGAGAGGAATGTTATGAATTTGACCTGAGTTTCCCAAACTAGCATTGTGATAAAAGACAGCTTGACATTCTCAAAAACACAATCTCTTCAGAATAAGAAAAAAAAATGGTAGTATAATGGCACCTGGAGGTAAATACTTGAATAAGAGAAGAAACCAGTTTGCACAATGGAGTATGATTTCAGGGAAATTCAGGGGAATTTTATATCTCCCACAGGCCACTTATGAGTACATTTTCGGCCTACATTGAGACCACTGCACATGTCAATCAAGAACTTTCTCTTCAATATGACTTGTATTCTGTCCCCTGATTGTTGTGACTCAATGATCATTGTGTTGACAAATGAATTCCAATACACTTGAGGCAGAGCAGAACACATGTGGAAAAAGAAAAGCAGTCATTACTTTGTTGGTAAGGGCCTTTGCAATTTCCTACTGAAAAGCTTCCCTTTCATGATCCTTAATAATTTTGGAAAGTCAAAACAGGCTTTATTGATTCTTGAAGAACAGTGTTTGGGCTAATGGTACAAGCAAAGTGATTTTTTCCTTTGGCCTGTTCACCTAAAGCTAAAAGTTACCAAGGGAATGAAACCTTTTCTAGGGAGTTTGAAAGAATTTAACAAGATGAAGTCTCTTGGGGCGGCTAGGTGGCTCACTAGATAGAGCCCCAGCCCTGGAGTCAGGAGGACCTGAGTTCAAATTTGACTTCAGAACTTTAATAATTTTCCAGCTGTGTGACTTTGGGCAAGTCATTTAACCCAAGAAAGTCTCTGTTTTTCTAATTTTGGTCAAGGTGGTAGGCAGACAAGACACAAACAAGTGAAATGGACATCTTTTACAATCTCCAGAAATGGATAATATTGTAAACTATAAGTTCTGCATTTGTCCCTTTATTAAGAAATGTGGTAGTAAGATTTCATTGACTTTTCCTATTCTTCTATTTTCAAAACTCATTCTGGGGTTCTTCATGTTGTCAGCATTTCCCAAGTGGAGTGATTCAGACAGAGGTCTGCTCACTCCTTTGCAAGTCCCTGATTTAAATTTGATTCTTTTAGTTGAGTTTCAGTAGGTTGCTACTGGATTCTCTCACTGTTTTCCTACTTACAGATTCTGTCTTCAAAGGAATTGACCTGTTATCTCCTCTGGCTCCCCTTTGACCTTAGTTGGCTAGATCATTTCATGCTGGTTCATTCACAGAGTTGAGGTGGAAACTTCCTCGACATCTTATTCCAGTGCACATTGATAAAGTGTCTTAAGTTTTTGAATCTTTTTCCTTGCTCGGTACAAAACTGCCCCCAATGGGTAAAATATATAGGAATTAAAAATCCAAAGTGCAAAGAGTGAAAAGGTAAGAGAAATGAAAATATTGAAAGTGTAAACTGTTTAGTACCATGGACAAAGCATTTCCAGTCTCTTTGGTCTGTACTGTTTGTATTCTATTCTCAGCTTCCAGGTTTTTGGTCAGTTCTGAGTTCCTGGACTGAGATAGGAATTCATTTAGTTTCCAGCTTTGATTTGAGTGTCAGTTGTTGTCTGTAGTAACTTTAAATCAAATTTCTCTTTCTATCTCTTGTTTTTGGGCCTTCTTGTTCATCTATGGAAAAGCTGATGATTTAATTTGCCTTATTTTATGTTGTACTACTTTGCTGTATACCAAAGCCCGCTCACATAAGTAATGTTAGATCTAAAGAATTGGGAAAATGACAATTACTCATGGTTTGATTGAGCTAAAGACAATTCTACCCAAATTAAAGTACTTATTTAGTCCTGTATCAATGAAACTACAAAATAACAAGTTAACTAAGCTAGAAAAAATAGAAATGAAATTCATTTGGAGCAACAAAAGTTGAAGGATTAGAAGGGAAGTGATGGGAAAAAATGATGGAAAAAATGCAAAGGAAGGTAACCTAGTTCTACCAATCAAAAGGTGTACTATAAATAGTAGTCATCAGAATTGCCTGGTTATGGTCAAGAAATAGTGATGGATCAATGGATGAGGATCAATTTTAAAAAAAACCCGCAGTAGTAAATGACTCAAATAATCTAGTGTGACAAAGCAAAAGACAACATCTGGAAGAAGAACTATCTGACAAAATTGTTGTGAAAACTGGAAAATAGTGTGGCACAAAATAGGTAGAGACCCACATCTCACACCCTATACCATCATAATTTCAAAATGAGTTCAAGATTTAGACATAAAGGCATTTACTATATTGGCCAATTAACAGGTCAGGAATCACTCCATCTCTCAGTTTATGTAAAGGGGAGAAATTTGTGATCAAGGAAGAAAGAGTACATTATAAATTGCAAAATGGATGATTTTGACTATTAAATTTAAAATGTTTTTATAGTAATAATACCAATTCTGTCAAAGTAAGAAGGAAAATATCGGGGAAACAATTTTTACACTTTGTAGTTCTGATAAAATTCTCATTTCTAAACTATATAGAAAATCGCATCAAATTTGTAAGATAAAAAACTCATTCTTCAATGGATCCAGGTTGGGGTTGGGTCGGATCGGAAATTAGGGTTTAGGGTTAGGGTTTATGGTTAGGATTCAGGGTTAGGGTTAGGGTCGGCGTGGATCAGCTTAGGGTTAGGGTTAGGTTTAGGGTTACTCCTTCAATCAAATTCTCTTGCATGTCATGGAACTCCTTTCTCTAGTTTCTGTCTGTCTTTCTAGTGTCTGTTTCTGTCATTCCACACTCCTCAGTTTTATACCAAGGGTGGAACAAATCTCACAGAATCTGAGCATTGGCATGGGATTGTGGAAGGTCATTATGGTGTGGGAAGAGCTCTCCTGAGGTAGTAACAAGGCTAAGAAGAAGATATCACTGGATTGCTGGGATATTAATGTATAATCAACTCCTTAGTCCCAGATTCTTCTATTACAGAGAGCTCCTGGAGTTTCAGTGACTCACTCATGCACAATGTCTATATTGTGTCATATTCAAGGATATTTTGCATGTAATGATCATGCTAGCAATGACTATAATAATAACTAGATTCGGGGTTGCTCCTACTCTGTGCTAGTCCTTGGTGTCAGAGCTTTGCAGATATCTCTTTTGATCCTTCTCCCTAGGAGATATGTGCTTCTATAACTCCCATTTTTCAACTGGGGAAGCTGCTGAGGTAGTGGCAGTTAAGTGACTTGCCTGGGAAAATCGCATAGCCAGTCCATGTCTGAAGTTGGATTTGAACTCATGTCTTCCTGGCTCCAGCTGTTTCCTCTCTGTGAGGAATGACTAGTTATACAAAATTTGATTTCTTCTTATTTTATGATTGTGATGAATAATGCTGAATTTTTAGCAGAAATCAGAAGTTTTTCAAAGGGCACTTGAAGGAGTCAAATAATGTATACATTATTTTGAAATGCATACATACCTTTTTGTGAGAAAAATAATTTCATTGAAGGCATGCATATATCATATTTACACATATAAATGCTGCCATGTTTAGATTCCTGTCTCTATTTGTACATGCACAATATATATGTATGTCTACACATGCATGAGGATTCACTGTGAGGTATATACATGTGCACACACCTATTCATATGAATATACATTGACCCAGAATCCTTCTGGGTTCAAGACCTTCTCCACAGAATTGCATCCCCAAGTAAATACAGCAAGGCTTTCAGAGTTTCATGATAACATCCTTCCAATGACCTCGCAGGTCTGGGTCAGAGTGAGGTCATTATATGGAACCACTGCCTGTTCAAGAAGGGCCTATGTAGAGAAGACTTTGTAGAGGCAGGAGAAGTGGTCTGAAGACTAAATGGTTTATTTTTATAGTCTCTTTTCTCAGAATCTAGGTAAAGGGACCAAGGGAACAGAAGAAGAAGAGGAAGGAGGAAAGAAAAGTAGAATGAGACAGGGCAGATGAGATCTTGGCCCTTCTTCACTACAAAAGCAGCACCTAGCCAACCCTAGGAGAGAAACCCTATTGGAGAGAGAGATACTTGCAGCAATGATCTGGGAAGTAGCTTACTAGCTAAAAAAACCAAACGAGGGTCCTATTTCCTCTTCTGAATATTGATCCTTAGGCAGGGAAGATGAGAGATACTCAGATATGAAGCCTGATCAGCCTGGGGTTATTTTTCACCTATGGCTGCCTCTTTATTGATGTGATCCCATCTAGGCAACATGACTGAGGGCTCTCTGCTTGCAATTACAAACCCTACATGATTGATGTCTACAACATTATGAACTAGGAAAAAAGATAGCATCCATTTTACAGCTGATGTGGACAGCACTATAAACTAGGAAAAGAGTTGACATCCACATCTGTAATCTGGAGGCTGGAGAGAGAAGTTCCAATAAAGTACCAAAGGAAGGCAGTTCATGAATAGGATGTTATGAAGAAGAAAGTAGAATGAGACGGGGCAGAAGAGGAGATCCTGTCCTGAAGAGATCATGAAAAGGTAAAAAGATGACTTATACTAAAATATTCATAGCAGGTCTATTTGTGGTGGCAAAGAATTGGAAATTGAGTGAATGTTCATCAATTGGGGAATGGCTGTGCAAATTATGGTATAAGTATGTTATAAGACATTATTCTATTAGAAACCAGGGATGGGAATTCAGAGAAACCTGGAGGGATTTGCCTGAATTGATGCTGAGCGAGATGAGCTGAACCAGAACATTGTACGATCTAGCAGCAATGTGGGGTTGATGATGAACCTTAATGAACTTGCTCATTTCAACAGTGCAACAATCAGGGACAATTTGGGGGTATCTGCAATGGAGTTCTTTCTGTGTATCCAGAGAAAGAATTGTGGAGTTTGAAGAAAGGCTACCTTTAATTCAAAAAATGTATTTTATATAATCTTGCTTTCTCTTATTTTTTTTTTTCCCTTAAGAAATGGTTTCTCTCTGAACACATTCAATTTAGCTCAAAGTATATCATGGAAACAATGTAAAACCTAACAGACTGCCTTCTGTGGGGGTTGGGGAGAAGTAGGTAAAATTAGGGAAAACTGCAAAATTCAGAAATAAGCAAATTTATTTTAAACATCCAAAAAGGAAATAAGAATCCATTCATACAATTACAAGAAAGGAATCAGGAGGGATGGGATTTCAGAGAAGCATGGAAAGACTTGCCTGAACTGATGGTGAGTGAGATGAGCAGAACCAGAAGCACACTGTATACCCCAACAGCAAAATGGGGGTGGTGATTAACCTTAATGGACTTGCTCATTCCATCAGTGCAATAATCACAGGCAATTTGGGGCTATCTGCAATGGAGAATTCCATCTGTATCCAGAGATAGTACTGTGGAGTTTAAAGACCAAAGACTATTACCTTCAATTTTTTTAAGTTGTCATATGTACCACATAACTTTGCTATCTCTAATGTTATATTTTTTCCTCAAGGCTATGAGTTTAATCTCAACACATTCAATTTTGATCCATGTGTAGCATAGAAACAATGTAAAGATTATCAGACTGCCTTCTGTGGGAGGGGAGGAAGGGGGGAGGGAAGGGGGAAGGAAGGGAGAGTGGGGAAAATGTGTAAAATTCAAAACCTTACCAAAAACTGATAGGTAGAAATTATTATTTTATATAATTGGAAAACAAATAATATATATATATATATATATATATATATATGTATATATGTAAATAATAAGAAAGAGGAGATCCTGGCTATTCTGCTGTCCCTTCTTCATTCCTGAAGCAGCCCCCTAACCAACTCTAAGAGAGAGAGCCTACTGAAGAGAGATGCTGGCACTATTGATCTGGGAATAATCTGTCCGGCTGAAAAACACCTGAGGGTCTTATTTCCTCCTCTGGATATTGATCCTAATGTTGAGTCTGAGGAACCTGGGGTCATACTTTCATATGTAACTGCTTCTCTTAGTGATGTGATCCCAGGTAGGCACACATGACCTAGGGCTCTCTTCTTGCTTTTACAAATTTTGCACAATTTGTTTTTGTCTTTGTGTGTGTGTGTGTGTGTGTGTGTGTGTGTAACACTATATACTAGGAAAAAAGATAATATCCACATTTGTGATCCAGAGTCTGAAGGAAGAAAGTTTCAATAAAGTCCCCAAGGATGACAGCTCATGAAGAGGATGTTGTGCCTGTTAGCCATCAGCAGTTTGTCTTTAGCATGAGAAATTCCAGAAGCATCAGAAGGTCCAAGTGGATCAGGAAGTATAGGTATATAAGGAACAGAGGAAGTGAGAGAATGCAACCGATTGGACTAGCCCATTCAGGCCCATGCCAGGGAGATAAGTTCTCCATAATAAGAGTGCTCAGGACTGTGTTATTGGTTGTCAGTCTTGAAGATGAGAGGAGATGGAACCTCTGAAAAAAATTTGGACCCTCTTTAATGTGTGAGGAAACCATGAATTCTTACTATTGAGTGAGCATCTCATAGCCTAGGATCCCCAAACTGGTGATCTATCACCAAGCCATAGAATATCTCTAGCTCCACCAAGAAATCCTGGAATCCTCTGTTCCCATACACCTAAAAGGGGGAATATCCCCTCCATCTCCTTTTGGAGAACCCAATATTATTTCCATCAAGGTAAACCTTATGGCAGATAGTCGTAGGGGTCGTTTGTTCCCTGGGGCTTCTTTTGCCTTCCTAAAGACACTACCAAATAAATTCAGAGTATATATTGCTCATATTGTTTCTATTTGTCTAAAGAGAATAGAATTATGAGGAACAAAAACTAAAAGACAATTTTGGTTTGTCCATTAAAGCTATGCATAAGGTTAATGGACTGCTTTCTGACAAGATAATGGGAATTCTTTAAGCAAGGACTGATTATCCACTTTTGGAGTGTTAGATTCGTGTTGGACTAGAGGACCACTGAGCTATAGTTTCACCTTCAGAGTGTATGATTCTGTTATTCTATCTCAATCCAAATAGACTCAGCCTTCTCTAAGACAGAGGTTGGGGGTCTCAATAACTCTAGTTCTATTGGAACCAGGTTTTGTGATGGGCGTCTCATTGGTATGTCTTCAGAAGACTGAAACATTTTACATCAGAGCTTTTCCTTTTGAATTTTATTTTTTCTAATTACATGCAAAAGATAGTTTTCAACATTCATATTTTTGTAAACTTTTGATTTCCATGTTTTTCTGCCTCTCCTCCTTTTCCTCCCAGCATTGCATTCCTGGGAAGATCTCAATTTTGCATAGTTGATCATCACCCAGTGTTACTTTTGAGGCTCACTTCTCTGAGCATCAGTTCTGCATCAGAGTTCTTTGTTCTCAGTCATTCACAATTTGTATTTGCTATTCCATTCATATTCAAAGATTCACTGAGAGGAAGAATCCCTGAGAACCTGGAGGTCAATGTCAGACCAGGTAAGCAGCACTTTGAGACATAAAGGGAGTAGGAAGTTTACGAGGCCCCTTCTCACTCTGAGAGAAAACATCAAGCAGTTCTTTTTCCCCACTGAACCTTGTAGGAGCCAAGGGTGGATGTAAAATGAGAGAAGAAATAATGCACAAATAATTTTCTGAGCAAAGACCAGGTGTGATTTTAAATGGAGATTCCTGCATTGTGCAGACTGGTTCGGAAACTGGTTGACACAGGAATGATCAATCTTCATGAGACTTTGAAAACAATTTGAGCAAAATTGAAAAACGGATGTATAGGTTCTTATAATACACTTATAAGCTTTTGGAGTTTTATGTAATTGTTGCTTGATATCTTAAAGCAACATAAAACTGATTATGACAGCTTGGAATCTGCAGAAAAAAACCCTTTTATGGTTAAAATATGCACATGTTTGTCGTTCCAGAGGATAAATATCCTTGAAATTAAATCAGGCCATTATTTACTGCTAAATATGCCATTTAAAAAATTTTAGCTCAAAGCCTTTGGACCATGATCTCAATCATTGAAAGGCTGTGAACCTCTAAGATGGGAAGGTGTGGAAGAAGAACAAGAGTGAGTCATGCTGTCAACTTTCAAAATGATGATGAACTGAAATAACTATTAGACAAATTTTTAGATGTGAGATGGCATGTACTTTTTAAAAATTTTGTTTGTTATGATGATTCTAATTTTATTTAAATGAGCAGAACCATTTAAAGATCACTTTTAAAAAATGAAGTAATGTCTATTCTCCCTAAAGGTAATGGATCAGAATCAAATCTCATGCACTGGTAAATAGAAAAAATCACTGTTAGCATTCTTCATGTGACCTCTGGTACAGTAATAGCAACAAAGTGAGATGGGATTATTAGGGGAATTGCATTATGTTTACAGGCAGGATAGGTCAAGAAATAATTTGAATATTTATCATGTAAGCACCAAATGGGTACAACAGGATAGAGGGCAAAGCCAAACTTCTGATCCAGGACTCTAGAGCCCATGCGCTTACAGTGATGATCATTAGTCCAATGTAGGGGGCAGCTAAGCACCGGCCCTGGAGTCAGGAGGACCTGACTTCAAATCTGGTATTAGACCCTTAATAATTACATTAGCTGTTTGGCCTTGGGCAAGACACTCAATCCCATTGCCTTCGAAAAACAACTCCAGAAACAATAGTGCCATGTCTGCATTAATCTGGTTGATTGAAGTGAGAGGCAGAAACTAGGAGTCCTGCAGAATGATTTATAAAAGTCTTTATTCCATTTCATAGCATTCCAGTGAATCTTTGACAAGAAGAGGTAAAAAAAGGGGGAGCAACTTCCCTCATCTGTTTTCACAACTCCTTGAGGAGTCAGCTGTAACACAGAAAGCTCTATTCTGCTATCTTATTGTGATTTTGGGCCTATAGGGAGAGTAATCATTACATTTCTTTTAAAATAGGTCCAGGGTGGCTAGGTGATGCAGTAGAGGTGACTAGGTGGCACAATGGATAGAGTACCCCCCCCCCCCCCGGAGTCAGGAGTACCTGAGTCAAATCCTGCCTCAGACACTTAATAATTACCTAGTTGTGTGGCCTTGGCCAAGCCACTGAACTCCATTTCCCTTGCAAAAACCTAAAAAATAATAGGTCTCAAGTATTCTATCCACAACTGACAAAACTGAAATTTAACAAGGGAGGCGTTGTGTCCTTCCGTGAGAAAGCTGGAGAATTCCTCACATGTCATTGATGGGTGAAGGAATTCATCAATTATTGACATAATGTTGAGAATGAGAGGGGCCTGTTCTGAATGTCCTGGTGTTGTAGTTGAGAAACTAGAGAAGGCAACTTGACATAGGGTGTCTGGCCCACTTGGACTGTGAGGCCTCTATCAAATGGGAGAGTTGGGGTCTGTCCAGGTGAAAAATCCACTGAACACATCAATAACAACATAATATTTGGAATCATCTGATAGAGGTGAAAAATGGTTGCTGGAAAGGGGACCAAAGACCAAAGAATGATGGGATAATCTTGAAGAAATCCCTAGATTTGTCTGTATCTTCAGATTTGTTCTAGGGAGACTCTCAATTTCACAATCAAGTTGATACTGGGGTGCAAATTCTTCCCCATATCTAGGGACTGTGGAGACTGATTCATGAAGGGAAAGTCAATTAGTCCTGTTCGTTATTTTGGTGGGGTCAGCAGATTTAAACAACATCTCTTAAACTTCTTTAGTTCCCAGATGATAGGATTGACTGAAACAAATTGTGGAGGTCTAGTCCTCTTAGAGAGGCAGAAAGGCTGGCTTCCATCCTCAATCAGTGGGATATCCCACAATTCCCATCACATTGACACTACCTGTCCCACCTTTACATAACTTTCCATCAACTGTAGCCCCAAACATCTGGGAGAAGGTGACTCCTTGGATCCTTCCCACCTCAGCTCCCTCCTTTTCTCTCAAATTAAAATACTCCCTTCTTGAGAAAGAGAAACATAGAGAAAGTAACATGGAGACACTAAGATAGTGAGAAAGAATACTCTCATAATGAGAAAGAGAGAAAAAGACAGAGACAGAGAAATAAGGAAAAAATCACAGAGGAGGAAATGGGAAAAGCCCTACCTATGCAGTCATGTGGAGGGCTCAGATGTAAATTGTGCTGCTTCCTAATTGTAGGAAGAAGTTACATGAGAAATCAAAGGGTCTCAATTTCCACAAATGTAGGATTCAGAGTTTACAATCTAAGGGGGCCCATCTATTTCTAGCTCTAGGATTTTGTGGTAGGAGAATGAGTTAGTTAGTAGAGGTGGTGAGTGCTGTTCTGCATCACACATTTAATTGTTCAGTAGTTATTGGGACCTAAGTCTCTTACTCTGAGCCCACACCTGTGGGGATCCAGCCTCCACGGGGTCCTTGGAACCTGACAGGAGGGATAGAATCGGCGAAATGAGTTGAGTCCACAAGGGGGTAAAGGCAGGAGCAGGTTGACTGACTGTCAGCTGCTTGGATTTATTTTTATAGTTTCAGAATCATGTATGTTTCAAGTAAGCAAGCTAAGATCATTTCCTTGGTTACAAAAGTGTACAGTTTTCATCATCAATCATATAGTTCACATGCTTACAAGTTTTAATCATGTGATTGCAAGTTTAATAATCATATAGTTAATTGATTTCTTATCCCTATTCAGACCATGAGGACCTCAACCTCTCTGTTACCTTGTTTATTACTACATTGTATAATTGTTAATTCATTTAAAGTTATTAATTAAGCAATTCTTTTAATGGAAAGTTTTTTTATATCTTTTGAGGTAAGTAATGTTTTTTGATACACTTACTTAACAATTTATAGTGAGGGTCTTTATGCTTGTCCACCCATCTGTTAACTCTTACAATAACCAATTTTTCTTTCTGGCCTAGTTCGTAGAAGCCACAGTTTCTGTGACTTTTTTATTCTTTCCCATGAAACTAAGGCTACTGGAGTTCACATATCAGTCACCAACTCTTTTCTCACCATCTTTTTCATATATTCCTGTGTATGGTAAGGGGGAAAAACTATTAATTTCCCTGGAATTCTATCTGACCCATCTTGCCTCTGTTTTCCCTGTATATATTCTGGCATCTCCTTGGAATTCCCAGTGCTGGGTTTTCCAGAGATTTCATAATGTTGAAGCCTTTTGTATGCCTCAGAGAGAGGCAGTCCTTTTAACTTTGGACAGAGTTTGCAATCTGTTTTATTCCAGGAATTTTTCTGAAATCCTTCCTTTATAGTCATTCCAGTATTAGGGTGAGTAAATATTGTAATCAATAATAAACCTATAAATATTGGTATGCATGAAATCCCTATATATATTGAAGAAGAAAATGTTGTTCCATCAGGCAGTGTGACTGCCTTGAGTCTTCTTGCTGCGACTGTGTCAAACAGCTTAGAGACCCTGGCTCCCAACACACACCATCCCACATTATCTGCTATTGATCTTGCTTTAGAGAGTCATGTTTGAGGGCATCAGAAATAATACTTGCTTGTACTTCTCTTTTCTCTCTCTCACAACTAGAAATGTCTGAATAATAAATTAAATATAATTTTTTTGTCCTTCATTCTTATTTACTATTTCTTAAAATATTTTCAATTTTAATTTACAGTTTTTATACATTGCTAAAATAGTCTTGAAGTAAGAGTAAACATAATCCCTCCCTCCACCAAAATCAAACATCTCACAAAGAAAGAGAAAAAATGTGCGTCAGTCTGTGTTCTGATATCATCAACTCTGTCTCTGTGGTGGATCGAATTCTTTATCATAAGTCCATTCAATAAGATACTTCCACAGGTGATGTTGATAATTGTAATTCTTTCCATCTATTTCTCCCTAATTACCCCCCACCTCCTTTCTCCCTCCCCTTTTTCTCCTTTTTCTTCTAAACATCTATGCCCCATTAAAATATATATATATATATATATATATATATATATATATATATATATATATATGTTGTTTCCTTTCTGAGTCATTTCTGATGAGAATGAAGACTCCCTCAATCCCCCTCAACTTCCCCCCTTCCATACCATTGCCAAAGCTATTTCTTGGCTCTTTTACATGAAATGTCTTAGTGTATTCTACCTCTCCTTTCTTTTCTCCCAGAACATTACCTTTTTATCCTTTGACTCCATTTAAAAAATATATATTAGGTTCAAGTTCAGCTCTCTCCTGGATCCTGAGTATAAAAGCTCACTGCTCTAATAAATGTGTAGGTTCATCTAAGTATTATGCTTATCATCTTTCTATGCAGGAATACAAGCAGTTCATCAACATCATCAAATCCTCATAATTTACCATTCTTGTCCACTCTCTCTATGCTTCACCTGAGCCCTCTATTTGAAGAGCTACATTTCTGTTCAGCTCTGGTTGTTTCAGCAGGAACCTTTGAAATTCCCCCGTTTCATTGAAAGTCCATCTTTTCTCCTGGAAGAGGATGTTCAGTGTTGCTGGGCACTTGATTCTTGGTTGCATTCCAAGCTCTTTTGCCTTCCAGAATGTTCTCTTTCAAGCCCTACCAGCCATTAATGTGGATGCTGCTAAGTCCTGGGTAATTCTGACTGCAGCACCATAATATTTGAATTATTTTGTTCCAGCTGCTTGTAGTATTTTTCTCTTTGACTTGGAAGTTCTGGCACTTGGCTATAATATTCCTGGGGGGTTATCTTTCAGGAGGATATCAGTGTATTCCCTCAATTTCTAGTTTGCCCTCTGCTTCTAGGTTATTGGGACAATTTTCCTGTAGAAATTCTTTAAAAATGGAGTCAAGGCTCTTTTCCTGATAATGACTTTCAAATAGCCTAATAATTTAAAAATATCTCTCCTGGATCTGTTTTCCAGAGCTGTTCTTTTTTCAATGAGGTATTTCGCATTTTCTTCTAGGTTTTTCATTCTTTTGATATTGTTTTATTGTGTCTTGATTCTTCCCAAAGTAATCAGCTTCCTTTAGCTCCATTCTACATTTGAAGGATTTGTTTTCTTCAGAGAACTTTCTTATCTCCTTTTCTATCTGGCCAGTTCTGATGCTTTTTGGATCTCCTTGACTGAGCTATTGATTTGATTTTAATGTTTTCCCTGCATCTCCCTCATTTGTCTTCCCAATTTTTTCTCTACCTACCATACTTGATTTTCAAAATCTTTTTTTTTTTTAGCTCTGAAATAGCCTGAGAGTAACATCTCTATTTCTTGAAGTATTTAGATGCAGAAGCTGGAACTTTCTCATCTTCTGATTGTGTGATTTGGTCCTCTATGGGACCACAGTAATTGGCTAAGGTCAGTTTCCTGTTTTTCTCTGTTTACTGCTTTTTACTGATCTCCCCAGCCTGTGCCTGGTTTGGGGTGCTTCACCGAGGTTATGAGTATTATTAAGAACACCCCCCCACAAAGACCTCAGTTTGTTGAAGGTCTTATGTAAAGCTCTGACTGCTCTCTTGTCTGTACTCTGGTCTGTGGATGGCAATTGGGGTCCCCAGATTGTGACCAGGGTCTGAATATGGACAAAACATAAGAGTCCTACTGCATGGCCAGAAGAGAGACCGCAACAGTTTCCCCCCTATTCCCTTACCCGCTGTGGGCTGAGCACTCTGAGAGCAGCTGCTATGCAGTTTTGTGTGCCTCCTTCTGGTTCCTGGGATCTGGACAGTGCTGAGGGCCACAGCTATGCTGGTGGCCGTGGCTGCACTGAGAGCCATGCTGGGTCCCACTCACTCTATCAGAGGTTTCCCCACTGATCTTCCAAGTTGTGTTTGGTGTTCTCTGGGTTACCAGGTCAGGAAACTGCTTCTGCTGCCAGGAACTGGAGCTCTCCACGACCCAGGTTTCTAGGCCCCCGGTGGACTGTTCCCTGAAGACTAGAGCTCCTTCCCTCAGGTGTAGTAATCCTGGCTGTGCTGCCTCCACCTCTACCCCCATGAAACAGAGCTTTCCCATGGTTTCTCAGGTCATCTTGTTCTGTAGAATTCCCTCACTGGATCTTTCTGTGGTTCTGTCTTTTGAAAATTTAGTTAGAGGGGCAGAGCCAAGATGGCGACTGGAGAGCAACAGCTCTTAGAAGCTCTCTCACAAAACTTCGATACTAAGGACTCTAATTAAACTTTGGAGAGACAGAACCCACAGAGGGACCCAGTGAGGCAGTTCTGCCACTCAAGGTAACCTGGAAAAGAACAGAAAGGCTCTGCTCCCCGGGGTCAGAGGGGTGGCCCGCCAGAGTGAAAGAACTTCAGCTTCCCAGAGGTAGCCCCAGGGCGCTGGGGAGTCTCCTGAGCTACACCCAGGAGAGAACCGGGCACAAAGTGGGGTAACAGTGGGGGACTTCTGCCAGAGCGAGCACGTGAAACCCATCCCTCAGGGCACACAGCCAGCAGCCTGGTCTTTTGGCAGGCCATATACCAGAACTGAAGCAGGTGGAGCCGGTAAGCAGGAGCCCGCAGGGCATGACCCCATTGAACCTAGGGAGGAAAGTGAAGAGAGACTGCTGAGCTCTGTCCTCTGCCCCTGCAACAGGACTCTGGGGCTCTGACCACATTCAGATCCTGATAGCAGTCTAGGCCCCCCCATAGAAGAGCACGCCCCCCCCACCTCAGCCCCGTGGCAGAGGGGGGCTCATATGGTCATTCACAGACCAGAAGGGAGGACAGAGCCTCACACACTGAGACCCTTGTAGGAGTGTCCCAAAAAGTCAGGAAGCACCCCTAAACCAGGTTCAGGCTGGGAAAATGAGCAAGCAGAGGAACAAGAGGAAGACCATTGAGAAATATTTTGCCTATGAGCCCAAGAAGGATCAAAATAATTAGTCTGAAGATGACGAAGCACAAGCTCCTGCATCTAAAAACAGAAATTGGGATCAGGCTATGACAGAGCTCAAAAAAACTTTGAAAATCAAATGAGGGAGTTAGAAGAAAAACTGGGAAAAGAAAGGAGAGAGATGCAGGAAAAACATGAAAATGAAGTCATCAGCTTAGTCAGGGAAATCCAAAAAAACGATGAAGAAAATAGCATGCTAAAAACCAGCTTAGGTCAAATGGATAAAAAAGTTCGAAGAGTTGTGGAGGAGAATGCTTTAAAAAGCAAAATTGGCCAGATGGAGAAAGAGATAAGAAAACTATCTGAGGAGAACAAATCCTTTCAGACAAGGAATGGAACTCAGGGAGACTGATGAATTTACTAGAAACTAGGATTCATTACTTCAAAACCAAAAAAATGAAAAATTAGAAGAAAATGTAAAACATCTCATTGAAAAAACAAATGATATGGAAAACAGACTTAGGAAAGATAATTTAAAAATTATTGTAATACCTGAATGTCATGATCAGGAAAAGAGCCTCGACAGCATTTTCAAAGAATTACTACAGGAAAATTGCCGATATTCTAGAAGCAGAGGGCAAAATAGAAATGGAGAGAATCCACCGATCCCCCAGAGAAAGAGATCCCAAAAAACCAACCCCTAGGAATATTATAGCCAAGTTCCAGAACTCCCAAGTCAAAGAGAAAATATTACAAGTAGCCAGAAGGATACAGTTCAAATATCGTGGAGCTGTAGTCAGGATCACACAGGACTTAGCAGCAACTTCATTGGAAGCCCATAGGGCTTGGAATATAATATACCGGAAGGCAAAAGAGCTTAGAATGCAGCCAAGAATCAACTATCCAGCAAGGCTGAATGTCCTCTTCCAGGGAAAAAGATGGACCAGGGGAATTTCAAATGTTCTTGTTAGAATGGCCAGAACTGAACAGAAGGTTTGATCTTCAGATACAGGACTCAGGTGAATCATGGAGATTGAAGGAGAGGGGGGAAATATGAGGGACTTGATGATGAACTGCATGTATTCCTGCATAGAAAAATGACACTGATCATACTCATATGAACCTTCTCAGTTAATAGAGCAGGTAGAGGGAGCTTTTATAGTTGAAGCACAGGAGAAAGCTGAATTTGAAGATAAAATATGGTGTAAAAATGGAGTCAATAGAAAAAAAGGGAAAAGTAATGGGAGAAAGAAAAAGGAGATGGGGGAATAAATAGGCCAAGATATCTCATATAATAAGTTTTTTCTTATTACAATGAGCTACTGCAATGATATGGAAGGGGGGAAGGCAAGGCAGAATGAGGGAATCTTTGCTCTCATCAGAGGTGGTTAGGAGAGGAAACAGCATATATACTCAATGGGGTATAGACATCTGGAGTAAGAAGGAGGGGTGTGGACAGGGGGAAGGGGTGGGGATGTGAATGAAGGAGGAGAGGATGGACCATGTGGGGAGAGTAGTCAGATATAACATATTTTCCTTTTTATTTCTTACAAGGGGCTGGGACTGGAAGGCCTGTCCGGGACCATAGGGCCAGGTGGATGCTGGGCCTAAGGGGTGGTAGGGGGGGCTCGGGGCCTCTTGGCCCCAGGACCAGGGATCTGTCTGCTGTGCCACTCAGCTACCCTACAGCAGAGTCAGAGTGAAAGGAGAGAGAAAATATAGTACAAGGTAGTGGAGAAATATGAAATGAGGGAGTTGCAATCAGCAATGGCAGCAGTGGAAAAATATGGAAGTAACTTTTGCCATGGAGTTATCATAAAGAATGTGACCCACTCATGACAGAGTTGTTGGTGTTGGAACAAAGAGTAAAGCATGTTTTTTATTATTACTCTTGGGGGGGGGGTGCAGGGCAAGTGGGCCTGGGTGGCCTGCCTAGGGCCACATAGCAGGGTGATCTTTGGGTGTCTGAGGCCAGATTTGGACCCGGTTGCTCCTGGCTCAAGGGCTAATGTTCTGTCCGCCATCCTGCCACCCCTACTATTATTACTATTTTATTTTATTTTGGGTCTTTTTTTTTTTCTTTTTTCGGTTTTTGCAGAGCAGTGGGGTTGGGGTGGCTTGCATGTCACACAGCTGGGTGATTGTTGGGTACATGGGGCTGGATATGGGCCTGGGTGCTCCTGGCTCCAGGGCTGGGGCTCTGTCTATTGTGCCACCTGGACATACCTACAATTATTACTATTATTTTTTAAATTTTAATTTTTTCTCTCCCCTTTACGTTATTGCTCAAGTGAGTCTATATTTTTTTTTGGGGGGGTATTCTGTTTACTCTTAAACGAGAATATTTTATTAATATATAAAAAATTATTTGTACAAAAAGAGAATAAATAAATATTTAAAAAAAGAAAATTTAGTTAGAGCCATAATTTTAAGGTTTTGGAATATTTTTGAGAGAATTCCAAGGAAAGGGTGTTCTTATGCAGAATTTATAAGATTCTTTGCTATTTCCACAAAGGGCAAGTTTTTCTTTTTTTGTCCATATTAAGGGAAAAATGACCAAATAAGGTTGTACCAGGTGATCCATGTAACCCTGCTCTCCTCCAGCCCAATTCCTCATTTGACCACATCCAGATTAGAGGCTGACTTTCTAAGTCCAGTCACATGGCCATCCAGAAGGCCAACAACCCAGAAGGAGAAAGACCAAAGCAAAAGACCACAGACCGCGGTCCAGCTGAGAGCCTGCAGGCCCACGGCCGGGTGTGCTCGCTTCCATTAGCTCCTAAAAGTTTGCAAATTACATATAGTAGCATTTTATATTTAAAATAACCCTGGGAGGTAGATGCTATTATAAGCTTCATTTTACAAGTTACAAAATTGCTCAAGGTCACAGAGCAAATTCCTATCTGAGATGATATGAACTTGGGCCTTCCTAACTCCAGGTTTGGCACTCTATCCATTGTGACACCTAGTTTAGATAAGGGTAAGAATATAGAATGAAAATAATAATAATAATAATAATAAAACAATCATGATAACTTAATAGTTTTTTTTAACCTTTACAAAATGTTTTATACCTTATTTGATCTTCACAAAAGTGGTTACTGCTATTATCTCCATTTGATTTATACATGTGGGAACTGAGACTGAAAAAGTTTACATGATGTGAACAGTGTCACATGACTAATAAGATTATGAAAGAGTTTGAACTCAGGATTTCCTCCAACTTCTGCACATTGCCATCTCTAAGCATCATTATACTCGTTGTCCTGCCCTAACTTTCCAAAGGATAATATAAAATGAACAATGTCTAGTGTTTTAATCTGCATTTCATTCTTCTCCATGGATTCAGAGAAATTTCCTTTGCAAAGCATATAGAAAAGGATTATCTCTTCTCTCCTAGTCTTGAAATTACAGTATAAATTCCTCAAGCTTGTCTTGTTTACTTATCTATTCGTTTATCCATTTGTCAATTGAACCATCTAACCATCTATTCATTTGTTCATTCATTGCTTTGCTTATCTATTCTTCTATGTATTGACTGGTTTAGCTATATAGACCCTAGTACCTGCCCAAGAAAACATACAAATAGATCTAGCAGGGCTACCAAAATTAAAAGATGCTTTAATGATTCATTGATTTTTACTTGCTTTTTCCATTCAATTATAACAACCTTTTTATATTAGAGTCGACCTTACTTAGATAAAATGCTTCCCTGGACTCTTAACTCAGCTTGAGTATGTTTTGTTAAGTTTCATGTACAGAATAGAGTTCAAATCTTGGAATGTATATTCAATTTTTACTCTTTATTCTACCAAAAATGGTAGGTTAGTGATCAGAGATTCAGCCTTCCTCCCCCTTCCTTCCACCCACACATTCTCATATCAAAATGAATGGGATTTTCTCACATATAATACCTTCTTCACTAACATAGACCACGGAAAAATATCCATATATTCCCTTGAACACCTGAATAGGCATGGCTTCTCTCTATTCAAAAGGGGAGGGTTTAATGGAAGCTGTTAATATGAATTTCTTCCATGTAAAATATATTAAAAGAATTCTAACCCATTAGAAACTAATCACATTTCATTTTCTTTTTCCTTTTCCCTCCTTATGATCCATACATACCCAGGCAGCTGAGGTGTATATATTTTTAAATTTTTATTTAAGGCAGTTTGGTTAAGTGATTTGTCTAAGGTCAGCTAGGCAATTATTAAGTGTCTGAGGTCAGATTTGAACTCTGGCCATCCTGACTCCAGGGCAATGTTCTATCCACTGTACCACCTAGCTGCCCCAACTGAGGTGTATGCTAATCATTCTTCACAGAGAAATTAATGTAGTATTCCTGCTTCATCAGTACAATGTATAAAAATCATACTGGAGCATTGGCATTTTGTATTTCACACCCAATGTGGGGTTAGGGGAGTGTAGGGATGAGTAAATGGCATTCATTGAAATAAATGAACGTTAATTTTCTATTTGCAATAGCAGACAGTTACAAATAATTAAAGTATTTGAAACTTTTTTAAAAATTCATTATTAAATTGTGAGATGAGTTAGATTTTTGTTTTCTAAACAATAGAGTTAAAAATAATTTTTACATGTTTAAAATGCCAAGTTGTTTTTGTGGTATAATTTAATATGCATATTGAACACTAACTTCCAACTCCTATGTATATGTAGGAAGAGTTTTATTTTAAACTCTGCATTTTTCCTCTCTACTCCCAGCATATGTTATTCATTTATTAAGTCAACTTACAGATTCTTGTTTGGTGTAAGAGTCCTGGGGAGATGATCAGGGATGGGAAAATTCATATTTTTCCCTTTTTGAACCTCATGAAGAACTCCCTCCCTAAGTCAGTTTAAGAAGAAATATAAACAGAAATCTAGCTGTCACCCTGGCCAAACCCCTCATTTTAAACAGAAGTAAATTAAGGCACCAGACAGATGAGTGACTTGAGCAAAGCAGCAGAGGCAAAATGTGAACTGAGCCCCATTCTGATTCCTATGTTTTCCCCTGCTAAACAGTTTACGCTTAGTACTTTTGCATTGTTCTTTGCTTTTCTGACCTGGATATTCTGTCCAGCTCTGGGAGGGAGATGAATTCTAGGAACTTCCCAAGTTTTCCATTTATAACAGGCAGGATCACACAGGCCTTAGCAGCAAGTACATTAAAAGCTCAGAGGGCTTGGAATATAATATTCTGGAAGGCAAAAGAGCTTAGAATGCAACTGAGAATCAACTACCCAGAAAAAATGAATGTCCTCTTCCAGGGAAAAAGATGGACTTTCAGTGAACCAGGGGAATTTCAAATATTCCTGTTGGAATGGCCAGAGCTGAACAGAAGGTTTGATCTTCAGATACAGGACTCAGGTGAAGCATAGAGGGAGAAGGGGAAAATATGAAGGACTTAATGATGATGAACTACATGTATTCCTGTGTAGAAAATGATACTGATAATACTCATATGAACCTTCTCATTTAATAGAGCAGGTAGAAGGAGCTTTTATATATGAAGGACAGGTGAAAGCTGAATTTGAAGATATAATGCAGTATAAAAATGGAGTCAATAGATAAAAGGGAAATGTAATGGGAGAAAGAAAAAGGAGAGGAGGAATAGGCTAAGACATTTCATATAATAAGATTTTTCTTTATTAAAATGAGCTATTGCAAAGATATGGAAGGGGGGAAGGCAAGGGGGAATGAGGGAATCTTCACTCTCATCAGAGGTGGTTAGGAGAGGAAACAGCATATATACTCAATGGGGTATAGACATTTGGAGTAAGAAGGAGAAAAGGGGGAAGGGGGGATGTGAGTGATAGAGGAGAGGATGGACTATGGGTGGAGAGTAGTCAGATATAACACATTCTCATTTTTACTTCTTACAAGTGGCTGGGATTGGATGGCCTGTCTGGGACCATAGGGCCAGGTGGATGCTGGGCCTAAGGAGTGGTTTGTGGGTCCAGGGCTGGGGATGTGTCTGCTGTGCCACTCAGCTACCCTACAGCAGTGACAGAGTGAAAGGATAGGGAAAATATAGTACATGGTAGAGGAGAAGTATGAATGGATGGAATTGCGATCAGCAATGACAATGGTAGAAAATATGTAAGTAACTTTTGTGATGGATTTATCATAAAGAATGTGATCCACCTACAACAGAGCTGGTGGTGTTGGAACACAGACTGAAGCCCAGTTTTCTTATAATAATAATAGTAATTATTATTATTATTATCTTTTGGGGGGTTGCAGGGCAAATGGGACTGGGTGGCCTTCCTGGGGCCACACAGCTGGGTGATTGTTGGGTTTCTGAGGCCAGATTTGGACCTGGGTGCTCCTGACCAGTGCTCTATCCACCACCCAGCCACCCCTATTGTTATTATTACTATTTTATTTTATATTTATTTTGGGTCTTTTTTCTTTCGGTTTTTCCAGGGCAGTGGGGTTGGGGTGGCTTGCGTGGGGCCACTCAGCTGGGTGATTGTTGGGTATATGGGGCCGGATTTGGGCTTGGGTGCTCCTGGCTCCAGGGTTGGTGCTCCGTCTACTGCGCAACCTGGCCATGCCTACAATTATTATTATTTTTTTAATTTTAATTTTAATTCTTTTCTCTCCCCTCTACTTTATCGCTTATGTGGGCCTATATTATTTTTTGGGGGAGGGGGTATTATGTTTACTCTTAAACAAGAATATTTTAGTAATGTATAAAAAACATTATTTGTATAAAATAAGAATAAATAAATAAAGTCGTTAAAAGATTAAAAAAAAGAGGGTTTGGCAGAGTTTGTACCTAATAGACAAAAAAGAACAATAAAAATAGGCAACTTGCCAAGAATAAAAGGTTATGAAGTAAAAAAAAAACTTCAAAATTTTTTCTTTCCTTTCAGAGGATGGGTTGAGGATGAATAGTTAATCCCTCCTCACTAGAAGACTTTAAGTTAAGGTGAGATAACCACTTGGCTGTATTATTTCACTGGGTTGTCAGGTAAAGGTGAGGCTAATGCAACACTGAGAGCCCTTTGAATTCTAAGACTTTATAATATCTTGGTACCCTAGGTCACCAATTTTCTCAAATAACTAGATGAGCCTTATTAGGTATTTAGCTAGTCCTAAGGGGAGACATGATGTCCTGCTTCATCCTACTATAACATTATTAGAGATGTAGAAATTTTCTCCATTACAGGCACAAATTCTGAAATGGTGTAAAAATGGGCAACCTGAAAGGAGTAGAAGGATATAAAGTAAAAAACCAGAAACTCAAATATTATTCCTTTTCAGGAGAAGGATAGGCTTCCTCAGGATGAATAATTGATCCCTGCTTAGCTGACAACTTTAAGCTAAGGTGATCTAAACACCCATCTGAATTGTAGGTCTGAGCCTTCAGGCTAAAGGAACACTGAGGTCTCTTTGAATTTGTCAGTCTATGTTATCTTGGCATCTTATGTCACCAGAGGGTTTGTTGAGGCCATTTGCTGACAGTAGGGAGACATACTTTTCTGTTGGAACCTATATAACAAGTCAGAGATTTTACATCCTTTTGAGTCTTTTTTCTTCTAATCCCTTTAAATTAGTCTTTGCTTCTCTTCTTTGTTTCAAAGCTACATACAAAACAAGATGGAAGTTGAGCTTCTGCCCTTCACTGGGCTGAAACCTGATGACCTGAGAACTGAAGGACCAGTGGATCACATATCCAGTGAATTGTTGGCAGGATAATTTTCTTTTCCAAGTTAAGCATTGGAGGAGACTAAGTTCTATATTTGAACAGAGTAAGGCTCTTCAGTTCAATTACATACAAAGGAAAATTTTAATTATCATTTTGTAATATTTTTGAGTTCACTATTTTCTTTCTCCCTCCCTTCTCTTTTATTCTACTTTACCACAAAATATACATTATATGTGAATAATTATTTTAAAACATTAATTCCAAATAAGGATGAATAGTTTATTCCTCCTCACAAGAAAACTTGAAGATAATTACTTGACTGTCTTATGTCACTGGGTTGTCAGTTATTTGATGGGCTAAAGGAACACTGAGGGCTCTTAGAATTCTAACATTCTATGACATCTTGGTTTCCTTGGTCACCAACTTTCTCAAACAAGAAGATGGGTCTGTTAAGGTATTTCACTCTAATCTGAAGGGGAGACATGGTCTCCTGCTTGAACCCAATATACCATTATCAGAGACTTGAGAAACTTTCAAGACTTTACTCTTCAAATCTCTTTACCTTAATCTCTGTTCGTCTACTTTGTTTCAAATGACCTTATCATGAAAGATGGAGGTTGGGGTTTTGCCATTCTTTAGACTGGAATTCCCTCTAGTCCACTTTTATTATTCATCAATATTTAAATTGGATCGGTGATGAGCTGTCAAGTAAATTTTGGTGACGTGGAAATGGGGAGATTTCTGTGCTTTCTCTGGGAGAAAAAAATGGTGATGGGTCAGTATTAGAAGAAAGGGGAGAGATAAGGAATGCAGTAGAATGAGCTGAGGAAAGCAGAGTGGGTTTATTAGAGATGAATGGAGTGTCAAATTGAAACATGTGAAAAGGAACAATGGAGAAGTGAAGGGAAAAAGAGACCTGATGCCCTGAGAACTGAAGTACCAGCTTATCACATCTAATGAATTGCAGGTAGGAGTATTTTATTTTCAAAGCTTAAAACTACTAATTACTAAATTACTAATTTTTATATTTTCATAAAATTAATAATTTTTTATATATATCTATATATATGCAAGTGAAATTCATTAAAGAGAGTCAGGGCTGAGCAGAGAGACCAATCTCCCTTCCTCCTCAGGAGGGGAGAAGGGAAGGATGGGAGTGGAATGGAAGAGAGGGGAGGAAGAAGAAAAGGAGGAAGAAAAGGAAGGAGTAAGAACCTGAAAGAAGGACGAAAAAGAGACAGGAAGCTAGCTAGGAAGTAAGGAATTGAGTTGTCCATCTGATATGACAGTCAAGACCCTATTGGGACACATCCAACTACTCAGTGGTTGTTATTCAAAAGAGATATTTTCCTATAGATTCTACATTCCCCCTTCATGGTGTTTTCCTAATCAGTCTACACAGTGCAGGTAACTCCACTTAATCCACTCAGTTATTAGGAACTTATATTAGCATGATTTCTACCCTCTTTAGCTCTGCCCTTGGCCTGTACAAGGCTCAATCTAGCCACAGGGAAAGAGATAAATGCTAGATGTTTCCCCTTAAACTCTTCATCATTCTAAGAATTTCCCCTCTTAGTTCCCCTCTTCCTTCAAGGATGTGCCTTGTAAATCTACTTACTCCATCTAAGTATCATCTAAGTGACTTACTTGGTCACAAACTGACCTCCATATCTTTGTGACCCCCATATATATATATATATATATTAAATTCATATAATTTTTTTAAACCCAAGAGTTTAAGAGCCTTCAATGGACCTTCTTTTTTCCAATTATTTTCCCACTCTCTCTATTCCAGGCACAAAGTATGAACTGCTGCAAAAATGGGCAACCTGCAAGGAGTAGAAGAATATGAAGTAAGAAAAGGCTCAAATTTATTACTTTCTGGAGGAGGGTGGTCTCCCTCAGGATGGATAGTTGCTTCCTGCCCACATCAAATCTTTAAGCTATGGTGAGCCAACATGTTGTTAGTTTTGTAGGAGTAGATCTCTTTGAATTAAACTATTCTTTGACATCTTGGTATCCTATGTCACATAATGTTTTTTACAATTTTTTAACCCCATAGTATAAGACTCTTCAGTTGATCCTCTTTCTTCCATTTTTTCCCATCTCCTCTTCAGGCACAATCTCTGATCTTAGTCAAATTTTTTTTATCTACCTTACGCTCATATGTATTAAGTTATAGCAGCTTCTTTGCTACACTCCTGTTTTAGGGGTTCACTATATTTATTTGTACAATTTTTGATTGTTTGTTTATTTCTTCCTTTATTTTTCCAGTTATCTGCCAGAATAATTTTCAACATCTATTTTTAAGTCAATATGCTTTCAAATTACATGCAAGTATAATTTTTAGTATTCTTTTTATTATATATTTGACCTCCCTTCCTTCTCACCTTCCCTTTTAAAGCAAGTAATTTAAGACATTAAACACATTTCCATGAAAGTTATGTTGTGAAAGAGCAGAATAAAAGGGAAAATAAAACCACGAGAGTGAAAAAACATAAAATATAAAATAATCTTTAGCATGTGGATAGTGTATGTTTTCCTTGGCATGCAGAGTGCATCTTTCTCTGGATGTGAATGGTAATTTTAGGACTGTCTTTCATTTCCCCATTCCTGAGAAGAGCTAAGTTCATCATAGTTGGTCATCACCCAATGTTGCTATTGCCACAAATGATGTTTGCCTAGTTAGGCTTACTTCACTTAGCATCAGTTCTACCTTAGGCCCTTAGCCTGCAATCATAATGTGTATGGGCCATTGTTTAAAGCTTCAAAGATTCCCTGGGATGAAGAATGAACTTGAAGATATAGAAGTCAGTTTCTGACCAGGTAAGTCAAACTGTGACACTTAGAAATAAGTAGTTTTACAGGGGACATTCTTTCAGGAAGAGGGCAACAAAGAAGGAATTTCTTAGAATGATGAAGAGTTTGAGGGGAAACATCTAGCATTTCTCTCTTTCCCTGTGGCCAGATTGAGCCTCGAAGGAGCCAAGGGCAGAGCTAAAGAGGGAAGAAATCAAGCTAATATAAGTTCCTGAGAAAAGAACTGAGTGGATTTAGTGGAGTTACCTTCACTGTGTGAATTGATTAGGAGAACCCCATGTTGGGGGAATGTGGGATCTATAGGAAAACATATCTTTCAAATAACAACCACTGAGTAGTTGGATGTGTCCCAAAGGAGACCTGCCTGTCATATCAAATGGACAACACAATCCTTACTTCCTAGCTATCTTCCTGTCTCTCTTTCTTCCTTCTTTCACTCCTTTCCTTTTCTTCTTCCTATTCTTCTTCCTCCCCTCTCTTTCTTTCCACTCCCCTCCCTTTCCTTCTCCCCTCCCCTCCTGAGGAGGAAGGGAGGTTGGTTTCTCTGCTCAGCCCTGACTCTCTTTAATGAATTTCACTTGTATGTCATGGAACTCCTTTCTCTTGTTTCTCTTTCTTTCTAGTCTGTTTTTTCTCTCCCCCCTCTGCATTTGTCTTCTAAGGGTGGATAAATCTCACAGTATCTGAGCTTGTGGAAGGCCTTTATGGTTTGGGAAGAATCTCTTGAGGTAGTATCAAGGCTAAGAAGAAAACCTCACTGAATTGCTGGTATATTAAGTGAAAAGGGGTCCTTCAGGCTGAGTTCTTGTATTTCAGTGAGCTCCTGGAGTGTCAGTGTCTCCCTCATACTAATGTTGATATTGTGTGATATTTAGTGATATTTTGCAGGTGATGATAGCACTCGCAACAACTATAAGAATAACTAGCTCTGGCATTGTTTCTACACGGTGCCAGTTAGTGGTCACAGAACTTTACAGATAGCTCTTTTGATCTTTTTCTGTGGAAGATATGTGCTTCTATGACTCCCATTTTACAGTTGTGGAAACTGAGGTAAATGGCAGTTAAGTGACTTGCCTAGGAAAATCACATAGCTAGTTCATGTGTGAAGTCAAATTTAAACTTAGGTCTTCCTGAATACAGTTGCCTCCTCTCTATGAGGAATGACTAGTTATACAAAGTTTGATTTCTTTCCATTTCATGATTGTGACTGAGAAAGCTGATTTTTTCAGCACAAATAAATTGAAAGTTTTTCAAAGGGCACCTGAAGAATCTAAATAATGATACTTTTTTCCTTGAAATGTGTATGTGCCTTTCCATGAGAAAGATAAACTTTCTACATTATATATACATGTAAATGCAGCCATGTTTAGATGATGTCTATTTGCACATCTATTTCTGCATGTACAATATACAATATCCATGTGCATATGCATACCAACTTGTGTGTATTTATAGCCATATATACATGCCTATTCATATGTATATTCACACACAATCCTTCTGGGCTCCAAGATATTCTCAACAGAATTGCAGCTCTAAGTAGATAAGACAAGGCTTTAGGGCTTGACAGCACTATTCTTCCAATGAACTCAAGGTAGATTGTCTCCCTGGGTTAGAGTGAGGTGAGTACTTGGAGCCATTACCAGCTCCAAGGCGCCTATGAGGGATGAGAATGGGTCTGAGGACTTTGACATGGTTTAGTATAAAAAGTACATTTTCTCATATTCCAGGTAAAGGGCCCAGGGGAATACATTAAAACAAGAAGAAGAAGAGGAAGAGAAAGAAGAAAATAGAATGAGATTGCGCAGAGGAGGGGATTGTGGCTGCTCTGCTGAGCCTTCTGCACTACAGAAGCAGACACCCATCCATCCCTGAAAGATCCTACTGAAGAGAGATACTCACAGCACTGATCTGTGTCTAGCTGAAAAACAATTGAGGGTCTCAACTCCTCCACTGGATTTTGATCCTAATGTTGAGTCTGGGGTCATTTTCACTTGTGCCTGCTTCATGAGTCATGTGATCCCAGGTAGGCACCCATGATCTAGGGCTCTCTGCTTGCTTTTACAAACCTTACCCAACTGATGTGTATGTGTGTGTGTGTGTGTGTGTGTGTGTGTGTGTACAACTCCTTAAACCACGAAGAGATAACATCCTTCTTACACAATTGATGTGTATAACATTATAAACTAGAAAAAGATTTAACATCCTCCACATTTGTGATCCAGAGTCTGGAGGAAGAAAGTCCCAAGAAAGCCTCTAAGGATGGCAACTCACAAACAGGATGTTGTGCTTGATAGCCTTCAGCAGCTTCTCTTCAACATGAGAAATTCCAGGAGCATCAGAAGGTCCAAGAGGACCAGCAAGTATAAAAGGTACTGGAGCTGTTCTTTGTCTATCACAGACTATAATTATATGATGAATTGAGTTAGCTGAGAGAATGCAATGGAGTTGAACTATCCCATCCAGTCCCATGCCAGGGAGATAAGGTCTCCTTCCTAGTCCCCTTTCACCATAACCAGAGTGCTCAGGACTATGCTTTTCAACTCTTGCAAAGATTTGTCAGGCTTGACGATGAGAGGAAATGGAGCCTCTGACAAAACTTGTCCCCTCTTTGATGTGTGAAGGAACTATGAATTCCTACTATTCCTACTACTGAGTGAGCATCTCATCATCTGGGATCCAGGAAAAGATGTGTCCTTATTCCCCTTCAAGTAGTCTTCGAATATCTCCAGATTCTGTGAGGGATACAGGGATCCTCTGCTCTCAAACATCCGAGTCTGAAAGAATATCCCCTTCTCCTTTTGTAGAGCCAATACCCTTAGCAAAGAAATAAGTCATGGGGCTCTTTTATTCCCTTGGCTATTTTCTTAAGGCTTCTTTTTGCCTTTCTAAATAGCTGTAGAGAAAGGTGAGAGAATAATGAAACAGTCCCCTCTCTGTCCTCAGATTGCTTATATTTGTTCCTAGAGTACATAATTATGAGTAGCAAGTATAAAAGGACAATTTAGGTTTTCTCAGGAAAATGTCTTCTTCATTAAAGCCATCCAAAAGGTAATGGACCACTTTCTGACGAGGTAAGATAACCCTTCTCTTAGGAATTCTTCAAGCAAAGGTTGACTATACCCTTTTGAAGTATGGGTTAGAGGAAATCTTTTTGTTCGTTTTGGGTTGGACTACAGGACCACTGAGGAATATTTTAACTCAGAATCCAGGATTCTTTTATTCTGTCTTAATGTAAGTAGGCCCAGCCTTCTCTAAGTCACAGGCAGTGGCTCTCAAACCTCTGGCTCTCATTTGAACCATCTTTCATCATTGGATTCTCCTTGGCATCCCAGTAGAAGGCTGAAATATTCTACATCACAGTTATTTTTGAATGTTATTTTACTTTATTGTGTCTAATTACATTCAAAAGATAGTCTTCAACATTCACATCTTTTTGTAACCTTTTGAGTTCCATATTTTTCTTCCTCACCTCCTTTCCCTCCCACCCCAACAGAATAGCAAAATCTAAGATAGGTAATACATGTACAGTGTTTGTCATATTTCCATATTCGTCAGGTTGTGAAAGAAGAGTCATAACCTAAAGGACAGATAATCCATGAAATAAAAAATCCATAAAATAAGTCTTAGAAATATGAAAATAATTACCTTTGATCTTCATTCAGACTCGATTTTTCTCTGGAGGTGGATGGCATTTTCCACCACAAGTCTTTTAGAATTGACTTTGATTACAGCACTCCTGAGAAGAGCTCAAGTTTTCATAGCTGATCATCACCCAATGCTGCTATTGCTGTGTACAAAGTGGTCCTGGTTCTTCTCACTTCACTCAGCATCACTTCTACATCAGAGTTCTTCTCAATCATTCATAATTTATATTTCTTACTCCTTTCAGATTCGAAGATGCACTGAGATAAAGAACCAGCTCTTGGCTGAGGACTGGGAGGTCAGTGTGGGCCAAGGTAAGCAGAACTTTGAGACCTTAAGAGTGTAGGAAGTTTTACGAGGCCCATTCTTGAGAGAAGAGGATAACAGATTGGAAATTCTGAGTTTGAGGGAAAACATCTAGAGGTTCTTTCCCCATGGCCAGGTTGAGCCTTGGAGGAGCCAAGGGCAGATACAAAATGAGGGAAGAGATAATGCATGTATTACGTTGCTGAGAAAAGAGAGATTTAAGTGGATATACCTGTACTGTGCAGATTGGTTAGGGGAACATCATGTAGGGATATGGATTCTATTGAAAAAAATAACATCATAACATAATGGCTGGCATTTGTATTGTGCTTAAAACTTTTCAAAATACCTTCTAATAAAATCACTGGAGGAATTTTATATCCCAATGAGGACCCAATTGCCATTTCAAATGGACTACTCAGTTCCTTCCTTACTATTTTCCATTCTTTTTTCCTCCTTTCAGTTTCTTTCTCCTTTGCTTTCCTTCCTCCTTTCCTTCTTCCTCTCCTCTCCTCTCCTCATCCTTCTGCACCCTTCCCTCCTGAAGAGGAAGGGAAAGTGGTCTCTCTGCAGAGCCCTGACATCTTTAAATCCAGTTCATTTACCTGTCATGGAACAACCCACTTCCTAGTCTGTCTGTCTCTTTCTTTCTAGTCTCTGTTTCTGACACTCCCCCCCTCTTCATTTGTATACTAAGGGGGGAATTAGTTTCACTGAATTTTAGCATTGGCTTTGGGACTGTGGAAGTTCTTTTTGTTTGAGAAGAGCACTCCTGAGGTAGTAACAAGGCTAACAAGAAGACATAATCCCTGGATTACCAGGAGATTAAGGGAATATTGCTCCTCAATCCTGAGTTCACAGATTACAGGGAACTCCTGGAGTGTCAGTGACTCCCTCATTCTCATGTCTGTCTTGTGTGGCATTAAAGGATATTTTTCATGTAATGTTAGCACTAGTAGTAACAACAGTAGGAATGACTAGCTTTGGTATTGCTACTACTCTGTTCCAGCCATTGGTCTCAGAGCTTTACAGATATAGCTTTTGATCTTTCCCCCCCCTGGAAGATGTGTGCTATTATGACTCCCATTTAACAACTGGGGAAATTGAGACAAATGGCATTGAAGTGATTTGCCTAGGGAAATCTCATGACCAGTCCCTTTCTGAATGTGGATTTGAACTCATGTCTTGCTGACTCTAGACCTAATGCTCTAACCAGTGAGTCATCCAGCTGCCTCTTCTTTGGGCATGTATATCTGCTAAGAATGACTAGCTACACAAAGTTTTTCTTAACATTTCATGGTTGTGTTGATGGAAGATGGATTTTTAAAATTTTCAAAGGGTACCTGAAGAAGCTAATTGATGAAACTTCTCCTGGAAATGGACACAGAGCTGCCCATCAGAAATAAATACTTTCAGTGAAAACATGCACATGTATATGTATATATGTATGTATCTAGATGCACCCATGTCTAGAGATGCACACCCATCTATGCTTGGGATATATTTCTTGTGTACAGTGTATACACATGCACAAGTAAATTCACATGCATATATGAACACATGGACACATCTTTCCATATGCAGCTATATTCACACACAAGGGGTTCAAGGTATTCTCAACCAAATTGCATTTCAAGATAAGTAGGAAAAGGCCTCAAAGCTTTATAATCCTATACTGCCTAGAAATTTAAGTTAGATTGTAGCTCTGGGTTCGAGGGAGGAGATTCCTTGGAGCCACTGGCAGTTCAGGAAGAACCAATGGAGGGAAAGCTTGGTAGAGTGATGAGAAATGCTCTGAAGACCAAGCAATGATTTATTTTTACAGTCTATTTTCTTCAATTTTAGATAAAGGGACCAAGGCAATAGTTCACAAAGAAGAAGAAAAAGAAGACAGCTTGAGACAGGGCAGAAGGGGAGATCCTAGCTACTCTGCTGACTCCTTTTCACTACAGAAGAAGCCGACTAGTCAGCCCTGAGACCCTACTCAAGAGAGTTACTAGCACATTGAACTGGGAGCAAACTGTATACTGGGAAAAAAATTGAGGGTACTATTTCTTTCTCTGGATAGTGATCCTTAGCAAGGAGATGACAGATTTCAAGACATATTCTATCTCATGGGCATGGGACCATCATTCACTTATGGCTTCCTCTCTCAGGCCTGGTCCCTGACAGGTACCTCTACTTATAAAAAACTCACACAATTGGTGTGTATAACCTCCACATCTGTGGATCCAGAACATGGAGAAAGAGTTCCAAGAAAGTATCCATGGATGGAAATGCATGACCAGGATGTTGTGCTGGTCCAGCACAAAACATTCAGGAGTGTTAGCTTTTTTTACCCTCAGGAGAAAAATTTGCAGACATCAGAAGGTCTAGGAAGATCAGGAAATATAAAAGGGATTGCACATGATCTACATCTGGCACAGTGAATTGAATTCAGGAATGAGGAGCAATTTCCCATTAGTCTGCCAGCAATCCAGTGATACTGGCATCTTGTTAGCCTTGTTACCACTTAAGGAGAGCTCTAAAGACCTTACACAATCCCAAGTCAATGCTCAGATTCTGTGAGTTTAACTGACTGAATAAATGAGAGAACACAATGGGAAATGAGGTAGCGCTTCTGGGCCAGTGTCAGGAAGATATGGCCTCCTTCCTTGTCTCTCTTCACAGCTATATCAATCTTTTTTTTTTAAGATTTTTGGCAAGGCAAATGGGGTTAAGTGACTTGCCCAAGGCCGCACAGCTAGGTAATTATTAAGTGTCTGAGACTGGATTTGCACCCAAGGGCCCGTGCTTTATCCACTGCGCCACCTAGCCACCCCAGCTATATCAATCTTGAAGAAGATAGGAGGAAACAACAAAAGGATTAAATCTCTCTTTGAGGATGTGTGAAGAATCCATGAGTTCCCACCATTGGGTGGATCCCCAACCTGGAGGCCTCTATTTATTCCCCATTACCTAGTCATAGAACACCTGAAATTCCACCTAGAGATCCTGGGATCTTCTGTTCTCATTCCCCTGGTTCAGAGGGAGACCCCTACCCTCTTCTGTAAGGGAACTAAAACCCATTTCAATCAAGGCTAGCTACCTTATGGCTTAAAGCCATGGGGGTCCTTTTATCCCTGGATCATTTGCCTAGGGTTCTTTTGTCTTTGTGCAAGAACTGTACCAGAAAAGGTGAAAGAGCAACTGAGCCAAGTGACTGAAGCTGAAGTCATAAGTTGGAGACAGGGAAGAGTCCGACCATTTCACGTCCAGGGCACCTGTGCTTGGCAGTCCCATGGGAAAAGTGGAGAGAATTTGGGCAGTGGCCATTCTGGGGAAGTTGGAGGCAGTGCCTCATGGGCATGACAGCTAGATTCATATGCCTGGTGGGCATTATGCACCACTTGCTCCATTTCCTGCTTGGACAACCAACCTGGAAGGACCAAACACTGGCATGGACCAGTGGGGAGCAGGCCTGGGGAGAATAGTGTGATGACATCCCCAGAATACAGGCGCAGCTCTGGAATCTAATAGGGGTGAGTTCGTGTGTCTGCCCCTTCACAGGTGTGCATTAAGCACACAGGTTGTGCACCTTTGGCCATTTACCTCTCTACACATGAGTCTTGGTCACCCAGGGAACATAAAGTAGAGAGCAACATGATGGTGTTTTGCTTCAAGGGTACATAGAATGAAAGAAGGAGGTGGAGTTTTTCCCCTTTACTAGCCTGGAATGCCTACTAGTCCACCATTTGGTTCAATAATGAGTTGATAACTTTGCTGAGGTCCAAAAGTGGAAAAGCAGAAATAGATTGTTGTGCTTTCTCTGGGAGAAAAAAAAATTGGTCAGCAGTAGAAGGCCGAAGGGGAGAAATTAGGAATGCAGTAGAATGAGCTGAAGAAACCAGGGTGGGTATGTTAGGGATGACAGGGACATAGCTCTGAGAACTGAAGGTCCAGCGGATAATAGCCAATGAACTGCTAGTAGGATTTTCTTTTCAAGACTCAACACTGGAGAAAACTAAGTTTTATCCCAATAGTACAAGACTTTTCAGTGAACCCTCTTTCTTCCAGTTAGTTTTCGCTCCTTCTTCAGGCACAAACTATGAACTGTTGTAGCCAAATTCTTTCTACCTAGCTTAATTTCCAATGCAGTTTAGGCCCCTGTTTTAGGGACAGGCTACACTTATTTCTACATTTTTTTTTGATTTTCTTATGTTCTTCATTAGTTTGTTTTCCACTTATTTATAGAGATAATTTTTAACATTTGTCTTTGAAGAATTTTTATTTTTATTGAATTTTACAATTTTTATCCTATTTTTGTTTTGCACACCACCCCCACAGAAGGCATTCTGATATAGTCTTTATATTGTTTCTATCCTATACATTGATCAAAGTTGAAGAAATAGTCTTTGGTCTTTGTTTAAACTCCACAATTCTTTCTTTGGATACAGATGGTATTCTCTATAACAGATACCCTAAAATTGTCCCTGATTGTTGCACTGATGGATTGAGCAAGTCCATTAAGGTTTATCCTCACCCCCATGATGTTGCTATTATGGAATATAATGTTGTTCTGGTTCTGCTCATCTCACTCAGCATCATTTCATGCAAATCTTCCAGGCTTATCTGAATTCCCCTCCCTCCTGGTTTCTAATAGAACAATAGTGTTCCATGACATACATAGACCACGGTTTACTAAGCCATTCCGCAGTTGAAGGACATTCACTCGATTTCCAATTCTTTGCCACTACAACCAGGGCTGCTATGAATATTTTTGTACAAGTGATGCTTTTACTCTTTTTCATCATCTCTTTAGTGTATAGGCCCAGTAGTGACATTACTGGATCAAAGGGTATGCACATTTTTTTTTGCCCTTTGGGTGTAATTCCAAATTGCTCTCCAGAATGTTGGATGAGTTCACAGCTCCACCAACAATATATTAGTGTCCAGGAATTCTCACATCCCTTCTAATATTGAAGCTTGTCCTTTCTGGTCATATTGGCCAGTCTGAGAGGTGTGAGGCGGTACCTCAGAGAAACTTTAATTTGCATTTCTCTAATAAGTAATGATTTAGAGCAGAAAAATTTCAATTTTGTAAGATTTTTGAGTCTCACATTTTTCATACTCTTACCCTTTCTAGCAAATCCTATAAGTTATACATTTATGCTATACCTATTTTCAAGTAAGTTAATACCAGGAGAAGAAGAAAAAGCATGAAACATTAAACATCTTTTAACTTTTGAATATAGGATGCTTACATCTGTGTGCAGACTCCATTTTGCTCTGGATTAAATGGCATTTTCCATCATAAAGAAATTTTAGAATTAACTTAGATGTCTCCATTGCTGAGTAAAATTATGTTTATCAAAGTTGATCAACCACAGTGTTGTCCAGTTTCTTCTTACTTCATTCAGCATCAGGTCTGCAACAGAATCCTTAACTCTCAATCATTCATACTTTGTATTTGCTATGTTTTTCAGTCTCAAGGATTAACTGAGATGAAGAGTGAACCTTTCCACCTAAGATACTGGGGGAATATGTCAATCCCTGATTGGATACATTGGTGAGCAGGAGTGAGATGACAGTAGTCCTGAGGATGCCATTTGAGAGAAAAAGCAAGGTATGATAGTGTTGATTTTTTGGATCAAAATAGATAAGTGGGGAGATTTTATCCAAGGTTATTTAAAGAGTATTGAAAGAAGTGGATGTGAAGAGAGTAGAAGAGCTGAATAAAAAGCAGAATTACAGAGGATGGAAGACCACTACTAAGTCAGTATCCAATAAAGATGTTAAAAAGAAAAAAAACCTATTTGTATAAAAATATTTCTAGCTGCTGTTGTAGTGAGGGCTAAGATTAGGAAATTGAGTTCATGCTCATCAATTGGGGAATGGCTGAAGAAATTGTGTTACAAGAATGCAATAGAATATTATGCTGATAGAAATGATGTGCAGAAGATTACTTCAGACAAACCTGGAGAGATAAAAATTTGAGTGAGTAGAATCAGGAAAATAGTGTAAATAGTAACTACAATATTATGATGATTAACTGGGAATGACTTACCTAGTTACAGCAATACAAAGTCCTATCTGCTAATTAGGGCTTCTTTTTTTCAAGCCTTGGTGAGGACATAGCTTATTTTTCTAAGCCCCTTCTGCTTAGTCTTACCACCTACTTCCTTCATTGCATTTACCTCTACCCAAATCTTCCTATTTTCCCAACTTTCCCCTTCAGCTCAGTTTCAGAGACTACTGAAATAGCTCTTTTCCTATTCAGTAGCATTGGGTTTGTTCCCATTCTAAGTTAGAATCAGCAAGATGTAGATTTGAATCTCATGTGCTCTAAGAGGAATTGCTTAATTTCTCTAAGGTACAGTTTATCCCACAAAGTGCTTGATCAGATGGACTTGTAGGATTCTTTCTCGACATCCCATGACTAGTAATGTCAAATTTCCCCAATTATGATAAATGAGGGAAGGGAAGTAGTGAGTTCCTGAGTAGAGTAGGATTTAAGACCAAGACTTCCTGAGAGAGAGAGAGAGAGACAGACAGACAGAGAGAGACAGACAGAGACAGAGAGACAGACAGAGACAGAGACAGAGAGACAGAGAGTGCATTGACCATGAGGTGGGGGGGCTTGATGGAGAGAAGGAACTAGGTCTCTATTTGGAAGACCCCTTGATTTGTTGGTAATTTTGGTAAAGGAGAGGTAGAGTTAGACACTTGAGAGAAAATAGCTCTGAGTGGAGGAGAAACATAAGGAGGTTTTCAAGACTAGTTCATATGAGAGGCTTATGTACCCATATGGGTAGCAATCATACTGATGAAGATGTCTATGGTTTGGCAGCCTAGAAGCTTAGTATGCGTCAAAAAGATATGACAGCCCCAGAAGTTAATGAATGGTATCGATGGGATCTTACTTTAATTTCCAGAATTAGCAGTTATGGATTCTGAGGAGCAGTGAATAGAGCCCTGCTTTGGAGATACTGTGTGACCTCAACCCTACTTTCCTCAATTTTCTAAATTGAAAAAATGAGTCATCAAACCCCCAATTTCACATATTTTAGAGATGCTAATGTTAAAAGACCCACTTCTGTCACTTAGGATCTTGTAGAAATGCTTATTCCCTTCCATCTTCCTTTGCCCCTTGCTGTTTAGGCCCCTTGCATATCATTGGGCTAAGTTTTTAGAAGAATATTTACAGAGAATATTGAGAAATTAAAGCCTCTTTGGAGGAGAGAAATTGAAATAATAAAAGATTCCATGAGGATGTACTATTTAAGAGTTAAGTGAATGCACTGCCAATTTTGAATCTAGAATGGAGAAGCCAGAAGAACATGTGACAATTATTTTAATGTGGTTTGCTAGGTCGGCATGTGGAAGAGGGTTTGGCAGATTTTGGACCCATTGGACAAAATAGGAATAATAAAAATGGGCAACCTGAAAACAAAGAATATGAAGTAAAAAAAAAAGTCTCATGAATTATACCTTTCCTACCGCTTCAGGATGAATTGACTCCTCCTCATTTGAAAACTTTAAGCTAAGGTGAGATAACCACTTGTTTATTTTATTGGACTGGGTTTTCAGCTATTGGTTGGATTAAAGGAACACCCATGTATTTTTCAATGTCACCGTAGTAGCTGTTGAGGTCTTTTACTCTCATATGAACAGGAGACATACATCAGAGACTTTAGATGCTTCTGAGTCTTTATTCTCCTAATTCCTTTAACTTAGTCCTTTCTACTCTGTTTCAAAGGTACATATAATGAAAGATGGAAGATGAGCTTGTGCCCTTCACTAGGCTGGAATTCCCACCAGTCCAGCAATAGGGTTCTTCATCATTGAACTAGGAGCTGTGCTGAGGCCCAAAAGTGAGCTTTGGAAAAGCAGAAATGGACAAATCACTGTGCTTTCTCTGGGGCAAATAAATGGAGATTGGTCAGCATTACAAGAAGAGCAGAAGGGGAGAAATAAGGAAGGCCACAGAACAAGTTGAAGGATCTAGAGTGGGTATATGAGAGACGAAAGGAGAGTGTCAAATTGAAGTATGTGAAAGGGAACAATTGGGAAGAGAAGGCATATAGAGACATGATGACCTGAGAAAAAGATGACCAACTGATTACATCCAATGATTGCTGGTAGGAGGATTTTCTTTTGAAAGCTCAACACAGGAGGGGTAATTTTTATAGCCCATCAGTATATGACTCTTCAGTAACTCCTCTTTCTTCCAATTATTTTTCCCCCCTTATTTTCTCTAGAAACACCATGAACTGCTGTAACCAAATGAACTCTACCTACCTTCAGTTCAAATGGAGTGAGTTATATCAGTTCCTTTGCTTTGCCCCTCTTTTAGGGATGAGCTACATTCATTTATACTTTTATTTTTTGTGTATTTGCTTCTTTGTTTTTCCAACTATATGTAGAGATAATTTTCAATATTTATTTTTAAATAATTTTTCCAATTACATGCAAAGAAAAAATTTATTGGGAACTCCTGGAGGGTCATTGACTCACTCCTACTAATGGCTATATTGTGCAGTATTAAAGGATATTTTGCATGTAATGATCACACTAGCAGCAACTACCATAATGACTGGCATTGACATTGCTCCTACTCTGTGCCAGTCATTGGTCTCAGAGAATTATAGTTATCAATTTTGATCTTTCTCACTGGAAGATAATGTGCTTTTATGTTTCCCATTTTACAGTGGGGGAAGCTGAGGCAAATGACAATTACATGTCTTGCCAGGGAAAATTCTGTAGTCAGGCCCTGTCTGAAGCTGGATGATGTCTTCCTGACTCTAGCTGCCTCCTCTCTGTGAAGAATGACTAGTTATATATAGTCTGCTTTCTTACCATTTCATGGTTCTGAGGACAAAACATGGATTTTCAGTACAAATGAATGAAAGATTTTGTAAGGGCTCCCCTGGAGCCAAATAAAGAAGCTTCCTTTTGAAATGTATACATGCCATTCCATGAAAAATAGTTTCATTGAAAACATACATGTTTGTATGTGTAGATCTAGATGCAGCCATATGTAGCTGTACCACTATCTATGCAAGTCAAACTTTTGCGCATGCACAGCAGACATGTGTTTGCACACACATACACATACATACACATGTGAATATAACTTTACATTCCCTGATCCATTCATATGCATCTAGATTCACACATAAATGTTTTAGGGTCCAAAATCTTCTCAACAGAATTGCATCTCAAAGTAAATAGGGCAAGGCTTTAGAGCTTCAGAACACACTCCTTCCAATGAGCTCACGGAAGATTGTAGCCCTGGCTTAGAGGGAGGTAATGACTTGGAACCACTGTCAGTTCACAGGGGCCTATGGAGAGGAGACTTTGTAGAGGGATCAGAATTGATCTGAAGAGTCTGAAGTGGTTTATTTTTATAATCTATCTTTTCATTTTCTAGGTAAAGGGACCAATGGAATAGATTACAAGAATAGCAGAAAAGAGGAAGAGGAAGAAGACAAAGGAAAGAATCTGGGACAGGACAAAGGGAGAGGTCAAGGGACAGGTCGAAGGAAAAGATGAGGGACATTTTGAGGGACAGGTCAAGGGACTTATTGAGGGATAGTTTGAGGGACAGGTCGAGGGACAGTTTGAGGGAGAGTTCAAGGGACAGTTTGAGGGACAGGTCGAGGGACAGGATGAGGGACAGTTTTAGGGACAGGTCAAGGGACAGGATGAGGGACAGTTTTAGGGACAGGTTGAAGGACAGTTTTAGGGACAGGTTGAGGGACAGTTTGAGGGACAGGTTGAGGGACAGTTTGAGGGACAGTTTGAGGGACAGTTTGAGGGACAGTTCGAGGGACAGTTCGAGGGACAGGTTGAGGAACAGGATGAGGGACCGTTTTAGGGACAGGTCAAGGGACAGTTTGAGGGACAGTTTAAGGGATAGGTCGAGGGACAGGATGAGGGACAAGACAAAGAGAGAAATGGCAGAGGAGGAGATCCTGGCTACTCTGCTAACCCTTCTTAACTACAGAACCATCCATCTGGCCAACTCTAATACAGAGACCCTACTGAAGAGAGATCCTAGCAGCATTGATCTGGGAACAAACTCTGTAACTGAAAAGCAAATAAGGGTCCTAGTTCCTCCTTTGGATATTGATCCTTGGGCGGCGGGGAGGGGACAGGGAGGCGGAGAGATACTCGGAGATGAGTCTGAGGAGCTTGAGTTTCATTGTGTATTCATCCTCAGAAATGACTAAGGCACAGGCTCACATTGTCCCACAAATAAGTGGGGAGGCTGTACTGGTCATTCAATTTTAAATGCTGGGAAACTGCTACTGCATGATATTTTTCATAGGCATATGCATGATACATATAAGATGGTCATTAAACATTCATTTTATGACGCTTGTATTTGAAACTTTGGCTCTTGTATTCAATTGAATAAAATTCATGAACATTAATTATAAGTCTGGACTTGGAAGAGCAAGATTCAGAGCATGTTTCCCACATTTGCCAGCCAAGTGACTTGGGGGTAATAACCTCTCTAGACCTCAATTTCTTTATGTAAAATGAAAGAAGTTAGTTTGCTGATCTCATGGTCGTTAAAATGCTCCCTCATTGCCACAGTGTTGGGCTCAGCATCTTCGTTGTATTTCACAGATCTAATGTTTATTTTATTGATCTAGTTCTCAAAACAAGATATAAAAATATTTTAAAACCCTGTCCTCTTTTCTGGTAATCTGCAGGCAAAAAGGAAGCTACTGGGGGTGGCTAGGTGGCGCAGTGGGTAGAGCACCGGCCCTGGAGTCAGGAGTCCCTGAGTTCAAAGATGGCCTCAGACATTTAATAATTACCTAGCTGTGTGGCCTTGGGCAAGCCACTTAACCCCAGTGCCTTGAAAAAAAACAAAAAAACCCCTAAAAATGCAAGCTACACTGCAGCAATAAATCAAAGAGATAAGTTAAGCAGCTTTCTAAGTTCATGACATTGGTAAGTAAAAACATCCATCTGAACCCATTCTCCTCTGGCTCCAGACACAGTACTCTCATCAATGAGGTCCCAGACAGATTATTCTAAAGATGAAAATGTAGGTGTTTTCCTCCTGAACTTTGTGTCATTAACAGAAATTTTTCTAAAACTTTGTATTTTTGTGGTGTCTATTGGCAAAACAGTATTTTACACTAATGTATGTGATCATTCCCCATCTCGAGATAGATGTGTGTGAATATGCACATATACATAGATGCATTTATTTATTTTTTGTGTTTTTGTGCATAATATTTCCCCATTGATGATGAATACTACTATTTCCTCTTTTACAAACTAGACATTCAAATGTGAATTTTTAAAATATTAACATGGAGGGGGCAGCTAGGTGGCTCAGTGGATAGAGCACTGGCCTTGGAGTCAGGAGGACAGGAGTTCAAATCAAGTCTCAGACAGTTGACACTATGTGAATTTAGGCAAGTCACTTCATTCTGATTGTCTTGCATCCAAGGTTATCTCCAGGCAGTCTTTGGAGGAGAATACTGAGGCTGGTGACTTAGCCCAGACTACCCTCACACAAATCCAATTCATGTGTTGTAATATCATCTCTCTAATGTCATGGTGGCTTTTGAGAATGGAGGACAAATATCATTCAATATGTAATAAGTTATCACGTAACTTTTTTTCTTTATCTCCCCCTGCCCCAGAGATAACTATCTTTAGATATGAATAGGAATATATGTGTAAAATTATTTTATACATACTGCCATTAGTCAATTCTTTGTCTGGATGTAAGTAGTTTCTTTCTTCAGAGTTCCTTTATAGTTTTGGTAGTCATGATAGTAAAAAAAACCCCTTATTTACTTTAAGTTGTTGTTAAAACAATATTACTGTTACTATATAGGACAATAATATTCTATCATAATCCTAGACTATAATTTATTCACCTATTCCCTGATTGATGAGCATCCCTGGAATTTCTAGTTCTTTCTAAGAGAGCTGTAGTAGAGATTTTAGAAAATATAAATTCTTTTTCATTTTTCATATTAAAAATTGATCTAGAAGTGGTTTTTCTGAGTCAAAGAGTATATACTATTTAAATAACTTTTTGGACATAATTCAGATTGCTTTTTGAAAATGGTTAGAGCAGCTCACAATTCCATAAACTATGAATGAGTATCACATTTTTCTATATTTCCTTCAAAATATATTTTTTTTTGCTTTTTCATTAAGTCATTTTAGATAATCAAGAAGATATAAAATTAGGAGTAACTCAGTGGCACACTGGACATAGCACCAGCCCTGGAGTCAACTTTATTTAGCTGAGTGACCATAGGCAAGTCACTTAAACTTATTGCCTTGGGGAAAAAAACACAAAAGAGAAGGTATAAAATATCTAAATGTTGTTTTTAATTTGCATATCCATGGCTTAAAAAGTGACTTTCACCTAGCAGGTTCTTAATGAATACTTTTAAAGACATTTCTTAGTATGACTGAGAAAGTCAAGAAAAGATTTAAGGTTTTAGAAATGAGCAAATGATTTAAATTACGTTGTACAAACTCCAAACTAGAGTTTAGGATGAGCCGCACATGACTCTAGATATGAAAAGCAACTCAGAAGTCAAACAGTTCAGCCTCCACTTCTTTTCAATTTTGTTAACATTGATTTTGGATTTGACGGAAACTTCAGGAACATAATTTTAATTCTCTCTTTAAAATAAACTGAGGATTAGAGTGTTCACATGACTGGACTTAGGTAAGAAAGATACATTGGATGTTCCAGAAGCAAAATTTGAATTTCCATCCCTGACTGTCAGGTATTGTTTCCATACTACCAAAAGGCTGAAATTGAAGTCTGCAACATCAAGACTCTTTGTTTAAACTTGTATAGGATTGCTCATCCAGGTGGAAGGAGTTTGTTGTTTATTAAGGGACAGTTATGGGGCACAGTGGATAGAATACCAGGCATGGAGTCAGTAAGACTCCTATTTCTGAGTTCAAACGGAGCCTCTGACATTTACTAGCTGATTGACCCTGGGCAAGTCACTTAACCCCATTTGCCACTGTTTCCTCATCTATAAAATGAGGTAGAGAACAAAATGTAAAACAGCTCCATTATTGTTGCTAAGGAAACCCAAATGGAATCATAGATAAGACATCCATATAATAACAACAAAAAGTACAAACAGCAATAGAGACCTCTCTCCAGGAAGGGACACAACAGTAGCACAAGGTCAGACAGTCCCTTCATCTTCTTCAAAAACTCTTATTAGAGACTGAATATCAGGCTGAAGATGGATGTCACACAAGAGAGGTCATACTTCTTCCCCAGGAGAGAAGAACAATGTCTCCAGAACCCTAGAATCTGGTACTTTATAAATATTTGATTTATTTAAATGGTTTTGAGGATTGCAAAGTATTTTATGCAATACCTCCTTTGAGGCTCTTAATCCTGTGAACTAGGTGTTCCAATTCATTATTACTCTAACCTCATTAATGAGGAGGTTGAGGATTTAGACTCACTTATCCATGTTCACAAATAGGAAGAGAACTCAGATGTTTCTGAAATGGGTAAACCACTGCTAACAATGGCCACATCAGATGAGATGATGTTTGTAGAGTGCTCTGCAAACTTAAAAGTGCTGTGTAGATGTCATCTCTCATCCCTATCATCATCACCACCATCATACTCATTTTGATGTTTGCAATGAAGTACTGATAGAAATGATTATAGGGGCAAGAATTTTTTTTTTTCATGGCTAATGTTCAACTGAGTATTATCAAAGTGAATCTAATGATTTTGTTTTCATAACTAAGTAAAGGTATATCCACATCTGTGCATTATTGGAAAACATCTGAGTGACAATTCTAGTAGTTGACAGGATAAAATGCAGGATGTTTAATTCTCCTTGTCCCCCCCCCCCACAGTTTCCATTCCTTTTGTGACATCTCTATATTTTGAGAATTTCTTATTCTATGCAATTTGGTGGTTTATGAATATTCACCATAGTGATATATATTAGACATTTTTTCTTTAATTTACATGGACAAGTGGTTTTTTCTTTTTAAATGTATTTATCCAATGTTATATAGGTAATTTTGAACATTCATTTTTGTAGTTTTCTCTGTCCCATTCTTCCATCCTTCCACTATAAGTAATCTGATAAACTTAGGATTTATACAATTGTGTACACATATTTTCACATTAGTTGTATTGTGAAAGAAGAATCAGAATTAAAGGAAAAACCTTGAAAAGGAAAAAGCAAAAAAAGCAAATTAAAAGAGTGAAAATAGTGTGATTTGATTTGTATTCAGTGTCTTTAAATTCACTTGATCATGGGTGTTATTGATTTACTAGGTTCTATTTTTGCTTTTTGAATCTGCAGTTTCTGTCATTGAATTTTAAAAATCTGAATTGGTTTATAAGTTTGATCTTTTTAAGTCATGGTGGAAATAACCAGGGGATATTCATGTTTCTTACATCCTGACCACATAGGGCAGTGCTTGATACAAGGCATGTGCTTAATAAATAATTATTGAATAAATATGTCTATGTTATACAGAAATGAAAGTGTTACATATATACATAGGTGACCAAAATCTGAATATATATATATATATATATATATATGAAATGAAGCTATATGTTTATAATGTGGATATGCATAGTTAGTATTTATTGACTGTGTGTGTGTGTGATAAGGTATTACGGAATTAAATTCTATATCTAAATGTCTTCATTGTTGCTTAGTCATTCAGTCATCTCCAACTCTTTGAGATCCCATGGGGTCATTTTCTTTGCAAAGATACTAGATTGCATTTCCATTTCCATTCACTTTACATAGATGTATACATATGTATAAATATGAGCGTATTACATATTTACAGAGTTGATATGAATGTGTATATGTTATGCATAGTCTCACTTGATTATTCATTTCCTTTGTGTTACATGAGATGTATAAAATTATTGTCATCATTTTATAGACAGGCTAAGAAAAAAATCTTGCCTCAGGTCACAGCACAGAATGGATGAGGAAGACTTTTAAGAAACCTTTCCTATTTTTCAGAATGTTTGTAACTTAACCCTCTTCATGTTGCGTCTGATGTGATGGCATTGTCCTCCTTCCCGTTTCTTTATGTGACGCTTCCCATATCCCAAACTTTAAAATGTCTGCAATATCATCATTTTGTAGCTTGAATTTCTGCCTTCTCTGGCATCTTTAAAATCCCACCTTCTTCAAGAAGTTTTTATAGTCTCTCATTCAGGAAGTTCTCTTCTATTTTATTATCTCCAAATTATTCTGTGTTTTGTACTTAATGTTTGGGTTGTAACCCTGCCATTAACCTTTGAGTTCCTTAAGGGAGGAGGCTATTCGTTTCTCTTTCTTCCAGTCCCCTGCCCTTTGAACAGCTGTGCCAATGGACAATTGTTACTTAATGCTTACTGACCCAAAAAGCCCAGTGTCAGATTGCCATTCACTACTACTTCCAGCTCCCTTACTATTTTTTAAATTTGAACTATATTGAATTGAGAAGAGCTTCTTACTTGAGGCTAGAAGGAGAAGAGTAAAGGAACCTTTATCAGTAAAGAAATCAAAGACACACCTGCCCAATCTATCTCCTTCCTTTTGTTAGGAGAAAAAATAGATACCCAGATGAGTTCTACACAAAATATTGAAAACTCTCATTTAGTCTTTTTTTTTTTTTACAAGGCAATGGGGTTAAGTGGCTTGCCCAAGGCCACACAGGTAATTATTAAGTATCTGAGGCTGGATTTGAACTCAGGTCCCCCTAACTCCAGGGTCAGTGCTCTATCCACTGCACCACCTAGGCACCCCTTCACATTTCTACTTTAAGCCTTTCAAATCCTTTATCAATTTACATGTGAGCAGGGCATCACACCACAGAGATAGAAAGACCACTGAAAGACCCTGCTCTAGGCTTTATAGAAATTATGGGCAAAGCATCTTTTCATCTCAGTCTGGCCTCCACTTCTTCTAAACAAGAAGATCCTGCTTTATTTTCCTGACAGCCAGACTGTAAGGCATCACAATTTTTAGTTGAATATTCAAAATTAGTTTAGGTTAGGCTTTAATGAAAAAAAAGTAAAAGCATTATCAAAAACAATAGTCACTGCATTTTTCTCTTCAAACAATATTGCTTTAGTGTATACAGTATTATCTTGGTTCTGCTCCTTTTGCTCTTCATAATTTTGTTCGTTTATCCATGTTTTTCTAAAATCTTCATGGTCACCATTATAGCACAGGAGTGTCCCATCTCATTCATATACCACAACTGGTTCAACCATTCCTCATTTGACAGGCATCCCTATGCTTTTCAGCTGTTTGATCCCACAAGAGTTTTTTACCCTTTTTCCCTAATCATCTTAGGAAACAGACCTGACAGTATTGTTGCTGAGTCAAAGGATATAAGTAGTTTAATAAATCCTTGGAAATTACTCCAGATTACTCTTTCAGAATGGTTGGATCAATTCACAGTTCCACCAATAGTGAATTATTTTTTCAATTATTCCACATCCCCTGCACCATTTGTCCCCTTTCCCTTTTATCATTTTATCTAACACAATAGGTATACAACAGGAATACAATCTCAAGATTGCTTTAATTTGCATTTCTCTAACCAGTGAATATTTAGAACATTTTTCATAAGACTATATATTGTTTTCAATTCCTTATTGGATATCAACTTATTTCCATTGAGCATTTAATCCATTATAGAATGACTCCTTATAGAATTTATAAAGTTCTTTATTTATTTGAAATGAGACCTTTTTCTGAGAAACTGCCAATAAATTTTCCCTCAACGTTCTGTTTTCCTTCTGATCTTGGCATTATTTGTCCTAAACTCATTTAATTTAATGTCACTGAAATTCATTCTACAACTTACACAGTTCTGTCTGTTATCATAAATTATTTGTCTATATAACTGCTGGATAATAAGTTCAGTGTCCTTCAAAGTTTCTTGTAATATTTCTCTTTATATTGAAGCCATGTATTCATTTTGATTTGATGTTGATAATTCTGTAAGATATTGGGAATGTGTTTGTTTTTCCAATACTACATACTATTGTAAGAATGGAAATAGGCAATAGGCAGAAGTAAGAGATTGGTAAAAGGGGCCCAGGAAAGTGGAAAGTAGAACCAAGAATGAACAGGACAAGAAATCTGGAGGAGTGTTCCAGCTAGACAGTTTTCTAAGATTCTCCAAGTGGCAGTGGTTTAACAAGGCTATCAAGTTTAATTCTTTAAGAGCTATTGATTGCATTCAAACCTGATGGATCATAAGAAGTAAAAAGAGGGCACAGGGATTGTGAAGGGCCCCCAAAAGTTGGCCCTTCAAAAAGGGAAAACTGAATGAAAGATATTTCAATTAAGCAATTATAGCAAATGAGCCATAGGAACACTAACAGTGACAAATGAGAGTCTTACAAGGAAAGATATTCATAGTTAAAAGAAAATAATCATCTCAATGATGAAGTATTTTGCAATAAAGAAAATAGAATACAATTTCCTAAGGAAGAGAAAGGTCTTAAGAACCAGTTTTGTGAATGTAACCCTAAGTACCTTAGCCCCCTACTGCCTTGGATGTTAGTGTGATACATCTTCCTGGTGTGCCAGGGTTCTCCAGGGTTGTTCTCAAAGTCTGCTGTTTCTATGCTCTCTGCCATTGCACCCTGTCTTCATAATTCAGTTTCTTCAAATATTGGGCTTGTGTCTCCTGCTCCCCAGTCAGCTTAGCTTAAAAAGAGTCTTGACTTCAAAAATATAGAACCTATTGATACAAATATACTCTCCCAATTTGTGGAAACTCCATTCCACTTAGTTTTGGGTTCAAGGAGGACTAGGTCATAAATTCCCTAAGTTCATACTGAGTTGAATCCCAGGTTCTCAAGTCCAAAGCGCTTTCCTCCTCTTGAGCTCATCACGCTAGCTTGTTAGGGTTTCCCTAAGGTGCTGGCTTACATTACCTTCCTCGTGGAATCCTGGCTTCAAAGAGAAACCATGATTCTAATTCCTGAGTCTAATGAGGATCCCCCTCAACACCTGGAACTGAAGACAAACTATACAAAATAGAAACCATATACCTCAACCCATGGGGCCTAAAAAGGGAGAGTGGGGAGAGAGAGATCTACCCTTTCCAGTTCACTTGATGGGGTTCATACTATGCATAAGCTGCATGTCATCTTTTCCTCCTATAAGCAGTCACAGGTTCAAGGATCCCAGAAAGACAAAGATGAAAACAATCTGGATGTTTGAACAGTATACACAGTCAAAATAGTAGGGGAGAAGAAGGATGCCTCCTTGTTAGGTAATTTGGACATGCTAGAAATGCCTACAGAGGTCCTGCTGAAATGAATGCAGAACATTTTTTTCAAAAGAACTGAAAATCAATCAATGAAAATGAAAAAAATATCGATAGAAATTTGAGTTTTTAATGAATAAATCTTAAAGTATGAGACAAGAAAACTGGGGAGTTTTGGTGGAGGTTAGCTTACTCTGGAGAATAGTAAATTCTTTCAAATAATATTAGAACCAATGACAAATTAGAATTCAGGTTTAATGAAAGAAGGAAAATTAACTGAATAAAGCAAAAAGAAAAGAATACCTGAGAACTGTAGAAAAATAGCAATGATATGAAGATGGGACAGAAGTATCACCCTGAAGGATGATAGAACTTCAATATTGTCTTGCATGTCAAATAATTATGTTCAATGTGTCAACCATCATTGATTAATAAATACAGAATACTTCAACAATTAATTATGGAAAATTGGCCAGAAATATTAGGAAAAAATCCAGTTCCCTTGTGAAAGGAGAGTGACATGAACCTTGAATGACCTGTAAGAATTAGAGTCACCTGTGTTTCTCCATTTCTTCACTCAATCACAAGTGTGAGCTAAATGTGAATGAGGCCCAGCTGTCCTTATTTAAATAATCAATCACTCAAAGGAATGTCAATCAAGTGTAATAGGAAAAACAATGTACTTGGCTGAAGCAAATGAAAGTTTGTCCTATGGATTTTACATAAAATAGCAAGCCAGTTTGGAAACATTCCATTGTTTGGTAGCATAGATCAGAGAGAAGTTCTAGTGAGTCTCCTGACAGGGCCCTATATTGATGTGGGTTTGAGGGAGTCTTTACCTCTCTCTCCCCAAAGGAAAAGGAATTTGTGTGGTTCAGAGATTCCAACGACTCAAACCTTCTTGACAATTCAGGAGTGTCCCCAGGACCACAGTGACTACTGACAGCATCATCTTACTCATAATCAAAGATAATGCTGATTTACTGGAGAAAGACCACTTCAGGACTCCCTTGAAAGATCAGTGGAAAGCTTCGCTTTACCTAAGGAGAAACACCTTGAGGACTCCAGAAAAAATGATTTCAGGAGAGATCTGTGAGTTATCCCCTCGTCTATATATGCACTCAGAACTTGTGATTAATTTCTCTTGACCTACACATGTGCCTGTGGAGAAAGTATCACAGACTTTTAAGTGTATTTTGGACCACACTTACTATACCACCCTACAAGGTAATTATTTCTGGTTGAAAAACTTCCATTAGCTAATAAGCATAGGAGTGGCACTATGATGACAGCAAATAAACTCTCGAACTCCAAAATCCCCTGCCACCTCCTCCTCCTCCAAAAATCCTGAGTGAAGGAAGAGCACTAAGTTCTGGAGACTCAACTTTGCCCCCACTGGAAGTGTGACTCACAGAGTCTATGCTATAAAGAGTTTTGATTCAGTGTATATAAAGCTTCAAATATCAGAAGATTTTTAAAACTATTCCAAAAGGCTTAAGGAGGCATTCTTAACCGAGATAACCAAATTGATGATTTAGAAATATAATTTGACTGCTATGTGGAGAATAGATTGAGCAAAGAAGAAACTTCAGGTCAGAAAGCCAACTGGGAGATTATTGAAATAATTCTTAAAATTGTATTGTTGAGATTTAAAAAATGCATACATTATGGTGGAGGCTCTATGCATCTAGGAAGCAAGAAACAGAAGAGATATAGCTAAAATTGATAATTTCTGAAAACTGATTTGATTGGGAATGAGGATGAGAGGAGGGAATTATAACTAGGATTTAAGGAACTTGAGTGGCAGGAAACTCGGTGGTTCTTTCAATACAAAAGTGGAAAAAAGTTGAGAAGATTTAGGGAAGGACTATATGATTTGTATTTTGGAAATGATGAATATGCTGTTGCAAATCTCTTAGGGATGATTGGGAATACTGAATATAGAGAATCATTTAGGATCTATTGCTCCTGAGGATTTAGGAGCCCTTTTTCATTGATGTGTCATAGACTCCTTAGTAGGCCAGTGATACTCATCAACCCCATCTCAGAATCATGTTTTTTGTTTTGCTTTTTGCAAGGCATTAGGGTTAGGTGACTTGCCTAAGATCATACAGCTAGGTAATTATCAAGTGTCTGAGACTGGATTTAAACTCACATCCTCCTGTCTCCAGGGCCGGTGCTCTATCCACTAAGTCACCCAGCTGCTCTAGAATCATATTTTAAGTGCATAAAATACATGTCATTAAAATTAGCGAGGTGAAATATGGTATAAAACTCTGGACCTAGTGTAGAGAAGAGTTGAGTTCTAAACCAGACTATGATACCTGAGTTTCTTCACCTGTAAAATAAAGATAATAATGGAACTTGACTCCCTTGCTTATTATGAGACTCAAATGAAACCAAATCAATGTTAACTTTTATTATCAAAGTGACTTATAAGATTTATAATATTAGAGAAATGCTATTTAATCATTAATATTATATGAATATGTGATATATTAATATTGTCTTACAGATGAGGAAACTGAGACTGGGAGGTTCAGTGAATTGTCCTGTGTTGTTCACCTGTCAGATGCAATATGAACTTGAACTTGCTAGTGTTTTAAAAATCAGTTCTATTCACATGCCTTATTTATGTGAAAGAAAGCCTCATTTAAAACCAGTATTTTAAATGAACTATGCCACACATATTATAGTCACTTCTGGTACAGGAAAATATCTTTGGTCTCGGTTTTACCTAGAGGTGTATTGTGGAAACTCGAATATTTATCTCAAAATTTTAACTTTTGTATTTGATTGAATCCAATTTATAAGCTTTAATTGCATGTCTCTGGACTGGGAGCAGAAGAGCAAGAGTCAAAGAAAGTTTCAGACATTTATTAACTGAGTGACTCTGCTGGGGTTCATGTAAGCCCAGCTCTCTGAGGGGGAGCTTACCTGCTACTTATCAGCCTTCCAGGCCTCCCCGGGCCTGTTAATCAGCAACAGTCTTGAGTGGAGTCAAGGAAGACTGGAGACAATGAGAGTCTATGCAAGCAGTCTTTATTGTGGCCTGTAGCAGCTACAACTTGGAGCCTCTTTTCTCTCTCTCCCCTACCCCTTCTATTATCCCCCTAAGCCTATCCCAGCAATTCCTGGAATAGCAGGTCCTGCGAATAACTCAAAACGGGCTGGGGCCCTCAGCACTCCCTAATTCTCAAGGTTCCAAATTTCCCTTCAGTCCCTTGATCCCACGGGAACTTACCTTGTACTTGACCTCAGCTCCCTTCATGACTCTGGGCAGGCCCTGGACTCTTCAACCTCAGTTTCCTCATCTGTAAAATGAGAGACATTTGTGCAGTGACTGAGTTTTCTATCTGATTATGACAGATATTGGATGCTTCATTTTTTTTTATTGTTGGGGAAAGAGTTCTCACACAAAACAAAGATCTAAATGAAATGTTCCTTTAGAAACTGGGTGGGGGGGATTGAATCTTAATTTCTTGTTCTTCCCCCCCCCATCTAAGTCTTTGGGACTCTATGGGGTCATTTCAGGGATTTTCTTTGTAAAGATACTGCAGTGGATTGTCATTTTCTTCTGCATATATTGCTGAATATAGGTGTAAACATGAGTGCATGTATGTTTAAAATGATATGAATTTTTGTGTGTATATATATACTCATACATAGTCTCATTTGATTATTCTTTTTGTATTGTATGACTTGTCTACTATTGTTGACAACATGTGGTAGACAGGGCTAAGAAAAGTCAACTGTCTTCCCTAGGGTCAGGACCTAGAATGGAAGAGGAAGACCTTTAAGGGTCCTCACACCCAGCTCTGCTATTTTTCCAGAAGTTTCATAACTTTATTTTATGAAGACAATCTTCCTGTTCATTTATGTGACATTTCCCATATCACATCTTTATAATGTCTGCAGTATTATTACTTTCAAGCTTGAATTCCTGCCTTCTCTGGCTTCTTGAAAATTCCATCTTCTACAAGAAGTGCTTGGAGCCTCTTTCAGGTAGTTCTTTCTCTATGATATTATCTCTGGTTTCTCCTCAGTTTTTTTCTTAATGTTTGGGTTGTGTTACTGCCATTAAACTTTGACTTCCATAATGGGAAAAAAAAACTATTTCCCTTTCTTCCAATCCCCTGCCCTTTGAGTGCCAAAGCACAGTAGTTTCTTAATGCTTATTGCCCTGACAAGTCCAGGTTCAGAATGGTATTCACTATTCCTTCCACCTGCCTTACAATGTTTTTTGCTTGAGAATAGCTTCTTTGCTTGAGTTAAGAAGAAAAGTCCCAATGGAACCTATATCAGTAAAGAAATCAAAGACCCATAGGCCTACTCTCATTCATTTTACCAGGAAAAAAATAAAAACCCAGGTGTTGACTATGGACAATTATAGACTTCCATTTATGCATTATTTGATCTCTAGAGATATTTTCTTATTCTTACCAACTTACTTGTGAGCAGGCCATTAGGTACTTCAGAGATAGAAAGACATTTGAAAGACTCTACTCTAGATTTTATAGTAATTATGGGCAAAGCAATTTTTCATCTTAATCTGATTTTCATTTCTTCTAAACAAGAAGACACTTTCCAGACCACCATGCTATAAGACTATAAAATTTTTAGTTGAATATTGAAAACTTATTTGGGCAATGTTTTAATGAAAATGAAAACAAGGGTAAGCATTGTCAAAAATATATGGTCACTGCATTTGGCCTTTACCTTTGGCATCATTAACAATGGGATATTGTGGAGAGAATATTTCTCCATTCATCCTAAATGAATCAAGAGACCATTGCTCAAAATAATCATCATGAACAATTTCTTCTTCACAACTATCATCACTATCTTGCTTTTATACCACATTTCTGCTTGCTTTTTTGTCACTGAAATTCTTTTTTTCTGATGAAAAATGATCAATACAAATACTTTTAGTCTGAAGTTATTAAAACAAGTCAGTTGGTAATTGGTATCTGTATTTTATTGTGTTTCTTGTTTAGGTTGAAAATAGTTGTTTTTAAATATGCATTGGGTGAGTCTAGATGGGCAAAAACCGTGATACAGCATTGTAGATAAATGCTGGATTCAATGTCGGGAAGACAGATAAATTTGAGTTCTACCCACTGATGTCTGATAGCTGTGTGGTTATTGATAAACTTGTGGACAATCCTACATATTTAGGCTGAGAAGAGACCTCAGACATGACAGCATGGGATCAGAAGATTTCTGTTCTATTCCTGGTGTTTTTCCTGAAGCTGTTGGGCAGCAAACACCATATGGATTGCTTTTTGAGCCTTACTGAAGCCTCGCTGGCTCTCAGGGAGGTGACCATCTTCCAGGTGAATAATTGGCCTGTTGAGAAGGACTTGGCAAGAGTCTTACTAATAATAACTAAAAGAGAAATGCCACTGTGATTGTCACAGGATGATCTATTCCCTTTACCTTTATGGAGATGGACAAGGGAGGCATTCTTGAGGTATCTTAGGGGATAACCTCTTCATGCTCTCTAACCTGGAATATTTCAGTCAGTTTTTGGATGAGCATGGCTGAAGAAATTGTGGTACATGAATGCTAGAGAATATTATGTTATAAGAAAGAACATAACAAAGATGATTCCGGGAAAAGATGGATCAATTTAAACTGATACAAATTTGTGTGAGGAGAGTCAGTAGAACACTGTAAAAGCAAAATTGTTTCCACAAGACGATGTCTTATCTGTTGACTAGAGTTTATTTTTATTTTCAAGCCTTGGTGAGGCTGAATTTCCATAGGTAATTCTGTTAAGTGCCTTCACCCTATTCTTACCTCCAACTTCCTTCATAACTCTTATCTTTACCCCATACTTACTATTTGCTCATCCTCGTTCTTCAGTTCAGTTTCAAAGTCTATTGAAATTGCAACTTTCCTCTTCAGTTGCACAGGGTTTGGTCATATTTTAATGTAGAATCAGGAATGATCAGGGCTTTGGAATGCAAGAATTGGGTCTGAATCTTGTGTGACCTAAAGGGACACATTTTCTTTATCTAACAAAGTGCTTGAACACATGGATTGGTAGTGTGCTTTCCCTATATCCCATGATCTGGTGATGTCAAGTTTCCCAATTATAAGAAATAATGGAAGGGAAGCAGTGTGATTCTGAGCAAACTCATGGAATTTAAGGCCAAGGCTGCCTAAGTGAGAGCTTTGATCCATGAGGTGGTGGGCTTAAGGGAAGGAAGGAACAAGGCCTCTAGTTTGAAAAGCCCTTTAGTAGGGGTTGTCAATAGAGATAAACACTTGAGAGAGAATACCTCTGAGTGAGGAAGAAATCTAAGAGGCCCTGGTTTTCAGGGCTAGGTCATATGAGGAACCTATCCATAATGCATGGCAAATCATTCTGATGAAGCTTTCAGTGATTTAGGGACCTAGAAGCTCAGTATGAGTCAAGCCCCAAAGCTAATGTTATTGATGGTGGTTTGTTTTAGGAGCATAATTTCTGGAATAAGCACTTCTGGATCCTAAGGAGCAATGGATAGAGTATCCGGTGACCCTGAGGCCATGATTTAAATGCTGCTTTTCTTAGTGTTCTCAATTGTAAAATAAAGATCATCAAAGCATCAATTTCACATATTAAATTAGATACTCATGTTAAATGTTCGGTGTCTGTCACATTGGAGTCTACAGAAATGTTTATTCCCTTCCATCTTCCTTTGCCCCACACTGTTTATTTTTTGTTTATATTTTTGAGTTGGGTTTTTAGAAGAATATTGACATAGGATGGTGAAAAGCTAAAGATTCACTGGAGGAGGGAAATTGAAAAAATCATGGCAGTCCAGGAGGATATACCATTTAATGGTTAGGTGAAAGAACTTTAGACATTGAGTCTAGAGAGAAGAAGCCAGGAGAATATGGGACAATAATTGTTTTTGTGGTTAAATAGGGTGTCATATGGGAGAGAAGTTGACAGTGTTTGAACCCAGTGGACAAAAAAACCCCAATACTAAATGAGCTAGCTGGAAAGACTAAAAGATTATGAATTAAATAAAAAAAACCCAAACTCAGCAACTCTTCCTTTTCTTTAGGAGGAGGGGCTGCCTCAGCATCAATAGTTGATTCCTCCTCCCTAGAAAACTTTAAGTTCAGGTGAGACAACCACTTGTTTGTATGGTAGAACTGGGTTCTTAGTTATTGGTTGGGCTAATGGAACCCTGAGGGCTCTTTGAATTGTAACATTCTATGAGAGTTTGGTATCTGAAATCACCCAACTTTCTCAAACAACAGGATGGGCCTGTTAAAACCTTTTACACTAATCCAAAGGGGACACATGGTCTTTGAACTCTATATAACATATCCGAGACTTTAGAAATTTCTGAATTTTTATTCTCCCTTTACCTTAATCTCTGCTCCTCTTCTTAATTTCAATGGCAAATACAATGAAAGATGGATTCTGAACTTTCGCCCTTCAGTGCAATGGCATTGACACCAATGCACCATTATGGATTATCATTATTGAGCTGGGAGTTTTGCTGAGGCACAAAAATGAGTGTTGGAAAGGCATAAATGATATTAATATGCTTTGTCTGGGAGAAAAAGTTGGAGATGGGTCAGCATTAGAAGGAAGGCAGAAGGGGAGAAATAGGGAATGCAGTAGAATGAGGTAAAGGAGCTCCACTGGGTGTGTTAGAATGAAAGTGTCAAACTGAAGCTTGTGATAGGGAACAGAGAAGAAACAAGGAGACATGATGAAAACTGAAGGACCAAGGAATCACACCTCCAATGAACTGCTGTTAGTGTAGCCACTGGCTACTTGTGTTCAGTTCTGCTTATGAGGAATCATTATTCAGACTCAGGAAAGCATGGGTAGAAATAAAACAAAAATTTGTTAAAAAGGAAGACTTAGGAAGGGCTATGGAGAGAGAGACTTGTAGAGAGTTTAAAGGACAGCCATGCTATCCTTGTCTGGGCCATGGTCAGAAACTACTGTGGCCTTGAGTCAGGGTCCAACCCAGGTTTTTATGCCTTGCCTCTCATCTAGAGGGCAAAAAGCAAATTCCCTTTCCCTATATTGGACCTGGAATTAGGTAGAGCGTAAAGCCTAAGGAGATCAGGATACAAATCAAGAATGGAGAGGGTCTCCCCGCAAGCAGCTTTTAAGATTACAATTGTTTCTGATGCAATCATAATTCTCTTATTGTAGTCACTTTACATCTCAAAAGTCAATTTATGTCTCCACACAAATTCTTTCTGTTACATACACAAAATCTCTAATCTGAAGGGGAGGCTTACTCTTTGAACTCTATATAACATATCAGAGGCTTTAGAAATTTTTCAGTGTTTATTCTCCCTTTACCTTAATCTCTGCTCCTCTTCCTTATTTTAAAGGTACATACAATGAAAAATGGATTCTGAGCTTTCCCCATTCATTACAGTGCCATTCCCACCAATCCACCATTATGGATCATCATTATTGAGCTGGGAGTTGTGCTGAGGCCCTAAGGTGAGTTATGGAAAAGCAGAAATGAGATTATTATGCTTTGTCTGGGAGTAAAAGCTGGAGATGGGTCAGCATTAGAAGGAAGGCAGAAGGGGAGAAATAAGGAATACAGTAGAATGAGGTGAAGGAGCTCCACTGGGTATATTAGAAAGAAAATGTCAAATTGAAGCATGTGATGGGGAACAGTGGGACAGAGAAGAAACATGGAGACATGATGAGAACTGAAGGACCAAGGAATCACCCATGCAATGAAGTGCTGTTAGGAGAATTTTACTTTCTATTTTAATATAAATATTTTATTTGTTTTCCAATTATATACAATAGAAGTTTCTACCTATCATTTTTTGTAAAGTTTTAAATTTTAAAATTTTCCCCCCAATCTCCCTTCCTTCCCCCCATGCCCCACAGAAGGCAGTCTGACAATCTTTACATTGTTTCCATGCTATACATTGGTCAAAATTGAATATGTTAAGAGAAAAATCATAAGAGGATTTTACTTTCAAAGCTCCATACTGGAGAAGACTAATGTTTATAACCCAAGACTGTATGACTTTTCAGTGGACCCTCTTTCTTCCAGTTACATTTCTCAACCTATTTTCTTCAGGCACAATCTGTGGACTGCTGTAGCCTAATTTGTTCTAATGTTATAAAGTTACATCAGCTCCTTTGCTTACACTCCTGTTTTAGGGATTCACTACATGTATTTATACATCTTTTGATTGTTTTCATGTTTGTTCCCTTGTTTTCCCAATTATATGCAGAGATAATTTCCAACATATTTTCTGTAGTAAATTTACTTTTCCAATAACATACAAGGATAATATTTAATATTCTTTTTTTAGGATTTCCATGTATGTTTCATTGTGAAGGAAAAATCAGATCAGGGAAAATAAAACCATGAAAGAAAAAAACATAAAAGATAAAACAATATTTAAAATATGAAAACAGCATGTTTTGCTCTGCATTCTTTGCATGTGAATGGTATTTTCCATCACCAGTCTTCTAGAATTGATTTGATCCCTGTATTCCAGAGAAGAACTAAATTTATCATAGTTTGTCATTACAAAATGCTGCTATTGCTGTATAGAATCTTGTCCTAGTAAGGCTCACTTCATTCAGCCTCAGTTCTGCATGAGGGTCCTTTGCTGGCAGTCATTCCTACTTTGTATGTGCTATTTTTATCTTCTAAGATTCCCTGAGATGAAGAATGAATCTTTCCCTGAAGACATGGAGCTCAGTTTGTGACCAGGTATTCAGACCTTGACACTTATGTGGAGTAAGAAGTTTTACAAGACACAGCTTGATAGAAGAGGGTAATAAAGTAGGAAATTTTAAGTGCAAGGAATAACTTGAGGGAAAACATCGAACAATTCTCTATCCATATGGTTAGATTGTGCTTGCAGGAGCCAAGGCCAGATCTAAAGAGGGAAGAGATAATGTATATATACACATACCTGAGAAAAAATACTGGGGGAATTAAGTGAAGAAACCTGCACTATATAGAGTGGTTTGAGAACTTCTAGTTGGGGGGATGTGAAATCTTTAGGAAAAGAATAACACTTTCTAATAACAACCACTGGGTTGTTCTGTCCCAAAGGGGACCCAATTGCCATATCAGATTAACAACCAAATTCCTTCTGAGTGGGATAAAGTTTTGAGATTTCTCCAGTAAAATATTATAGATTGAATTTGGTTAACTATGTGCCTCTCCTCCCTTGACAAAGCAAACGTCTGGGATATTGTTGAAGAGTCAACTGACTTCATCTTATCTGTTGCTTTCTGGAGAATCATTCAATTCCTGGGACTAAAGAGACAATCTGGTTTTGGTTTGAATTTTATGCTCTTTTCCCTAGATTAGTTTGCCAGTCTAGATTGTAAGACTGCATTCCTCATTAAAGAGGGTGGGTCTTTGGGGGGTGGTGAATTGAGTTAGGATAAATGTGATTCTTGGGCCTTTTGCTTTTGCCTCAATCTCTCTAATTGATTGTGGCCCGTTTCTCAAGAAAGGATTAAAGCCTTTTCTTCATACCTTGAGAGATCTTCGAAATTCATTTAAGTCGAATTTGTCCCACACACTCCCTTACTTCCTAGCTAACTTCCTTTTGTTCTTCCTTCTTTCATTTTTTTCTCTTTTCTTTTCCTTCCCCTTCTCTTCTCTCCATTCCCTTTTCCCCTCCCCTCCAGAGGTAGAAGGGAAATTGGTCTCTCAGGAGAGCCTTTAACTCCCTTTAATCAAATTCTCTTGCATGTCATGGAACTCCTTTCTCTAGGTTCTGTCTGTCTTTCTAGTCTCTCTTTCTGTCATTCCACACTCCACAGTTATATACCAAGGGCGGAATAAATCTCACAGAATCTGAGCATTGGCATGGGATTGTGGAAGGTCTTTATGGTTTGGGAAGAGCTCTCCTGAGGTGGTAACAAAGCTAAGAAGATGATGTCACTGGTTGCTGGGATATTAATGTAAAATCAGCATCTTGGTCCCAGATTCTTCTATTACAGATAGCTCCTGGAATGTCAGTGACTCACTCATACATAATGTCTATATTGTGTTATATTAAAGGATATTTTGCACGTAATGATCATGCTAGCAATTACTATAACAATAACTAGCTTTGGGATTGCTCCTACTCTGCGCCAGTCATTGGTCTCAGAACTTTACAGATATCTCTTTTGATCCTTCTCCCTGGGAGATGTGTGCTTCTATGACTCCTATTTTACAACTGGGGAAGCTGCTGAGGTTGTGGCAATTAAGTGATTTGCCTAGGAAAATCACATAGCCAGTCCATGCCTAAAGTTGGATTTGAACTCATGTCTTCCTGACTCCAACTGTTTCCTCTCTGTGAGGAATGACTAGTTATACAAAATTTGGTTTTTTTCCTATTTTATGATTGTGATGAATAAAGGTGAAGTTTTAGCAAAAATAAATTGCAAGTTTTTCAAAGGGTACCTGAAGGAGTCAAATAATGAAACTTTCTTTGAAATTTATACATACCTTTCCATGAGAAAAATAATTTCATTGAAAACATGCATATATCATATGTACACATAGAAATGCTGCCATGTTTACATTCTTGTCTCTCTATTTGTGCATGCACAGTATATATGCACGAGGATATACTGTGGGGAATATACATATGCACACACCTATTCATATGCATATACATTCACAAAGAATCCTTCTGGGTTCAAGGCCTTCTCCACAGAATTGTGTCTCCAAGTAAATATAGCAAGGCTTTCAGAGTTTCATGACAGCATCCTTCCAGTGACCTCGCAGCTCAATGTATATCATGGAAACAATGTAAACCCTAATAGACTGCCTTCTGTGGGGGATGGGGAGAGGGAAGTGAAATTGGGGGAAACCTGTAAAATTCAAAAATAAACAAATTTATTTTAAATATTAAAAAAGAAATAAGATCCATCCATATAATTAAAAGAAAGAAATCAGGAGGGATGGGTTTTCAGAGAAGCATGGAAAAACTTGCATGAACTGATAGAGTGAGATGAGTTGAAACAGAAGAACATTGTATACCCCAGCAGCAAAATTGGGGTGGTGATTAACCTTAATGAACTCGCTCATTCCATCAGTGCAATAATCAGGGACAATTGTATGATATCTGCAACAGAGAATACCATCTGTATCCAGAGAAAGAACTGTGGAGTTTAAACAAAGACCAAAGACTATTACCTTCAATTTTTTTAAAGTTGTCTGATGTACTACATTATTTTGCTACCTCTAATATTTTATTTTTTCCTCAAGGCTGTGATTTTTCTCTCAACACATTCAATTTTGATGTGTAGCATGGAAACAATTTAAAGATTATCAGATTGCCTTCTGTGGGAGGGGGGAAGGGGGAGGGAAGGGAGAGTGGTGCAAATGTGCAAAATTCAAAATCTTACCAAAAAGTGATAGGTAGAAATTACTATTTTATGTAATTGGAAAACTAAATGTTTATATATAATAAAAATATAATAAAATATATAATAAAAAAGAGGAGATCTGGGTTTCCCTTCTTCACTACTGGAGCAGCCCCCTCTCCAACCCCAGAGAGAGAGAGAGAGAGAGAGAGAGCCTACTGTAGAGAGATGCTGGCAGTATTGTTCTGGGAATAAGCTGTCCAGCTGAGAAACAACTGAGGGCCTTATTTCCTCCTGTGGTTATTGATCCTAATGTTGAGTCTGAGGAACCTGGGGTCATTTTTTTACCTGTGACTGCTTCTCTTAGTGATGTGATCCCAGGTAGGTACACATGACCTAGGGCTCTCTTCAAGCTTTTACAAACCTTACACAATTGATGTGTACTAGGAAAAGAGATAACATCCACGTTTGTGATCCAGAGTCTGGATGAAGAAAGTTTCAATAAAGTCCCCAAGGATGACAGCACATGAACAGGATGTTGTGCCTGGTAGCCATCAGCAGCTTCTCCTCAGCATGAGAAATTCCAGGTGCATCAGAGGTCCAAGAGGATCAGGAAGTATAAGTATATGAGGAACTGAGGAAGTGAGAGAATGCAACTGAGTTGGACTAGCCCATTCAGGCCCATGCCAGAGAGATAAGGTCTTCTTCCTTGTCCCCTTTCTCTATAATAAGAGTGCTTGGGACTGTATTATTGGACTGTGGTACAAATTTCTAAGTCTTGAATATGAAAGGAGTGGAGCCTCTAAAAAAATTTGGACCCTCTTTGATGTGTGAGGAAATCATGAATTCTTACTATTGAGTGAGCATCTCATATAGTCCAGGATCCCCAAACTGGGGATCTGTCCTTATTCCCTATTCGTGAGTCATGGAATATCTCTAGCTCCACCAAGGGATCATGGAATCCTCTGTTCCCATATACCTAAGGAAGTGGGAATATCCCCTCTTTCTCCTTTTGGAGAACCCAAATTTATGGCGGATAGTCATGGGGATTGTTCGTTCCCTGGGTCATTTGCCTTGGCCTTCTTTTGCCTTTCTAAAGACACTGTACCAAAAAAATTGATGGTACAATGAGACAGTCCCCTCTCCATGCTCATATTGTATCTCTTTGTCAAAAGAGAATAGAATTAGGAGGAGCAAGAACAGAAAGATAATTTAGGTTTGCTCAGGAAAATGTCCTGTCCATTAAAGTTATACATAAGGGTAATGGACTGCTTTCTGACAAGATAAGTCAAGCATCCTCTTGGGAATTCTTTAAACAAGGGTTGACCCTCCACTTGTAGAGTGTGTTAGAGGAAACCTTTTTTTTTTAGATTCAGTTGGACTAGAGGACCACTGAGCTATATTTTCACTCTCAGAGTCTATGATTCTGTTACTCTATCTTAATCTAAGTAGTCCTGGCCTACTCTAAGACAGAGGTTGGGGCTCTCAAAACCTCTAGTTCTCTTTGAAATAGCTTCTGTGGTGGGAGTCTCATTGGTATCTCCTCAGAAGACTGAAATATTTTACATCAGAGCTTTTTTTTGAATTTCATTTATTCTAATTTCATACAAAAGATAGTCTTCAACATTCATCTTTTAATAAACTGTTGATTTCCATTTTTTTCTTCCTCTCTTCCTTTTCCTCCCACTATTGCATTCCTGGGCAGAGTTCAATTTTGCATAGGTGATCATCATCCAGTGTTATTTCTGAGGCTCACTTCAGTGAGCATCAGTTCTGCATCAGGGTTCTTTGTTCTCAATCATTCATAATTTGTATTTGCTATTTCTTTCAGATTCAAAGATTCACTGAGATGAAGAACCCCTGAAGACCTGGAGGTTAATGTCAGACCAGGTAAGCAGCACTTTGGGTCATAAAGGGAGTAGGAAGTTATGTGGCCCATTCTTACTTTGAGAGAAAACATCAAGCAGTTCTCTTTCCCCATTGAGCCTTGTAGGAGCCAAGGGCAGATGTAAAATGAGAGAAGAAATAATGCATAAATAAGTTTCTGAGCAAAGACCAGGGGAAATTTTAAGTTGAGATTCCTGCATTGTGCAGACTGGTTCAGAAAGCATCCTGTACAGATGTGAAATCTATGGGGGAAAATGCCATCACAATGACTAGAATTTTTATTATACTTGAAAATTTTCAAAATTCTTTTGAAAAAGAAAAACCACTGTAGTAGTTTGATCTATCCCAATGGGGATTTCACATGGACAGCACAATTCCTTCCTTACTAGCTTCCTTCCTTCTTATCCTCCTCTCATTTTATTTCTCCTTCCTTTTCCTTCCTCCTCTCCTCTCCTCTGCTCACCTCAGAAGGAAGGGAGGCTAGTCTCTGCACAGTCTTGACTCCTTTAAATTCAATTCATTTGCAGGGCATGGAACAATCCTCTTCCTTGTTCATCTCTTTTTCTTTCTAGTCTCTGAAAATTGTATAGTTGTATAGTAAGATTGGAATTATCTCACAGAATCTGGACATTGGCTTGGGATTGTGGAAGGTCTTTATGGTTTGGGCAGAGCTCTCCTGAGGTGGTAACATGGCTAACAAGAAGTCCTCGCCACTGGATTGCCTGGAGATTAAGGGAAAATTGACTCCTCAGTCCTGAGTTCTCAGATGACAGGGAACTCCTGGTGTGTCAGTGATTTCCTCATACTCATGTCTGTCTGGTGGCATTAAAGGCCATTTGGCAGATAATGATGGCACTAGCAACAACAATAGGAATGACTAGCTTTGGTCTGTGCCAGCCATTGATTGAAGAGCTTTACAGATATCTCATTTGATCTATATCCCAGGAAGATGTGTGTTACTATGACGCCCATTTAACACTTGGAGAAACTGTGACAAAGGGCAGTGAAATGACTGGCATAGGGAAATCCCATAGCCAGTCCCTGACTAGAACTGGATTTGAACTCATGTCTTGCTGACTCTCAACTAAATGCTCTATCCAGTGAGCCATCTAGCTGCCTCTTCTCTGGGCATGTGCATCTGCCTGAGAATGACTAACAACATAAAATTTGTTTTCTTAATATTTGTGATGATGAATGGATTTGTACCCCACATAAATTGAAAGTTTTTCAAAGGGCACATGTAAAAGCCAATTGATGAAAGTTTCCCTTGCAATGTATGCATAGCTTCCCATGAGAAGGAAATACTTGTATGTGTGTGCATGTAAGTATAAATGTATATATTTATAGGTAGATAGATGCAGCGATGTCTAGAGATGCATGTCTAGTTATGCACTGATATATTTGCATGTGTACAACATACATGTACAAGTAGTACACATGTGTAAAGGTAAACATATACACACCCATAAGATGAATGTTTATTCACACACAATCCTTTTGAGGTCCAAGATGTTTTCAACAGAATTGTATTTCAAAAGAAGTAAGGCAAAACATTAGAGCATTGTAACACTCTCCTTCCAATGAATTCAAGGTAGATTGTAGCTCTGGGTTCGAGGAAGGAGATTCCTTCTAGCCACTGACAGCTCAGGAAGGGCCAATGGAGAGAAGGACAGGCAGAAGTGGAGATCCTAGCTTCTCTGCTGACCCTTTTTTACTTCAGAATCCATGTAGTCAACTCTAAGTGAGACCCTATTGAGGGAGAGCTACTAGCAGCATTGATCTGGGAACCAACTGATCACTGGAAGAAAATGGGGGATCCTGTTTCGTCCTCTGGATATTGATCCCTAACAGGGTGATGAGAGACCTCAAGACATGCTCAGTCTGATGAGCATGGGGCCATTATTCAATGGTGACTTCCTCTCTTAGGGCTCTTGTCCCAGATAGGCACCTCTACTTACTTATTAAAAAAACCTCACACAATTGTCATGTACAACATCCACAATGATGGATACAGAACCTGGAAGAAAAGTCCCAAGAAAGTACCCATGGATGGAAACCCATGACCAGGATGGTGTGCTTGGCTGGCACAAAACATTCAAGACCATTAGCTTCTTCTCCTCAGCAGAAAAAATTGCAGACACATCAGAAGGAGCATGAAGATCAGGAAATAAAAAAGGGATTGAGGTGCTCTCCATCTGGCACAGACTATAAGCACATGAAGGACTGAAGAATCAAGAGAGAACACAATGGGAAATGAACGAGCCCTTCCAGGCCAATGCCAGGGAGATATGAACTCCATCCATGTCTTCCTTCACAGATTTGTCAGTCTTGAAGAAGATAGGAGGAGACAGAGCCTCTGAAACAACAAAATGATTCAAGGTATCTTTGAGGATGTGTGAAGAATCCATGAACTCCCTCCATTGGGTAGATGCCCAAACTGGAGACTTGTGCTTCCCCATCACCTAGTCAGAGAATACCTGCAACCCCACTCAGGGATCCTGGGATGCTCTTTTCTCATGGCCCTGGATCAGAGGGAAACCCCCATCCCCTTCTTCTGTTAGAGAAGAAAGAATCATTCCAATCAAGGCATGCCTCTTGATGGCAGAAAACCATGGAGGTTGTTTTTTTTTCCCCTGGTCCATTTTCATTGGGCTTCTTTTGCCTTTCTAAAAGAGCTGTACCAGGGAAGGTAAAAGAGCAATGGGACAGTCCCCTCCCCTGGCTCAGATGGGGACTGAAGCTGAAGTCAGAAGTGGGAGACAGGGAGGTGCCCCACTACTTCATGTCCAGGGGACCTGTGTTTGACACAGTCCCATGGGAAAAATGGAGAGAATTTGGGCAGTGGCCATTCTGATGCAAAGGGGGGGCAATGCTTAGTGGGCATTAGAGTTAGGTTCATGTATCTGGTGGGTATCATACATCACTTGTCCCAATTCCTACTGGGACAACCAGCCTGGTAGGACTAAACACTGGCATGGACCAGTGGGGAGTAGATTTGGGGAGAATGGTATGATGATCTCACCAGAATACAGGGGTATCCCTTGAATCTATGAGGGACGAGTTACTCCTCCAGGTATGATTTAGCCACACCAGTCATTAAGTAGAAATTATGTTGTGTGCATTAGGACCACATGTCCCCTTTGCATTTATCTCTCCATACATGAGCCTTGCCCACCAAGGGAACCCAGGTAGAGAGCCACAGGATGGTATTCTTGGAAGTAGCTTTGGATATGTTCAATTTAATATGTCTGTATAACATACAATTCAAAATCTCTAATAGGCAATTGGAAATTAGAGACTGCAAGTCATCAGAGAGGCTCAGTGGATTTCAGAACCTTTAGGTTTACACCCACATAAGGTTGGTGAGATCACTAAGTGAAATGGTGTACAGGGAAGAGGGACCAGGACAGAGTTCTGTGAGATAGCTCTTTTAGCAGATGTAACCAGAATGAAGACCAAACAGACTGAATAGGAGTGAATAGAGATGTGAAAAGGTGGTCATTGTTGATTGTTGGTAGTTTTGGATAGAGCAGTTTCTATTGAATTGAGAAGATGGATGCCAGACTGTTCAGAATTTAAAAAGAAAGAAGAGCGGAAGTAGGGGCATCGATTGTTGATGTTCTCAAAGAGTTTCACCACAAAAGTCAGGAGAGAACTCAGAAAATAGTATGGATGGAAGTTTGAAGGAATTTCTGAGGAGTTGGGAGGTAAAGGCATATTTGTAGACAGAGAAGTAACCCTTCATGGCTTAAGATCAGTGAGGAAGGAGCAATCTCATTGAGGAGACATGTTGGAATGGATTGCCTTTGTCTTGGTAAGAGTTAGCTGTTGTGTCATATGTATTCCAGGCTAAGAGCTATGAAGGGTTAACACAGAAATAGTTATGTGCTTTAACCAGCAAGATGTACTTCAGAGCTTAGACAAGGGAGTAGCTGCATGTCTGAGCTAAGGAGGTATATTCCCAGGCTCAGATAGATAGCGCATTCTGAGAAAATTACCTTCTGCACTCTGTTTATCAAATCACTGTTTGGTTCTCAAAACAATATTCACTCTGTTTAGCAGAACACTGTTTGGTTCTCAAAACAATCACCTAAGACATACACAAGGTATGCATGTGAAAAAAATGCTTGCTAAAATGCTTATGTAATTGGTTACGTAAATGTAGAGTATAAAAGTATGTATCCTGTGATCAATGAACAAACCAGCTTATGCATCATATTGATGTCGGCCTGGGTTTCCTCCTCTGGACTCGACAGTTAGCCTTGGCAAGAAAAGCTATCTCATCACGTGAGATGGATGAAAGAGGGCAATGGGATATGGAAAAGGAAGAGAAGGGAAATCTAGGTGAATGGCCTCAAAATTTTTCGGTAAATTATGAGCCAAAGTGCTTAGCTAAGATGGTGGGTGGACAATTAATAGAGGCCTGTTTCTTTAGAGAATAGATATGACAAAACTGGATAGCTTACTAAGCTACAGACATATCACTTTGCCAACAAAGGTTCCTTTAGATAAAGCTATGGTGGGTAGACAGCAAGTCCCAGGGATTTGAGGAAGGATGCCAAAGTTTGAAGAACCCAGTACTATTAGTGGAATCATCAGTTACTTAGGGAGCTACAAAAGGATTAACTTTTAAACTTAAATGTGCAATAAGCCTCCTCAGGTTCTGGGATTTATCAATGCAAACAATGCCATGAGGGAATGAACTTTTTCCTGAAAAAGGCCCCTTAGTGTGGAGATCATGTTAGAGGTGGGAGCAGAATAGAGGGCTGCCCCAGATTGGAACTAATCCCACACATGTTTGGAGAGGCAGATAATATGGGAAATGTTGGCCCCAAACACATATGTGGATGGACATATATGTTAGAAAACTGAGGGGTAACTTGCCATTTAAAGCTCCAGGGTAGCCCATGTCTTTTGGTGATGTCATCACAGCCTGGTCACCAGTCCTACTCCTCCATGGTGTTTGTTTTCTATAGGAGGATGGTCATTGTGTATCATGCATGCTGTTTCCCTGGCATGTCAATCTGGCTTGCTGTGTATGCTGGGCCTTTCTCCTCATTGCTCTGGAATCGCCACTGTGATACTCCCAACCCCAGGATGCTTAGGAACTGGTAGAGTTCCTCTCTGCCTCCTGCCTGACTTGAGCTGGAGTCCTCAGCTGTGCTGTAGGGAGATAGATCCATCTTCTTGCTCTCCCAGCCTTCCTGATATCTCTTTTAAAAGGCAAAAGAACTTGAGACTTACTACCCAAAAGGAGGTTTGCATAGATTTCCTTTTAAGTCTATGCAGAATTTTCATGACTGGAATGGGCATTTCCTCTCCAGACAGGGATTCCTCACCAATCTTTAAATACCAACTCTTTAATCCTGAAACCTTCCTCTGCCATTTCCCTTTGTAGCTGTGATTTGGGGCCTGGAGGAAGACTGTCCTAGGAAAGAAGCTAAGGATGAGAGCTCATAACTAGGATAGCTGCAAGATCTTCAAGAGCATTAGTTTGTTCTCCTCAGCTGTGAAACTCTGGGAGCCACAGAAACTGTAGAAATATCAGGAATTATAGCAAGGTTGGAGGTGGCCTGTCTCTCCCACAGGCAATAAGCAGATGAGGCACTGAGGAAGCAAGAGAGAGGATGCAATGGGTGTTGAACTAGCCCTTCCAGGCCTATTGTCTGGTGTCTTTACCATCCCCTGCCAGGAAGGCTGAGCTGCCTGCCTTGTTGTCCCTTACTAGGACAGAGAATGCCTGGGCCTTTGTAATTGAACTCAGTTACAGATTTGACAATCTTGAGGAAAACTGGAAGAGACAGAGCTTGAGGTATGAAGAAACCATGAACTGGCACTATTGGTTGAGCTCCCAGGATCTTCACACTTGAGACGTCTCCTTATTTTCCATCACCAAGTCACAAAATACCCCCTACCCAAGTGGTCCCAGAATCCAGGATCCTCTACTTTCATGCCCCAGGGTCAGAGGGGAAACCCCCAGCCCTCTTCTCCTCTTGAAGCACAAAAGCCCATTCCAATCAAGAAAATCCTCCAGATGGCAGAAAGTCATAGGGGGTACCTTCATCCCTGGGCCATTTGCCTATGGCTTCTTTTGCCTTTGTAAAGAAAGCTATACCAGGAGAGGTGAAAGAGCAATGAGGCAGTCCCTTCCCCTGGAGAGAGACAGAGAGGAACCCCCATATGTCATTTTTGGGGGCCTGTGATTTGTCAGTCCCCTGGGAAAAGTAGAGGGACTTTGGGTAATGGCCATTCTGGGACAATGGGGGGCAATGCCTAGTGGGTATGATAGCTAAGTTCATGTGCCTGGTGGGAACTATGCATCACTTGTCCCAGTTCCTTCTGGGACCAAATGCTGGCCTGGACAGTGGGGAACAGGCCTGGAGAGAATGGTGTGATGCTCTGGAATCTGTGACATGTGATTTAACCACCCTTGTGTCTTACATGTCTGCCCCATTCTCCGGTGTGCATTAAGCACACTGATTGTATGCCTTTGGCCATTTAGTTCTTCACACATGAGCCTAGGCCACCCAGAGAGCACAAAATAGAGAGCCACAGACTGGTGCTCTTGGAAGAAATAGAAAAGTAATAGAAAGGGGGTTAGGTTTTGTGGGAAATTATAACAAGTTAAGCTTTAGAGATGTTCAATTTAAGATATCTATAGAACATATGATGCCAAATGAGTAATAGGCAATTGGAAATTAGAGACTGGAAGTAATCAGAGAGGCTTGGATCAGTAGTTTTCAGACCCTTTAGGACTGAATCCACTTGCAGTTGTGAGACCACCAGGAAAATAGTATATAGGGAAGAGGGATCAGGTAAGAGCCCTGTGGGATACCACAATTAGCAGCTATGACCTAAATGTAGGTCAAACAGAGGAGACTGAATAGGAGTGGTCAGATTAATAAGATGTCAATCAGGGAGAAGAGAATGATTGACAGTGTTGAGATGTGAAAAGGCCATCATGGCAAATACATCATTGGTAACTTCGAATAGAGCAGTTTCTATTGAATTGAGAAATTGGAAGGCAGACTACAGAATTAAGAAGAGAGTGAGAAGACAGGAAGTGGAAGCATTGATTGTTGATGGTCTCAGAGTTATACCACCCAAATCAGGAGACAGCTAGGAGAATAGCAAGGATGGAAGCTTAATGTGTCTTTTCCGAAGCAATGTGACACGGACATGTTTGTAGGCATTAGAGAAGTAGCCTTTAGACAAGGGACACAATGAAGATAGCTGAGGATGGGCTGTACCTGTACAATCATTTTTAGCATATTAATGTATTAGTCATGAAATCACAGAGGAATTATCACCAAGGTGGGGCAATACTCTGAGAAAGAAAGGAAAGACATAAAATATTTAAAAAGTGAACATAGTTTGCTTTGCTCTACATTCAGAATCCATGGTTTCTTTTCTGGATGTAGATGGAATTTTCCTTAAGAGATTGATTGAAGTATTTTTTTTAAAGAGATTAGATCTCTTCAACTTCAGCAGAGCTGGCAAACAGTGGACCAGAGAGAGTAATTTCTAAACTCAACTCAACTCTCTGTACAGGAAAGACTTATTCCTCTGCTCCCCCCACCCCAGAACTATTCACAAAGAAATTTCCAAAGGACCATTTGAAGGTCATGCTACCTTAAAGCATCATCATCCTCTAGGTAGGTGAAATGGTGGGCTTAGAACCTAAAAGATTTGGTTTGTTTAGGTATGTGATCTTGGACAAATTGATATCTCTGGACTTAAATTTCCTTATCTGTAAAATGGGAAGAAACATACTTGCAATCAATAATTTGGGTGGTGGTTGTGAGGCTTAAAATGATAATATAAACCACCATTTAATTGTTATTATTCTGCTCTTTTCCCATAACAGAAAACAGGTTAAATTCCAGTTGAAATCCAAGAGGCCTTCTCTTCCATGACAAATGGACAAGTTTTTGTTAAGTACTTCATGTGATGTGCAGTGTACTCAGTTCTAGGAATATAAAATTGAGCTCATCCCTGTCCTCAAATAACTTGCATTCTAATAAAGAGACCATGCATCGAGGAGGATAGCTGACTAGTGAAGGGAATTTTGGTTTGAGCAGTTCTAAGCTGGTGTGTGATCATCTATAGGAGTATCAATGAACAGAAGAATGGTATTATTCATTTGATGATTATTTCCAAAGCAAGAGGCAGAAGGAGTTGGCTGCTTAGAATTCTTTCAAGAGTATTCAAATGGGTTTTCTGGCAAAGGGATCCCTCCTTGTCCCCTCTCCCTCTCAAAGACTAGCAATTTTCATTATACTTCTCACTATAGACCTGTCTAGCAGCAAACATGTGACAGTCATTGTTTCTTCCATATGTTCTATAGAGCCTAGGCTCATGGCATGTTAGAATGAGAGGGACCCTTGAGAGAATCATCCATTCTAGTTTCCTGGTTTTACTGAAGAGAAAACCAAAACCAAGGGAGATGGTGGAACTGGGGAGAACCCCTTTTTCTGACTTTTCATCCATTGTTCTTATTAACTGCTGAGCTTTGTTATAGGCAACATCATATCAATGACCTATTTGATCCTGATGTGACTCTGTCCCATGGCTGTTTCCCTCTTTCCAACCAGTTATCCTAGAAATTTCTACTCACTGTTTACAAAGAATGGAGCCCAACAAGAAGGTAGTTGCAAATCTATCACTAATATTGGAAAAATGACCTACAGAACAGAACCAACTTACAACGAATGGTTGCTAATTTCATCTTTACATAGACCACCACTATTAAGAATTTTAATTATAATGCTTTACAAATATTTTCTCATTTTTCTTTACAATAAGACTAGGAGACTATTATTTTTCTTGTGAGGATATTACAGCCAATGGAGGTTAAAGTAACTTTTCCAGTGCCACACACCTAATTTTAGCATCTGAGGCTGGATCCTCTCACCTGAGGATCTACTGCCATGTTTCCCGAGGCCCTCAGTGACCTTAGCTAAATCACTGAACCAGGTCCAATTGGTGTAGTGCTCATACACATTGAGTTGACCAGTCAAACATTATGCATGGCCTCTGAACCCCAAGTGGAGATGTATAGGGAGGTCAGGGTTTATGTTTTAGATCTAATAGCTAATTGTTTGATTTATGATGTCTCTTCTTCTGGGTTTCAGTTTACTTGTTTGTAAAATGAAAAGATTGGTCTAGGTCTTTTTAAGTTCATTCCAGTTCTCAAATCTCTGGTCCTAATTATCTTTGGTTGTTTAGTCATTTTTCAGTCATATCTGACTCTTTGTGATCCCATTTAGGGTTTTCTTGGCAAAAATACTAGAATGGTTTGCCATTGCGTTTTCATTTTATAGATGAGGAAATTGAGGCAAACAGCTCAAGATCACATATCTAGTAAATATTTGAGGCTGTATTTGAAGTCATGAAGATGAGTTTTCCTGACTCCAGCTCCTGTGTGTTCTCCACTGTGCAACCCAGCTAGCTCCCTTCTTTTTTAATTGATATTTTATTTTTCCAATTACACATTATGAAAGATTTGCAACATTCATCCACTTGTATATTTGTAAGTCACGCAATTTTCTTCCCCCTTCTCCCTCCCCCAGTGAATGTCGTACATGTGCATTTGTGTTAAACACATTAACATATTAACCATTTTGCACATGAGGAATTAGAATTAAGGGAAAAGAAAGTAAACCAGGACATAGGAAGGAAAAACATAAGAGAAATTTTTTAAAAATGAGCATAGTGTTCTTTCAGATCTGTGATTTTTTTTTATCTGAATATGAATGGCATTGTCCCTAACAGGCTTTCCAGAGTTGTCCTACCTCTCTGAACTGCTGAAAGAAGCTGCATCTATCACAGTTGATCAACTCATATTCTTGTTGTTTATGGGTGCAATGTTCTCTTGGTCCTGTTCCCTTTACCCAGCATCAGGTCCTGTAGTTTTTTCCATGTTTCTCTAGAATCTGGCCACTCATGGTTTTTTTCATCTGAATAAAGTCTGAGTATTTTTAAAAATAAAGGAAGCATGTGATTCAAAAGTTCTAGGTCTATTATAATCCACACTTGGAAATTACTTAGGTAATAAATGGGTCAAGACTATGGACTTGCCAGTCTTATTAATGTTAGGTTCATGAAATTCACATTTTGTGCCTTTTCCATGTTCTATGTTCTACTTATTAGTAGTGTTCTAAAAGGCTTAGTCTCATTTTAAAAGTGCTCTAAGTGAAGAGGGAATATGTCTGAGAGAAGCTGAAAGAATTGTGTTCAGTGCATGTTGTGGGGATCTTCCTTGGAGGCCTACTGCCACTCCCTGCCTGAAGGCTACTGGGGCAGAAACAAGATGGCAGGGACTCTCCTGAGCTCTCCCAAATTCCCCTCCAAACAGCTACGTTCACATGGATTCTTTGTGCTTGACATGTGGAAGAGCACTCTGACCTCACATTGATCCTTGTCCAAGGCCATTATCCCAAATCCCAAGACTGATTACCAACTGATCTTTGGTGATTTCAAAAGGATGATGCAGATGTGAGTGATTTAGAAAAGCTTTATTTATTCTGTTTTGTGATAGTTTCTTTTTTCTTCCCCTATGACTTCTCTAAGGCATTTAAAAAACATATTTAATTTATTCATTTTCCAACTATACACAGAGATAGTTTAAGCAATCATTTTTACAAGGTTTTGAATTTTACATTTTCTCCCTCTGTCTCCCCCTGCCTTGACAAGAAATCAGTCTAATATAGGTTATGTGTTGATAGTTTTTCTTTTGACTTACATTGGCCAATATGGTAGGTGTGAGGTGGTATCTCAAAGTTGTTTTCATGTGCATATCTCTAATCCATAATTATTTAAAGCATTAATTTCTTCATCTAAGAATTGCCTTTTTAGATGCTTTGACCATGTATCCATTGGAAAATGTCTTGATACATGATAAACTATTCCTTGTTTTCCTACCTTATTTATGCCATCACCTTTTATGTCTAAATCTGGTATCCATTTTGACCTTATCTTGTTCTAGGGTGTGAGATGTTTATCTAGGCTTCGTTTCTGTCTTACTATTTTCCAGTTATCCCAGCATATTTTGTTAAACAGTGAGTTCTTATCCCGGAATCTGGAAGTCTTCAGTTTTATCAAACAGCAGATTAGTAGAGCCATTTACTCCTGTTTCTTTTGTACCTAATATATTCCACAGAGCCACCACTCCATTTATTATCCAGTACAAAAGAGCTTTGATGGCTGTTGCTTTATCATATAATTTTAGTTCTGGTAGAACTAGGTCACCTTCAAGATTTCTCCATTTTTCCATTCCAGACATCTGGCATGAGGCAGGTGGGCTATGGAGTAAAGGCTGTAGAGGAAGGTGAGCAGGGGCTAGTGAAAGTGAATTGACTACTCCAGGATTTCAGAGAGCAGCTCAGGGAGGTTGGTTGGTTGGTTGGTTCTTGTCCTTCTTTATCAAACAAGACCAAAATGTCATCACTATGTTCGAGACAAATGACAGTGTGTCCAACTGTGATTGATCAGGCCAATAGGAACTCTGAATGCTCTACCACAGGTTGGGTAAAAATAATCCATGTAAACAACTTGGATGTTTACTCTAAACTTATATATTTCACGTGTTTCCTTTGAGTTGCCACCAGTCTGCCCTCCTCATAGAGATCATCAGCCTCTCTGATGAGGGCATGCCAGGCTGGGTGGCCCCATGTCAGTCTTTCCCATGCCATACACTCAGTTCTAATATTCTTAAGAGAGACCTTCAGGGTGTCCAGAAATTACTTCTTCTGACCCTCTTGTAAGCACTTTCCCTTTGGGAGTTCTCCAAAAAATAGTCTTTTGGCAAGTGTGCTTCTGGAAATCTAACAATGTGTCCAACCCATTGTAGTTGCTCTCTTTTTAGAAATGTTGGAATACTTGGAAAGGAGGGGAGAGGAGGCATACCTGTGGGTCCTAGTCATCTGCCTCCTGCACCTATGACTGCTTTGGAGTCTCAATGGCAGGCACAAAAATTTATTCATAAGTGCTATGTTCAGATTAAAATCAAGAACCAGAAAAAATGGGAAAAAGTTACAAAACTTTAAATCTGGCCTTGGGTGAAGGGCTAAACTGGAATGATTAGTCCTATGTAAACCTGGTATGGACTGGCTCAATGATTGAGTTATTTTGCTCTGAAACTTATCTTCAAACAGACCATGGCTACTTTGTAAAGGGATCACTCATCATGATTTAAGTTGTGCTGGCTGCAGTCTCTGCTTCTTACCAACTCCAAGACTGTGACTGTCATTCTTGCCTATTCAGCTTCAAAATCCCTGAGAAACCCATGATCCCTCATCTCGAACTGTTCTTATATTGGATTCAGTCATTCTGCCACATGTGAAAGTCCTAATAGTGAAGGGCAGCAGATGCAAATGATTGTGTCAGTGAGCTAAATATTTAAAACCTTAATCATAGAAGTATTTGAAGGGGATGGATTTCCAGTTTCTAAAAAATACAAAGTATGAAAAGTAAAAGAAAGCTTGCTCATACATTTTGCTTTAATACATCTTCACAAGAGTACTAATATCAGGGGCGGCTAGGTGGCATAGTGGATAAAGCACCAGCCTTGGAGTCAGGAGTAGCTGGGTTCAGATTGGGTCTCAGACACTTAATAATTACCTAGCTGTGTGGCCTTGGGCAAGCCACTTAACCCCATTTGCCTTGCAAAAACCTAAAAAAAAGAGTACTAATATCGGACTGTTGAAGTGTAAAACAACAATTTCAAATGGAAGGCTACTCTTGCCATTCTGAAGGAACGCCATTTCATAAAGCATAGTTTTCATATCTTAGTTCTTTTTTTCATACTATATGTTTCTTAAGGATATGATTTCTCTCTTATCACATTCGACTTATATCAATGCATCCTATGGGAATGACGTAAAAACTAACAAACTGCCTTCTGTGGGGGGTGGGGGTGGGGGAAGGGAAGCAAGATTGGGGAGGAAATTGTAAAACTCCAAATAAATAAAACCTTTCTAAAAAAATTCATAGAGTTCTTATTGGAAATTTCAAAAATGGTGCCACTCAATGGGGGCAACAAAGAAGATCAATTTCCAGGAATGCTGTGATGGTTGTCCTGGAAATGGTTCAGTTCAATTCCCTTCTGATCAGTAAAACGACGTGACTTAATGGGTAGAAGAAAGAATTGAATGATCGAGTCAACGCTCATTAGGAAGTCAAAAAAGTCAGCTCTTGTTACCCCTATTTAAAAAAAAGGCAAAAAAATGAAAGAAAATTTATTGCTAATGTGTTAGATCATTGGAAGAAAGAATAATTTAATTTAATTCAACAAGAATTTATATGGTAAGTTGTAATTCTCAGTCACAGGGAATTATGCCGAGGTGGTTCACATAAAGGAATATGATTTTTTTTCTAATGGATCTTACATTCTACTGAAAAAATCATTCTCAAAAATCTGTAAATACAAAACTTTACAAAGAAACTCCAAAATATTTCCTGAGGTGGTGTAGGATAGAGTTTTAAGAGGATAAAAAAAGCCATATGTGAGCGTGTTTTCACATGAATTTTAATATTCATTTTCGTCTCACGTTTTATCTCCCATCCTCCATTCTTTCTCACCTCCCCTTTACAACAAGTAATTTAAGTTATATATGTATAACTATGTTAAAACTGTTTACACAAAAGTTATGTTTTGAAACGTGAATAAGAACAAAAGGTAAAACATCTTGAGAGGAAAAAAACATAAAACATAAAACAAGATTTAAAATGTGAAAATAGTGTGCTTGATGTGCACTGAGACTTCATCTTTCTCTGGATGGCATTTTCCATCACAAGATTTGTAGAATTGTCTTTGATCCTTGCATTCCTGCTGTGTACTATGTTGTCCTGGTTCTGTTTACTTCATTCAGCAGCAGGTCTGCATCAGAGTCCTTTGCTCTGCATCATTCATACATTGTATTTGCTATGTTTTTCAGCCTCTCAGATTCACCAGAAGAAATGTGAACCTTTCCACCTAGCAGGCTGGGAATATATGTCAGTCCCTGATAGGATAACCTTGTTGATCAGGAGGGAGATGAACATTGCCCTGAGGATGCCATTTGAGAGGGTAATGCCATGCAGGAAAGTGTGTTATTTTTCTTGGATAAAAAGTGAGATGTGAGAAGATTTGAAACAAGGTTATTCCAAAAAATAAATGTAAAGAGAGAGAGAAGAGCTGAAAAAATGCAGTGTTACAGAGGATAGGTGACCACTATAGGGCAGAATCAAGTAGAGATTTTATTTAAAAGGGAAGTAAACTTAGTAAACATAATCATCTGGGCCCTTAGGCCAAATATGAATCAGGAAACTGGAGATGTCTCTGGATGAGGGGCTGAGGCAATCAGTGTTAAGTAACTTGTCCAAGGTCACACATCTAGTAAATGGTAGAGGTTGGATTTGAACTCCCATCCTCCTTGTTCCAAGGCCAGGTCTTTCCTCAATGTAACATAGAGGATAGTGAAAAGGTAAAGCCTCTCTGAAGAAGCGAAGTTGAAAAGATCAAAGTGGTCCATGAGGATATACCATTAATGGTCATAGGAAAGAATCTTAGAAATTGAGTCTAGAGTGGAGAAGGCAGGAGAATTTGTGACAATTATTTTATGTAGTTTGATAGGTTGGCATGTGAAAGAATGTTTGGCAGTGTTTGGAGCCACGACACAAAATATAAAGAACCAAACAGGACGGCCTGCAAAGAATAAAAGGTTATGAAGTCAAAAACAACCTAAAAAATTATTCGTTTCTATTGGTGGGTGTACTCCCTCAGGATAAATAGTTGATTCCTCCTCACTAGAAAAGCATTAGGTAAGGTGAGATAATCACTTGGATGTCTTGTAGACCCGCAGGTTTTGTTACTGGTTGGGTTAAACGAACAATGAGGGCTCTTTGAACTGTAACATTCTGTGACATCTTGGTATACTAGGTCACCAACTTTTCAAACAACAAGATGGAACTGTTGAGGACTTTTTCTTTTATCTGAAGGGGAGATATGCTTTCTAGTTGAGGTGCGGACTTTTGCTTTCCCTATCCTGTGATCACCATCAGTCCAGCATCACGGTTCATCAGTATTGACATGAGGGCTGTGCTAAGTTTCAAAAATGAGTTTGGAAAAACTGAAATAGAGAGATTACTCTGCTTTCTCTGGGGAGAAAAAATGGAGATGAATAAGCATGACATGAAAGACAAAAGGGGAAATATAAGGAATGCAGCAGAATGAGCTGAAGGTAGAATGGTGGATATCTGAGTGATGGATGGAAGGAGTCAAAGTGAAACAGATTAAAGGGAGTAGTGGGGAAGAGAAGGGACAGAGAGATCTGATGATGTGGGAGCTGTAGGCCCAGCTGATCACATCCAATGACTTGCTCGTAGTAGCCCTTTCCTTTTACAACTCAACACTTGAGGAGATTAAATTTTATAATCAGTAAGTATAAGACGCTTCAGGATACCCTCCTTCTTCCAATTATTTTTCTTCCCTGTCTTCACCTAGAGCACAATTTTCACTGCCATAGTCAATGTTTTCTACCTATCTTAAGTTCAAATGTCGTAAATTACATCAGTTCCTTTGCTATGCCCCTGTTTTAGGGATTGGCTGCATTTTCTTCAGGCCTTCTTTCTTTGGCTTTCCAATTCTATGCCAAGAGAATTTTCAACTTCTATTTTTAACCACATCAGATTTTCCAATTGAAAGGAAGAATAGTCTTTAGTATTCTTTTTGGGAAGATTTTGAATCTTGCATTTTTCTCCCTCCCTCACTTCTCTCTTACCTCCCCTTGAAATCAAGTGATATTAGATATACTTGAGGTACAGTTTTAAACATAATTCCATGTAAGTGATGTTGTGACAGAAGAATCAGGACAAAAGGGTAAATGAAATCGTTTAAGAAAAGAAAACATAAAACGTTTAAAAAGGGTGGAATTTGTGCTATAGGATGTCTTCCTCAGCATAGAGACTCCAACTTCCTCTGTATTTGGAGGACATTTTCCATCCCCAGTTATTTTAGAATTGACTTTGATCACTGCTTTCCTGAGAAGAGTTTGATTTCTCATAGTTGATCATCACACAAGGTTGATGTTGCTGTGTACAGTGTAGTCCTGGTAAGAATCACTTCACTCAGCATCAGTTCTGCATTCGAGTGCTTTGCTTGCAATATATTTTCAGCTTCATACAACAACCACAAGACAAACCTATGTTTTGATTATAGATTTCATATATTGAGAAGAAACCTCTCGAGTGCACTTAGGTCTCCTCTGTGTTTTTACATATTGGGAAATTGAGGACCAGAAGTTATTCAGGTGAAAGGTCTTATAAAATAACAGACACTGCATTATAATCACACCAAAAAGGGAGACCTTCAGAGCGTCCCCATATTTTTGCTTCTGAGCCCCTTGTCTGTACTTGTCCTGTGTGATTTCTCTATAAAAGAGTATTTTGGGCTAGTGTATTTCTGGCATTCCACCATCATGCCCAGTTCATCATATCTGTACTCTTTGTAGTAACATGTGAATCATTGGCAGTTTAGCTGAGAAAGGATCTCAGTGTCTCTTCACTTCTAAGACGTGGTCTTCAGAATCTTCCTACGACATTCTGAATGGAAGCGATTCGGTTTCCTAACATGGGCCTGGCAGACTGTTCAGATTTCACATGCCATCATGAGACTGACAGACAATACTGATGAACTTCTCTGGGGAAAAGTTTTTGACATACACTTCCCTAAACTCTGATGGTATCCCATGAATGACAATATGAAAGGTTTTGGTGAGATCCACAAATTTTGTATACAGACCCCTGTAGTTGGTGGGCAGCAAGCACTCTGTCTACTGATCTTCCACCCTTTCTGAAGCCACACTGGCTCTCAGATAGGTGACCATCACCCAGGTGAAGAATCAGCCTATTGACAAGGAACCTGGCAAGATTCTTGCCAGCAACGACTAAAAGAGGACCACGCCTGTAATTGTCGGAGAACAGTCTATTCCCTTTACCCTTAGAGACGTCAAACATATAGATAGCTCTGTGGGATCTTGTGTTGTCTATGAGTGTGTGCCCATGATTCAGTGTGGGAAAACAGAATCAAGACACTTACGGATGTCTCTAGATGCAGTGATGTCTGAAAAAATCTCTAAGTGTTCCCTGATATCTGCTTCAGGTGGCTGCTTCATGGTTGGTGCAACAAAATTTCCACATGCACCCATCCCACCAGTGGAAAACGTCATAAGCTTGGATGAGATAATCCTCCCAAAATCCCCAACGATTTTGACATACCCTTGGTTATCCTAAGAATGGGTTAACGCAAGTAACCTGAAACTGGCAGAGTGGCCGCTGTGACTCCCACTACTTCCTGGACCCACAGGTGAGATTTAGGTGCCTCAGGTGCACATGAAAGGTGGAAATAGCCTTGGAAAGGGCTCAGTAGCCCTCACACTAGTTGTCCATGAGGAAATTCTACATCTCTCAGGGAGGCAGAAGAGTAGAGAGCAGCAGAGATGAGCAGAGGGTAGAAAGAGGGCCTCACTTGTCAGCTGAGTACTAGAGAATATAGGAGATTGCAGTAGAGGGAGGCAGAAGGGGAGAGAACTGCAGAGGGCAGCAGGGAACAGCAGAGGGCAGTAGGGAACTGCAGAGGGTAGTAGAGGGAGGCAGAAGAGGAGAGAAGTGAAGAGGGTAGCAGGGAGCAGCAGAGGGCAGCAAAGGATTGCAGAGCACCTCAGGGGATAGAAGAAGGAAGCAGAAGAAGAGGGAACTGCAGAGGTCAGCAGGGACCAGCAGAGGGCAGCAGGGAACAGCACAACTCAACAGAGGGCTGCTGAGAAATGCAGGTTTTTTGAGTGGTCATTTGGTTCTTGTCCTTCATCATCGAAGAAAAACAGATTTTATGAAACTTGAGGCTAATCCCATACCAATAGGAGCTCAGAATGCTCATCCAGAGTTCAGGCACAAATCACCCCTGTGAAAACGCATGGTATTCCGCCGAGAATATATATGTCATGTTTCCTTTGAGCTGCTGTCCTGCTGCCCAAATTTTAGGGCACAACACTCTCTGTGAGGATAGCACACCATGCTGGGCAGTCGTGGGGCAGTGTCTCACATGTCGTACACACAATTCTGATGTGTTTCATATAGTCCTTCTGGGTGTCCAGGCATTGCTTCTGCTGCCTTATGAACGTGTACCCTGTGTGAGTTCTCCATAGAATAGTCTTTTTGGCAAGAGTGTTTCTGTCATTCTAACAATCTGATAGTCCATTGTCGTTGCCCTCTGTGCAGTCGTGTTGGAATGCTCGACAGTTTAAATGAAGAAAGGATGGGAGGGGAGGGGAGGCAGCCTGTGTGTCCTAGCCAGCTACTTCCTTCTAGCACCTGTGGTTATTGACGGCTTTGCAGCTTCATGGTCAGGCAGAGAGAGTTATGCTTACCTGTTGTCTTCTGATCAAAACCAAGAACTTGAAGAAGTGGGGAAACGTTTCACAATTATAAACTTAGGTTTGAGTGAAGGGCTAATGTGGAATGATTCGTGCTATCGAAACTTGGACTGCTCTGTCACTCTCATTGAGTTATTTTGTTCTGGAACTCTCATCTTCCACCGAATATGGCTACTTTGTAAATGGAATACTCATTCTGATAACTTTTGTACCAACTTCCCTCTCTCTGCTTCTTGCCAACTCCAAGACCCTGTGACTGAATAATTCTGCCCTATATAGCTTTGGAAACCCTAAGAAAACCATGATCTCTCATTTTCAACTGTTCTTACCTTGGAGACAATGGTTCTGCCAAACGTGAAAGTTTTGTTATCAAAGGAGAGTTGATGCCAATGATATTCTTATTGTGTCACCCAGTATAAGTTTTAAAATCTGAAGTCACATAAGATCTCGTTTTGGGGGGGTGGGAATCTTCATTTTCTAGGGAGTAGAAGGTAAAATCTATTTGTACAGAACTATTTCTTGCAGCTATTTTAATGCTGTATAATTCTTGGAAATTGAAGGAATGCCCATCGCTTCAGGTAAAGTTGGAAGAAACTGTTGTTTTTTATTGTAAATCAATGCTAGGCTAGAAGAAATGGAAGTTCGATGGTGATTTCACAAAAACCTGAAGAGACCTAATGTGATACAAATTTCAGTAAGCAGAAGCATGAAAACTTTGTAAAAATAACAGTGATATTGTGTGATGATTAACTGGGAATGACTTCTTTTCCGCTGTTGAGGATTGTTTTTATTTAGGATAATTTAATTTTTTAATTTAATTTTAAGAATTTTTTAACTCGTGGCGAGATTCAATTTACACAGATTGGTCTATAAAGATCTTTCAGCATAATCTTACCTTCTACTTCCTTCATAGCACTTATATCCACCACGAAACTTCTTCTTATGTTCTCTTCCTACCCATTGAAGTTTTCCCCAAAGTCTCCTGAAATTGCTCCTTTTCTATGCAGTAGTACAGGGTTTGGTCACATTCAAAATTAGAACCCAGATTTGGAATTGAAAGATTTGAGAATCTTGTGTGATCTTAGGGGAATTACTTAACTTCACTGGGTCACAGATTCTTTATCTATCTCACAAAGTTGTTGTCCAGTTGGACTAATAGTATTCTTTCTCTATATCCCTAATGCAGTGATGTTGAGTTTGCTTTTTATGAGAAATGAGGGAATGAAAGCAGTGACTTACTGAATAGAGTCATGGTATTTAAGGACAAGGCTTCCCAAGAGAGAGAATTGACACAGGAGGAACTGGGCTTAAGGGAGAGAAGGAAGCAGACTTCTAGTTTGAAGAGCCGCTGATTTGTTGGTTCCCGTGCTAGGGAGAGGTAGAAAGAGATCGATACATGAGAAAGAATGTCTTTGTTTGTGAAAGAATTCTAAGAAGTCATGGTTTTCAAGACTACTTCATATGTGGAGTCTGTTCATGATGGACGGCAATTATTCTGGAGAAGATATCTGTGATTTAGAGGTCTACAAGCTCAGTATGAGTCAAAACGATATGACAGTCCCAAAAGTTAATGGTATGGATGGGGGCTTGTTTGAGGAGAATAATTGCTGTAGTTGTGGATGCTCAATAGTTAGCCCTGGTCGTTAGGGATTGAATTAGAACACCCGTGTACAGTGTGACTGGGCACATATGACTTCAACCCTGCTTCACCCAATTTCCTCAAGTGTAATATGAGTCACCAAAGTACCAATTTCCCATATTTTATTAATGCTGATATTAAACGACCCCATCGGAGCTGGGAGAAGTGCTTATTCACATCCATCCTCCTTTGACTTCTATTGTTTAGGCCCCTTGTGTATTATTGAGTTGAGATTTTAGAAGGATATTTATAGAGGATGCTAGTAATAATGTTTGTCCTTCCCTTTGAAGAAGACCATGGCATCAGGCTGGTTATGTGATATTGAAGCATGTGACTTGGTTCTGAGAGAAGGAGTCCTGGTGCTAAGTCAACAGCCTACTTTCTCCTCCATAATCATCTGGGCCCTTAGGCCAAATATGAATCAGGAAAACTGGAGATGACCGTGGATGAGGGGCGGCAGCAATCAGTGTTAAGTAACTAGACAAGGTCACGCATCTAGTAAATGGTAGAGGTTGGATTTGAACTCCCATCCTCCTTGTTCCAAGGCCAGGTCTTTCCTCAATGTAACATAGAGGATAGTGAAAAGGTAAAGCTTCTCTGAAGAAGCGAAGTTGAAAAGATTAAATTGGTCCATGGGGATGTACCATTAATGGTCATAGGAAAGAATCTTAGAGAACCAAACAGTGTTCTACTACACAGAGTGAAGATTGTTTTGAGAACCAAACAGTGATTTGATAAACAGAGTGCAGAATTTAATTTTTTCAGAATGCGCTATCTGAGCCTGGGAATATACCTCCTTAGCTCAGACATGCAGCTACTCCCTTGTCTAAGCTCTGAAGTACATCTTGCTGGTTAAAGCACATAACTATTTCCGTGTTAACCCGTCATAGCTCTTAGCCTGGAATACACATGACACAACAGCTAACTCTTACCAAGACAAAGGCAATCCATTCCAACATGTCTCCTCAATGAGATTGCTCCTTCCTCACTGATCTTAAGCCATGAAGGGTTACTTCTCTGTCTACAAATATGCCTTTACCTCCCAACTCCTCAGAAATTCCTTCAAACTTCCATCCATACTATTTTCTGAGTTCTCTCCTGACTTTTGTGGTGAAACTCTTTGAGAACATCAACGATCAATGCCCCTACTTCCTCTCTTCTTTCTTTTTAAATTCTGAACAGTCTGGTGTCCATCTTCTCAATTCAGTAGAAACTGCTCTATCCAAAACTACCAACAATCAACAATGACCACATTTTCACATCTCTATTCACTCCTATTCAGTCTGTTTGATCTGCATTCTGGTTACATCTGCTAAAAGAGGTATCTCACAGAACTCTGTCCTGGTCCCTCTTCCCTGTACACCATTTCACTTCGTGATCTCACCAACCTTATGTGGGTGTAAACCCAAAGGTTCTGAAATCGACTGAGCCTCTCTGATGACTTGCAGTCTCTAATTTCCAATTGCCCATTAGAGATTTAAATTGTATGTTATACAGACATATTAAATTGAACATATCCAAAGCTACTTCCAAGAATACCATCCTGTGGCTCTCTACCTGGGTTCCCTTGGTGGGCAAGGCTTATGTATGGAGAGATAAATGCAAAGGGGACATGTGGTCCTAATGCACACAACATAATTTCTACTTAATGATTGGTGTGGCTAAATCATACCTGGAGGAGTAACTCGTCCCTCATAGATTCAAGGGATACCCCTGTATTCTGGTGAGATCATCATACCATTCTCCCCAAATCTACTCTCCACTGGTCCATGCCAGTGTTTAGTCCTACCAGGCTGGTTGTCCCAGGAGGAATTGGGACAAGTGATGTATGATACCCACCAGATACATGAACCTAACTCTAATTCCCACTAAGCATTGCCCCCCCCCTTTGCATCAGAATGGCCACTGCCCAAATTCTCTCCATTTTTCCCATGGGACTGTGTCAAACACAGGTCCCCTGGACATGAAGTAGTGGGGCACCTCCTTGTCTCCCACTTCTGACTTCAGCTTCAGTCCCCATCTGAGCCAGGGGAGGGGACTGTCCCATTGCTCTTTTACCTTCCCTGGTACAGCTCTTTTAGAAAGGCAAAAGAAGCCCAATGGAAATGGCCCAGGGAAAAAAAAAACAACCTCCATGGTTTTCTGCCATCAAGAGGCATGCCTTGATTGGAATGATTCTTTCTTCTCTAACAGAAGAAGGAGATGGGGGTTTCCCTATGATCCAGGGCCATGAGAAAAGAGCATCCCAGGATCCCTGAGTGGGGTTGCAGGTATTCTCTGACTAGGTGATGGGGAAGCACAAGTCTCCAGTTTGGGCATCTACCCAATGGAGGGAGTTCATGGATTCTTCACACATCCTCAAAGATACCTTAAATCATTTTGTTGTTTCAGAGGCTCTGTCTCCTCCTATCTTCTTCAAGACTGACAAATCTGTGAAGGAAGACATGGATGGAGTTCATATCTCCCTGGCATTGGCCTGGAAGGGCTCGTTCATTTCCCATTGTGTTCTCTCTTGATTCTTCAGTCCTTCATGTGTTTATAGTCTGTGCCAGATGGAGAGCACCTCAATCCCTTTTTTATTTCCTGATCTTCATGCTCCTTCTTTTTTTCTGCTGAGGAGAAGAAGCTAATGGTCTTGAATGTTTTGTGCCAGCCAATCACACCATCCTGGTCATGGCTTTCCATCCATGGGTACTTTCTTGGGACTTTACTTCCAGGTTCTGTATCCATCATTGTGGATGTTGTACATGAAAATTGTGTGAGGTTTTTTTAATAAGTAAGTAGAGGTGCCTATCTGGGACAAGAGCCCTAAGAGAGGAAGTCACCATTGAATAATGGCCCCATGCTCACCAGACTGAGCATGTCTTGAGGTCTCTCATCACCCTGTTAGGGATCAATATCCAGAGGAGGAAACAGGATCCCCCATTTTCTTCCAGTGAACAGTTGGTTCCCAGATCAATGCTGCTAGTAGCTCTCCCTCAATAGTGTCTCACTTAGAGTTGACTACATAGATTCTGAAGTAAAAAAGGGTCAGCAGAGCAGCTAGGATCTCCACTTCTGCATGTCCTTCTCTCCATTGGCCCTTCCTGAGCTGTCATTGGCTAGAAGGAATCTCCTTCCTCGAACCCAGAGCTACAATCTACCTTGAATTCATTGGAAGGAGAGTGTTACAAAGCTCTAAGGTTTTGCCTTACTTCTTTTGAAATGCAATTCTGTTGAAAACATCTTGGACCTCAAAAGGATTGTGTGTGAATAAACATTCATCTTATGGGTGTGTATATGTTTACCTTTACACATGTATACTACTCGTACATGTATGTTGTAAACATGCAAATATATCAGTGCATAACTAGACATGCATCTCTAGACATCGCTGCATCTATCTACCTATAAATATATACATTTATACTTACATGCACACACATACAAGTATTCCCTTCTCATGGGAAGCTATGCATACATTGCAAGGGAAACTTTCATCAATTGGCTTTTACATGTGCCCTTTGAAAAACTTTCAATTTATGTGGGGTACAAATCCATTCATCATCACAAATATTAAAAAAACAAATTTTATGTTGTTAGTCATTCTTAGGCAGATGCACATGCCCAGAGAAGAGGCAGCTAGATGGCTCACTGGATAGAGCATTTAGTTGAGAGTCAGCAAGACATGAGTTCAAATCCAGTTCTAGTCAGGGACTGGCTATGGGATTTCCCTATGGCAGTCATTTCACTGCCCTTTGTCACAGTTTCTCCAAGTGTTAAATGGGCGTCATAGTAACACACATCTTCCTGGGATATAGATCAAATGAGATACCTGTAAAGCTCTTCAATCAAGAGCTGGCACAGACCAAAGCTAGTCATTCCTATTGTTGTTGCTAGTGCCATCATTATCTGCCAAATGGCCTTTAATGCCACCAGACAGACATGAGTATGAGGAAATCACTGATACTCCAGGAGTTCCCCCGTCATCTGAGAAACCAGGACTGAGGAGTCAATTTTCCCTTAATCTCCAGGCAATCCAGTGGCGAGGACTTCTTGTTAGCCATGTTACCACCTCAGGAGAGCTCTGCCCAAACCATAAAGACCTTCCACAATCCCAAGCCAATGTCCAGATTCTGTGAGATAATTCCAATCTTACTATACAACTATACAATTTTCAGAGACTAGAAAGAAAAAGAGATGAACAAGGAAGAGGATTGTTCCATTCCCTGCAAATGAATTGAATTTAAAGGAGTCAAGACTGTGCAGAGACTAGCCTCCCTTCCTCCTGAGGTGAGCAGAGGAGAGGAGAGGAGGAAGGAAAAGGAAGGAGAAATAAAATGAGAGGAGGAGAAGAAGGAAGGAAGCTAGTAAGGAAGGAATTGTGCTGTCCATGTGAAATCCCCATTGGGATAGATCAAATTTCTACAGTGGTTTTTCTTTTTCAAAAGAATTTTGAAAATTTTCAAGTATAATAAAAATTCTAGTCATTGTGATGGCATTTTCCCCCATAGATTTCACATCTGTACAGGATGCTTTCTGAACCAGTCTGCACAATGCAGGAATCTCAACTTAAAATTTCCCCTGGTCTTTGCTCAGAAACTTATTTATGCATTATTTCTTCTCTCATTTTACATCTGCCCTTGGCTCCTACAAGGCTCAATGGGGAAAGAGAACTGCTTGATGTTTTCTCTCAAAGTAAGAATGGGCCACATAACTTCCTACTCCCTTTATGACTCAAAGGGCTGCTTACCTGGTCTGACATTAACCTCCAGGTCTTCAGGGGTTCTTCATCTCAGTGAATCTTTGAATCTGAAAGAAATAGCAAATACAAATCATGAATGATTGAGAACAAAGAACCCTGATGCAGAACTGATGCTCACTGAAGTGAGCCTCAGAAATAACACTGGATGACGATCACCTATGCAAAATTGAACTCTTCCCAGGAATGCAATAGTGGGAGGAAAAGGAAGAGAGGAAGAAAAAAATGGAAATCAACAGTTTATTAAAAGATGAATGTTGAAGACTATCTTTTGTAAGAAATTAGAATAAATGAAATTCAAAAAAAAGCTCTGATATAAAATATTTCAGTCTTCTGAGTAGATACCAATGAGACTCCCACCACAGAAGCTATTTCAAAGAGAAGTAGAGTTTTTGAGAGCCCCAACCTCTGTCTTAGAGTAGGCCAGGACTACTTAGATTAAGATAGAGTAACAGAATCATAGACTCTGAGAGTGAAAATATAGCTCAGTGGTCCTCTAGTCCAACTGAATCTAACAAAAAAGATTTCCTCTAACACACTCTACAAGTGGAGGGTCAACCCTTGTTTAAAGAATTCCCAAGAGGATGCTTGACTTATCTTGTCAGAAAGCAGTCCATTACCCTTATGTATAACTTTAATGGACAGGACATTTTCCTGAGCAAACCTAAATTATCTTTCTGTTCTTGTTCCTCCTAATTCTATTCTCTTTTGACAAAGAGATACAATATGAGCATGGAGAGGGGACTGTCTCATTGTACCATCAATTTTTTTGGTACAGTGTCTTTAGAAAGGCAAAAGAAGGCCAAGGCAAATGACCCAGGGAACAAACAATCCCCATGACTATCTGCCATAAATTTGGGTTCTCCAAAAGGAGAAAGAGGGGATATTCCCACTTCCTTAGGTATATGGGAACAGAGGATTCCATGATCCCTTGGTGGAGCTAGAGATATTCCATGACTCACGAATAGGGAATAAGGACAGATCCCCAGTTTGGGGATCCTGGACTATATGAGATGCTCACCCAATAGTAAGAATTCATGATTTCCTCACACATCAAAGAGGGTCCAAATTTTTTTAGAGGCTCCACTCCTTTCATATTCAAGACTTATAAATTTGTACCACAGTCCAATAATACAGTCCCAAGCACTCTTATTATAGAGAAAGGGGACAAGGAAGAAGACCTTATCTCTCTGGCATGGGCCTGAATGGGCTAGTCCAACTCAGTTGCATTCTCTCACTTCCTCAGTTCCTCATATACTTATACTTCCTGATCCTCTTGGACCTCTGATGCACCTGGAATTTCTCATGCTGAGGAGAAGCTGCTGATGGCTACCAGGCACAACATCCTGTTCATGTGCTGTCATCCTTGGGGACTTTATTGAAACTTTCTTCATCCAGACTCTGGATCACAAACGTGGATGTTATCTCTTTTCCTAGTTTATAGTGTTGCACATACACATCAATTGTGTAAGGTTTGTAAAAGCTTGAAGAGAGCCCTAGGTCATGTGTACCTACCTGGGGTCACATCACTAAGAGAAGCAGTCACAGGTAAAAAAATGACCCCAGGTTCCTCAGACTCAACATTAGGATCAATAACCACAGGAAGAAATAAGACCCTCAGTTGTTTCTCAGCTGGACAGCTTATTCCCAGAACAATACTGCCAGCATCTCTCTACAGTAGGCTCTCTCGCTCTCTCTCTCTCTCTCTCTCTCTCTCTGGGGTTGGAGAGGGGGCTGCTCCAGTAGTGAAGAAGGGAAACCCAGATCTCCTCTTTTTATTATATATTTTATTATATTTTTATTATATATAAACATTTAGTTTTCCAATTACATAAAATAGTAATTTCTACCTATCACTTTTTGGTAAGATTTTGAATTTTGCACATTTGCACCACTCTCCCTTCCCTCCCCCTTCCCCCCTCCCACAGAAGACAATGTGATAATCTTTAAATTGTTTCCATGCTACACATCAAAATTGAATGTGTTGAGAGAAAAATCACAGCCCTGAGGAAAAAATAAAATATTAGAGGTAGCAAAATAATGTAGTACATCAGACAACTTTAAAAAAATTGAAGGTAATAGTCTTTGGTATTTGTTTAAACTCCACAGTTCTTTCTCTGGATACAGATGGTATTCTCTGTTGCAGATATCATGCAATTGTCCTTGATTATTGCACTGATGGAATGAGCGAGTTCATTAAGGTTAATCACCACCCCAATTTTGCTGCTGGGGTATACAATGTTCTTCTGTTTCAACTCATCTCACTCTATCAGTTAATGCAAGTTTTTCCATGCTTCTCTGAAAACACATCCCTCCTGATTTCTTTCTTTTAATTATTTAAAATAAATTTGTTTATTTTTGAATTTTACAGGTTTCCCCCAATTTCACTTCCCTCTCCCCATACCCCACAGAAGGCAGTCTATTAGGGTTTATATTGTTTCCATGATATACATTGAGCTGCGAGGTCACTGGAAGGATGCTGTCATGAAACTCTGAAAGCCTTGCTTCTGTGGAGAAGGTCTTGAACCCAGAAGGATTCTTTGTGAATGTATATGCATATTTATAGAGTGTGCATATGTATATTCCCCACAGTATATCCTCGTGCATATATACTGTGCATGCACAAATAGAGAGACAAGAACGTAAACATGGCAGCATTTCTATGTGTACATATGATATATGCATGTTTTCAATGAAATTATTTTTCTCATGGAAAGTATGTATAAATTTCAAAGAAAGTTTCATTATTTGACTCCTTCAGGTACCCTTTGAAAAACTTGCAATTTATTTTTGCTAAAACTTCACCTTTATTCATCACAATCATAAAATAGGAAAAAAACCAAATTTTGTGTAACTAGTCATTCCTCACAGAGAGGAAACAGTTGGAGTCAGGAAGACATGAGTTCAAATCCAACTTTAGGCATGGACTGGCTATGTGATTTTCCTAGGCAAATCACTTAACTGCCACAACCTCAGCAGCTTCCCCAGTTGTAAAATAGGAGTCATAGAAGGACACATTTCCCAGGGAGAAGGATCAAAAGAGATATCTGTAAAGTTCTGAGTCCAAAGACTGGCGCAGAGTAGGAGCAATCCCAAAGCTAGTTATTGTTATAGTAATTGCTAGCATGATCATTACGTGCAAAATATCCTTTAATATAACACAATATAGACATTATGTATGAGTGAGTCACTGACATTCCAGGAGCTATCTGTAATAGAAGAATCTGGGACCAAGGAGCTGATTTTACATTAATATCCTAGCATTCCAGTGACATCATCTTCTTAGCTTTGTTACCACCTCAGGAGAGCTCTTCCCAAACCATAAAGACCTTCCACAATCCCATGCCAATGCTCAGATTCTGTGATATTTATTCCGCCCTTGGTATATAACTGTGGAGTGTGGAATGACAGAAAGAGAGACTAGAAAGACAGACAGAACCTAGAGAAAGGAGTTCCATGACATACAAGAGAATTTGATTAAAGGTAGTTAAGGCTCTCCTGAGAGACCAGTTTCCCTTCTACCTCTGGAGGGGAGGGGAGAAGGGAATGGAGAGAAGAGAAGGGGAAGGAAAAGAAAAGAGAAAAAACTGAAAGAAGGAAGAACAAAAGGAAGTTAGCTAGGAAGTAAGGGAGTGTGTGGGACAAATTCGACTTAAATGAATTTCGAAGATCTCTCAAGGTATGAAGAAAAGGCTTTAATCCTTTCTTGAGAAACGGGCCACAATCAATTAGAGAGATTGAGGCAAAAGCAAAAGGTCCAAGAATCACATTTATCCTAACTCGATTCACCACCCCCCAAAGACCCACCCTCTTTAATGAGGAATGCAGTCTTACAATCTAGACTGGCAAACTAATCTAGGGAAAAGAGCATAAAATTCAAACCGAAACCAGATTGTCTCTTTAGTCCCAGGAATTGAATGATTCTCCAGAAAGCAACAGATAAGATGAAGTCAGTTGACTCTTCAACAATATCCCAGACGTTTGCTTTCTCAAGGGAGGAGAGGCACATAGTTAACCAAATTCAATCTATACTATTTTACTGGAGAAATCTCAAAACTTTATCCCACTCAGAAGGAATTTGGTTGTTAATCTGATATGGCAATTGGGTCCCCTTTGGGACAGAATAACCCAGTGGTTGTTATTAGAAAGTGTTATTCTTTTCCTAAAGATTTCACATCCCCCCCAAGTAGAAGTTCTCAAACCACTCTATATAGTGCAGGCTTCTTCACTTAATTCCGCCAGTATTTTTTCTCAGGTATGTGTATATATACATTATCTCTTCCCTCTTGAGATCTGGCCTTGGCTCCTGCAAGCACAATCTAACCATATGGATAGAGAATTGTTCGATGTTTTCCCTCAAGTTATTCCTTGCACTTAAAATTTCCTACTTTATTACCCTCTTCTATCAAGCTGTTTCTTGTAAAACTTCTTACTCCACATAAGTGTCAAGGTCTGAATACCTGGTCACAAACTGAGCTCCATGTCTTCAGGTAAAGATTCATTCTTCATCTCAGGGAATCTTTGAAGCTAAAAATAGCACATACAAAGTAGGAATGACTGCCAGCAAAGGACCCTCATGCAGAACTGAGGCTGAATGAAGTGAGCCTTACTAGGACAAGATTCTATACAGCAATAGCAGAATTTTGTAATGACAAACTATGATAAATTTAGTTCTTCTCTGGAATACAGGGATCAAATCAATTCTAGAAGACTGGTGATGGAAAATACCATTCACATGCAAAGAATGCAGAGCAAAACATGCTGTTTTCATATTTTATATAATGTTTTATCTTTTATGTTTGTTTTCTTTCATGGTTTTATTTTCCCTGATCTGATTTTTCCTTCACAATGAAACATACATGGAAATTCTAAAAAAATAATATTAAATATTATCCTTGTCTGTTATTGGAAAAGTAAATTTACTACAGAAAATATGTTGGAAATTATCTCTGCATATAATTGGGAAAACAAGGGAACAAACATGAAAACAATCAAAAGATGTATAAATATATGTAGTGAATCCCTAAAACAGGAGTGTTAGCAAAGGAGCTGATGTAACTTTATAACATTAGAACAAATTAGGCTACAGCAGTCCACAGATTGTGCCTGAAGAAAATAGGTTGAGAAATGTAACTGGAAGAAAGAGGGTCCACTGAAAAGTCATACAGTCTTGGGTTATAAACATTAGTCTTCTCCAGTATGGAGCTTTGAAAGTAAAATCCTCTTATGATTTTTCTCTTAACATATTCAATTTTGACCAATGTATAGCATGGAAACAATGTAAATATTGTCAGACTGCATTCTGTGGGGCATGGGGGGAAGGAAGGGAGATTGGGGGGGGAATTTTAAAATTTAAAACTTTACAAAAAATGATAGGTAGAAACTTCTATTGTATATAATTGGAAAACAAATAAAATATTTATATTAAAATAGAAAGTAAAATTCTCCTAACAGCACTTCATTGCATGGGTGATTCCTTGGTCCTTCAGTTCTCATCATGTCTCCATGTTTCTACTCTGTCCCACTGTTCCCCATCACATGCTTCAATTTGACATTTTCTTTCTAATATACCCAGTGGAGCTCCTTCACCTCATTCTACTGTATTCCTTATTTCTCCCCTTCTGCCTTCCTTCTAATGCTGACCCATCTCCAGCTTTTACTCCCAGACAAAGCATAATAATCTCATTTCTGCTTTTCCATAACTCACCTTAGGGCCTCAGCACAACTCCCAGCTCAATAATGATGATCCATAATGGTGGATTGTTGGGAATGGCACTGTAATGAATGGGGAAAGCTCAGGATCCATTTTTCATTGTATGTACCTTTAAAATAAGGAAGAGGAGCAGAGATTAAGGTAAAGGGAGAATAAACACTGAAAAATTTCTAAAGCCTCTGATATGTTATATAGAGTTCAAAGAGTAAGCCTCCCCTTCAGATTAGAGATTTTGTGTATGTAACAGAAAGAATTTGTGTGGAGACATAAATTGACTTTTGAGATGTAAAGTGACTACAATAAGAGAATTATGATTGCATCAGAAACAATTGTAATCTTAAAAGCTGCTTGCGGGGAGACCCTCTCCATTCTTGATTTGTATCCTGATCTCCTTAGGCTTTACCCTCTACCTAATTCCAGGTCCAATATAGGGAAAGGGAATTTGCTTTTTGCCCTCTAGATGAGAGGCAAGGCATAAAAACCTGGGTTGGACCCTGACTCAAGGCCACAGTAGTTTCTGACCATGGCCCAGCAAGGATAGCATGGCTGTCCTTTAAACTCTCTACAAGTCTCTCTCTCCATAGCCCTTCCTAGGTCTTCCTTTTTAATAAATTTTTGTTTTATTTCTACCCATGCTTTCCTGAGTCTGAATAATGATTCCTCATAAGCAGAACTGAACACAAGTAGCCAGTGGCTACACTAACAGCAGTTCATTGGAGGTGTGATTCCTTGGTCCTTCAGTTTTCATCATGTCTCCTTGTTTCTTCTCTGTTCCCTATCACAAGCTTCAGTTTGACACTTTCATTCTAACACACCCAGTAGAGCTCCTTTACCTCATTCTACTGCATTCCCTATTTCTCCCCTTCTGCCTTCCTTCTAATGCTGACCCATCTCCAACTTTTTCTCCCAGACAAAGCATATTAATATCATTTATGCCTTTCCAACACTCATTTTTGTACCTCAGCACAACTCCCAGCTCAATAATGATAATCCATAATGGTGCATTGGTGGCAATGCCATTGCACTGAAGGGCGAAAGTTCAGAATCCATCTTTCATTGTATTTGCCATTGAAATTAAGAAGAGGAGCAGAGATTAAGGTAAAGGGAGAATAAAAATTCAGAAATTTCTAAAGTCTCTGATATGTTATATAGAGTTCAAAGACCATGTGTCCCCTTTGGATTAGTGTAAAAGGTTTTAACAGGCCCATCCTGTTGTTTGAGAAAGTTGGGTGATTTCAGATACCAAACTCTCATAGAATGTTACAATTCAAAGAGCCCTCAGGGTTCCATTAGCGTAACCAATAACTGAGAACCCAGTTCTACCATACAAACAAGTGGTTGTCTCACCTGAACTTAAAGTTTTCTAGGGAGGAGGAATCAACTATTGATGCTGAGGCAGCCCCTCCTCCTAAAGAAAAGGAAGAGTTGCTGAGTTTGGGGTTTTTTTTATTTAATTCATAATCTTTTAGTCTTTCCAGCTAGCTCATTTAGTATTGGGTTTTTTTTGTCCACTGGGTTCAAACACTGTCAACCTCTCTCCCATATGACACCCTATTTAACCACAAAAACAATTATTGTCCCATATTCTCCTGGCTTCTTCTCTCTAGACTCAATGTCTAAAGTTCTTTCACCTAACCATTAAATGGTATATCCTCCTGGACTGCCATGATTTTTTCAATTTCCCTCCTCCAGTGAATCTTTAGCTTTTCACCATCCCATGTCAATATTCTTCTAAAAACCCAACTCAAAAATATAAACAAAAAATAAACAGTGTGGGGCAAAGGAGGATGGAAGGGAATAAACATTTCTGTAGACTCCAATGTGACAGACACTGAACATTTAACATGAGTATCTAATTTAATATGTGAAATTGATGCTTTGATGATCTTTATTTTACAATTGAGAACACTAAGAAAAGCAGCATTTAAGTCATGGCCTCAGGGTCACCGGATACTCTATCCATTGCTCCTTAGGATCCAGAAGTGCTTACTCCAGAAATTATGCTCCTAAAACAAACCACCATCAATAACATTAGCTTTGGGGCTTGACTCATACTGAGCTTCTAGGTCCCTAAATCACTGAAAGCTTCATCAGAATGATTTGCCATGCATTATGGATAGGTTCCTCATATGACCTAGCCCTGAAAACCAGGGCCTCTTAGATTTCTTCCTCACTCAGAGGTATTCTCTCTCAAGTGTTTATCTCTATTGACAACCCCTACTAAAGGGCTTTTCAAACTAGAGGCCTTGTTCCTTCCTTCCCTTAAGCCCACCACCTCATGGATCAAAGCTCTCAATTAGGCAGCCTTGGCCTTAAATTCCAAGGGTTTGCTCAGAATCACACTGCTTCCCTTCCATTATTTCTTATAATTGGGAAACTTGACATCACCAGATCATGGGATATAGGGAAAGCACACTACCAATCCATGTGTTCAAGCACTTTGTTAGATAAAGAAAATGTGTCCCTTTAGGTCACACAAGATTCAGACCCAATTCTTGCATTCCAAAGCCCTGATAATTCCTGATTCTACATTAAAATATGACCAAACCCTGTGCAACTGAAGAGGAAAGTTGCAATTTCAATAGACTTTGAAACTGAGCTGAAGAACAAGGATGAGCAAATAGTAAGTATGGGGTAAAGATAAGAGTTATGAAGGAAGTTGGAGGCAAGAATAGGGTGAAGGCACTTAACAGAATTACCTATGGAAATTCAGCCTCACCAAGGCTTGAAAATAAAAATAAACTCTAGTCAACAGATAAGACATCGTCTTGTGGAAACAGTTTTGCTTTTACAGTGTTCTACTGACTCTCCTCACACAAATTTGTATCAGTTTAAATTGATCCATCTTTTCCCGGAATCATCTTTGTTATGTTCTTTCTTATAACATAATATTCTCTAGCATTCATGTACCACAATTTCTTCAGCCATGCCATAACTGATAGGCATGTCTGCAGTTTCCAAATCTGAGCCAGCACTAAAACAACTGCTAAAAGGATTGTTGTACAAATAGATTCATTTCCTTTTTTAACATCTCTTTTTGATCCTAAATGGTCATCTCTTTTCTCTAATATTGAAATTGGTTTTTGTGCATCATTCCCATCATCTTCTTCCAGATCTTCCTAAATCACCATTTTGTCCACCAAAAAAATGACACACCAGAGAAGTGAAGACACACCAAAGTGAAGATGGAGTTCTGCCAAACTCTTTTTATGACACCAACATGGTGCTGATACTAAACCAGGAAGAACAAAAACAAGACAAAGTTATAGACCAATCTCCCTAATGAATATTGATACAAAAATCTTAGATAAAATTTTAGCAATGAGACTACAGCAAGTTACACCATAATCAGGTCGAATTTATCCAGGCAGGCAGAATTTCCACATTCGGGAAACATTCAACATAATTAAACATATCAACAGTAAAACCAACAGAAATTGTATGATTGTCTCAATAGATGCCGAAAAAGCCTTTGATGAAATATAACAGCCATTCCTATTAAAAACATTAGAAAGTTTAGGAATAAATGGAATTTTCCTTAAAATAATAAATAGAGTTGGAGCTAAGATGGCAGTGTGAAGGGAGCATTTCCTGAGAACTCTGACCCTCCAAACCCCCCCCAAAACAAAGGATGGCTCTAGCCAAAATTTAGAGGGGCAGAACCCACAAAGGACTGAGTGATACATTTTTCCAGTCCAAGATAACTTAGAATTTACACGGGAAAAGTGTGTTTCACCAGGACCAGGGGTTGGAAGAAAAACCCATGGGGCAGCCCAGCACAGGGATCACTAGCAACAGCTTGAAGGGGTGGTGAGAGAACTCTGCTACACCTGGGTGAGTGTGCAGTGAGGAGCATGACCACAGAATCTGCAGTGAGAATCTGGAGAAAGCAGCCTGCACCCCAGAGACGGTAATGGAAGTCTGCAGAGATTTCTCTGCTCTCCCTGGGGTAGGACCCTACTGTTTGTCTACACTCACATATTGCAGTTTGGGCTTCCATACTAAATAACCAAGCTGCATCTCTCCTTATGGCCCCAGGGCAAAGGGCAGTGCTGTAGTCATCTACATATCAAAGCACAGGCTAGAGAGCATAAGACCTTGGAGGAATAAAGGTCCTAGTGGCATGCCCCCCCCCCCAAAAAAAAAGCCTCAAAGCCTTGGAAGTGCTGTAAATTAATCTTGGACTGCAGAAATGAGTGAACAGCAGAAAAAGAAGAATCTGACCATAGAGCATTACTTCAGTCCCAGGGAAAGTCAAAACACATACTCAGATGATGAGAAAATCGAAGCTTTCATATCTAAAACCTCCAAGAGAAATAGAAAATGAGCTCAGACTATGAATGAGCTCAAAAAAGACTTTGAAAAGCAATTGAGGGAGGAGGAGGAAAAATTGGGAGGAGAAATGGGAGTGATGCAAAAAAAATCACAAAAACCAAATCAAAAGCTTGGTGAAAGATATCCAAAAAATAATGAAGAAAATAATGTGTCAAAAAACAGTTTAGGCCTAATGGAAAAAGCAAAACAAAAGGCAAATGAGGAGAAGAATGCCTTAAAAAGAAGAATTGGCCAGCTGGAAAAGGAGATTTAAAAAGCTCCCAGAAGAAAATAACTCCTTCAAATGCAGAATGGAACTAAAGAAAGCTGATGACTTTGCAAGAAAAAATAAGAAATAAAACTGCCAAAAAAGCCAAAAATTAGAAGAAAATGTGAAATATCTCATTGGAAAAACAACCAACCTTGAAAACAGATCCAGAAGAAATAATTTAAAAATTATTGGGCTATCTGAAATCCAAGACCAGGAAAAGAGCCTAGATTTCATTTTTCAAGAAATAATACAGCAAAATTGCCCCGAGATCCTAGAAGCTGAAGGTAAAATAGAAATCGTGAGAATTCACTGGTCAGCCCCTGAAATGGATCCGAAAAGAAAAACTTCCAGGAATATTATAGCCAAATTTTCAAACTCCCAAATCAAAAAGAAAATTCTAAAAGCTGCCAGAAACAATTCAACTACCAAGGTTCTATATTAAGGATTACACAGGATCTGGCAGCATCTACCTTAAGGGTTCATAGGGATTGGAATATGATATTCCAGAAGGCAAAATACCTTGGCTTACTACCGAGAATCAAGTACTCAGCAAAACTGAACATACTCTTTCAGGGGAAAAGATGGACTTTCAATGAAACAAGGGACTTTCAAACTTTCCTATGGAGCTGCCCAGAGCTGAACAAGAGTTTGATCTCCAAGTACAGGACTCTGGTGAACCACAGAGGGAGTGGAAGAGAGGGACTAACTATGAGGAACTTGATGATGTTGAACTGTTTATATTCCTGCATGGGAAGATGATATTGATCACTCATGAATTTTCTCATTTATAAGAGCTGTTAGAAGGAATATATACAGGACATAAGAAGGAGCAGAATATAATGATATGATGTCATAAAGGGATGGAGTCAATGGGCGATGGCTAAAGTACTGGGAGGAAAGAAAAGGAGATGAAGAAGAAGTTGAAAGATTTCACCTAAGCGGAGAGAAAAAGATTTTTTTCAATGGACTGGACAGGGGAAGGCAAGGGGGAATGAGTCAGCCTTCATTCCCATGGGAAATGGCTCAGGGAGGAAATGATGTACAAATTTAATAGGGTGAGGAAATCAATCTTGCCCTGGAGAAGGATGGAAGGAAAGGCACAGGATGAGGGGGAAGGGGGGGAGGGAAGGGGGGAATAGGTGATAGAAGAGAGGGAACATCAAGGGAGAGGGTACTGAGATTCAACACACTTTTGGACAGGGCCAGGATGAAAGGAGAGAAAGAACAGAATAAATGAGAGTGGGGAGAAATGGAGTGGAGGTACAGCTAGTAATAGCAACTGAAGGAAAAATATTGAAGCAACTTCTCTGGTGGACTTATAATAAAGAAAGCAACTCACCCCAGAGACAGCTATTGAAATCTGAACACAGACTGAAGTACAATTATTCTCTCTCTCTCTCTCTCTCTCTCTCTCTTCTTGATGTTTCGCATCTTCTTGGGGGGAGGGGGGCTATGTTCATTCTTATGTTTACCCTTATAACATACAATTTACATAAATGTATGGCATAGAAACAATGTAGAGATTGTCAGACAGTCTCCTGGGGGGGCGGGTGGAAGGGAGAAGTGAGGAAAATTATAGAATTCAGAGCATCGCAAAAATGATGGGTACATATTACTATTGTATATAATTCGAAAGCTAATAAAATGTTAAAATGTTAAAAATAAAATAACAAAATAATAAATAGTAACTAAAACTATCAACAAATATTATATTTAATGGGAATAAACTCAGGGAATTTCCAATAAATTCAGGGGTGAAACAAGGATGCCCATTATCACCAAGACTATTAAATATAGTACTTGACATGCTAGCAATAGCAATAAGAGAAGAAAAAGTAATTGGAGGAATCAGAATTGGCAATGAGGAAGCAAAATTTTCACTCTTTGCAGATGATATGATGGTACACAGAGAACTTGAAAAAATCATCTAAAATCCTTCCTGAAACAACAAATTCAGTAAAGTAGCAGAAAATAAAATAAACCCACATGAATGATCAGCATTTTTATATGAACAACAAAGCCCAAGAACAAGAGATAGAGAGAGAAATTCCATTTAAAATAACTGTAGACAATATTAAATACTTAGGAATCTACCTCCGAAGACAAATCAGGATAACTGTATGAACACAACTATAAAGCTTGCATCACCCAAATAAAGTCAGATCTAAATAATTGGAAAATTGTCAAATGTTCATGGGTAGGTCGAGCTAATATAATAAAAATGACAATTCTGCCCTAATTAAATTACTTATTCACTGCCATACATACCAATAAAACTACCAAATAACTACTTTACAGAGCTAGAAAAAAGTAACAAAATTCATCTGGAGCAATGCTACTTGACAAAAAATTGTTAAGAAAACTGGAAAATAGTATAGCAAAAACAAGGCATAGATCCACATCTCACATCCTATACCAAATGAGGTCAAAATGGGTACAGAATTTAGACATAAAGAGTGATACCATAGAAAAATTAATAGACAAAATACTCTATCTGATCTATGGAAAAGAGATAAATTAATGACCACACAAGAATTAGAGCACATTAACAACTGCAAAATGAATTATTTTGACTATATTAAAATAAAAGGTTTTGCACTAATAAAATCAATGCTGCCAAAATTAGAAAAAAAGGCAGAAAACTGGGAAACAATATTCACAACCAGCAGTTCTCATTTCTAAAATATAGAAAGAATTGCATCAAATTTATAAGATCAAAATTGATAAATAGGCAAAGGATATAAACAGGGAGTTTTCAAATGAAGAATTATAATTATATGTGACCATATAAAAAATGCTGCAAATTACTATTGATTGAAGAAATGTAAATTAAAACAACAATGAGGTATCATCTCACATCTATTAGATTAGACCAGATGAGAAAAAGGGAAGATGAGCAATGTTGGAGAGGTTGTGGGAGGATTGGGATATTGACTCATTGGTGGAGTAGTGAATGGATCTAACCTTTCTGAAGAGCAACATGGAACTATGCCCAAAGAGCAATATCCCTTTGACTCAGCAGTTCCAATTCTAGGACTATATCCAGAAGAAATTGTAAAAAAATGGGAAAAGTCCTACAACCAAAATATTCACAGGAGCTCTCCTTGTAGTGGCAAAGGATTGGAAATTGAGGGGATATCCATCAATTGGGGAATGGCTAAATAAGTTATGGTACATGAATACTATGGAATATTATTCTTCTATAAGAAACCATAAATGGTCAGACTCTAGAAAAGCCGGGAATTAATTATGGAATCAGATGCTGAGCGAAAGGAGTAGAGCCAAGAGCACAATGTACACATCAGCATCATTATGGGATGAACAACCTTGATGGAAGCAACTCCTCTCAACAGTCCAGAGAGCTAGGACAACTATTTGACTAGCTATAAACTATATTATCCCCAACTAGAGGAAGAAAAACAAAACAAACAGAAAAAAATAACCCTTGCAAATCTGATGAGCACCTTATAAAAATTATCTTTTATGTGTCTCTTTCCCTTAATCCTAATTCCTCATGCCAAAAATTTCTAATTTGTGAATGTCTTTAACCAAATATGTATATAAAATGCCAATCTGACTATTCCCTGCTGAGGGGAGCAAGATGGGAAGGGAAGGTGGAGGGAAATTTTGTAACTTGGAAATATGCATGTAAAAGTGGATGAAAAAAATAAATTAAAAAAAATAAAAGAAAACCCTCAGAAAATTTTAAAAAGTGATGGATATGATTTATCATAATGGAGATAGTCCCAAACCCAAATGCTTTGGGATTGGCTTTACATCAATATCCAAAATTTTTCTTTCATCTAAATTAAAGATTGACTTAAGATTAATACTGAAAATCACAAAATGTTATAAATGGAAAACTTGGGAAGTTCCTTGAATTCATCTCCCTCCCAGAGTTGTAAAGAATATCCAGGTCAGAAAGACAAAGAACAATGCCAAAGTACTAAGTGTAAACTTTTTAGCTGGGGAAAACATAGGAATCAGAATGGGGCTCAGTTCACATTTTTGCCTCTTCTGCTTTGCTCAAGTCACTCATCTGTCTGATGCCTTAGTTTACTTCTATTTAAAATGAGGGGTTTGGCCAAGGTGACATCTAGATTTCTATCTATTTCTTCTTAAACTGGCTTAGGGAGGGAGGTCTTCATGAAGTTCAAAAGGGGAAAAATATGAATTTTCCCATCCCTGCTCATCTCCCTGGATCTCTTACACCAAACAAGAATCTGTAAGTTGACTTAATGAATAACACATGGTGGGAGTGGAGAGGAAAAATGCAGGGTTTAAAATAAAACTCTTCCTACATATATAGGAGTTGGAAGTTAGTGCTCAACATGCATATTAAATTATACCACAAAAAACTTGGCATTTTAAACATGCAAAAACTGTTTTTAATACTATGCTTTAGAAAACAAAAATCTAATTCATCTCACTTTGTAATAATGAATTTTTAAAAACAGTTTATTGGTGTCTGCTATTGCAAATAGAAAATTAAGGTTCATTTATTTCAATGAATGCCATCCACTCATCCCTACACTCCCCCAACCCCACCTTGGGTGTGAAATACAAAATGCCAATGCTCCAGTATCATTTTGATAAGTGTCCTGATGAAGCAGAAATACTACATTAATTTATCTGTGAAGAATGATTAGCATACACCTCAGTTGGGGCAGCTAGGTGGTACAGTGGATAGAGCATTGGCCCCGGAGTCAGGAAGACCAGAGTTCAAATCCGACTTCAGACACTTAATAATTGCCTAGCTGACCTTAGGCAAATCACTTAACCCCATTGCCTTAAATAAAAATTTAAAAATATATACACCTCAGCTGCCTGGATATGTATGACTCATAAGAAGGGAAAAGAAAAAATAAAATGAAATGTGATTGGTTTCTAATGGGTTAGAATTCTTTTAATATGCCTTGCACGGAAGAAATTCAAATTAACAGCTTCCGTCACTCCCCCTTTTGAACAGAGAGAATCCATGACTATCTAGGTGTTCAAGGGAATATATGGATATTTTCTGTGGTCTATGTTAGTGAAAAAGGTATTATATGTGAGTAAATCCCATTCATTATGATATGAGAATGTGTGGGTGGATGTATAGGGAGGAAGGCTGAACCTCTGATCATTAACCTGCCATTTTCAGTAGGACATAGAGTAAAAAATTAGAATACATTCCAAGACTTGAACTCTATTCTGTAAGTGAAACTTAACAAAGCATACTCAAGCAAAGTTATGAGGCCCAGGAAGCATTTTATCTAAGTAAAGTCGACTCTATTATAATAATGTTGTTGTAATTAAATGAAAAAAAATCCAAGTAAAAAATAAATGAATCGTTATAGCATCTTTTAATTTTGGCAGCCCTGCTAGATCCATTTGTGTGTTTCCATGGGCAGGTATTACAGTCTAAATGGATAAACAGTCAATCCATAGATGAATAGATGGTTAGATGGTTGAATTGATAAATGGATAGAGAAACAAATAGACAAATATATAAGCTTGAGGAATTTATACTGTAATTTCAAGACTAGGAGAGAAGAGACTTTATTACAACTGCTTTACTTCTTTGATCTCCTAGTCCTTTTCTATATGCTTTGTGTGAGTGGTTGCACATGTAGAAACAGGAAATTTCTCCGAATCCATGGAGAAGAATGAATTGCAGATTAAAATAGTGGACACGGTTCATTTCATATCGTATTTGGAAAGGTAGGGCAGTACAATGAGTATAATGATGCTTACAGATGGCAATGTGCAGAAGTTGGAGGAAACCCTGAGTTCAAACTGTTTCATAATCTTATTAGTCATGTGATTCTGTGCACATCATGTAAATTTTATCAGTCTCAGTTCCCATGTGTACAGATAAAATGGAGATAAAAGCAGTAACCACATTTGTGAAGCTGCAATAAGATAGAAAATATTTTGTAAAGTTTAAAAAAACAAATTATCATTATTGTTACATTATCATCATCATTCTATAGTCTTACCCTTATCTAAACTAGGTGTCACAGTAGATAGAGTAACAAACCTTGAGTCAGGAAGGCCCAAGTTCAAATCATCTCAGATAGGAATTTGCTCTGTGACCTTGAGTAATTTCCTAATTTGTAAAATGGTTATAATAGCATCAACCCCCTAGTGTTCTTTTAAGTATAAAAAATAAGATAATATTTGTAAAGTAATTTGCAAAATTTTAGGAGCTATACAATGCTAGTTATTATTATAGATCCAAGCTGTTCCTTAATTCAAATGTCTGAGAAATAGAAATTTACATGTGGAGATAATAAGAATGCTGTGGAATGGAAAAACTATGGGATTTGGGTACAAACCCTCACTAACTTGTATGGCCTTGGTATAGTCATATACTTCCCAGGAACATTTCATCATCTATGAAATGCATATTCAAACCAAAAGAGTTTAAGGCTCCTCATTTCTTTAAAATCACGATCCCTCCAATGGATTAGGTTGTCATTTCTACCCATGATCAACAGGAATTCTCCACTGAGCTCATTTGTCAAGGGTAAGGCAACAACTGCATGACTTAATTCAAATTTGAGACCAACAAGAAATTATAGAAATGTAGAAATTTAGAGCTACCTGGCTCCTTACAATCTACTAGTTGAATTTATAGCTGAGGCAACCAGGATGAAAGAGATTAAATGACATGTGTATAGATACATATACATAGAGATAATCATATAATATTTTCAGATGGATACAGAGGATTGTAAAACAAAATAGACCATTATTCTGATCTAAGATTTGATGATGTTCTTCCAACTGAAGATGAGGTTTTGAATACCATTAAGCTCATTTCAAGTGGTAAAGCACCTGGTACTGATTCTATTCCTGCTGAGATCTACAAGTGGGGAGGTGGCATGGCTCATCCAAAAACTGACTGAAATATTCCAGATTAGAGAGCATGAAGAGGTTATCCCCTAAGATACCTCAAGAATGCCTCCCTTGTCCATCTCCATAAAGGTAAAGGGAATAGATCATCCTGTGACAATCACAGTGGCGTTTCTCTTTTAGTTATTATTAGTAAGACTCTTGCCAAGTCCTTCTCAATAGGCCAATTCTTCACCTGGAAGATGGTCACCTCCCTGAGAGCCAGCGAGGCTTCAGCAAGGCTCAAAAAGCAATCCATATGGTGTTTGCTGCCCAACAGCTTCAGGAAAAACACCAGGAATAGAACAGAAATCTTCTGATCCCATGCTGTCATGTCTGAGGTCTCTTCTCAGCCTAAATATGTAGGATTGTCCACAAGTTTATCAATAACCACACAGCTATCAGACATCAGTGGGTAGAACTCAAATTTATCTGTCTTCCCGACATTGAATCCAGTATTTATCTACAATGCTGTATCACGGTTTTTGCCCATCTAGACTCACCCAATGCATATTTAAAAACAACTATTTTCAACCTAAACAAGAAACACAATAAAATACAGATACCAATTACCAACTGACTTGTTTTAATAACTTCAGACTAAAAGTATTTGTATTGATCATTTTTCATCAGAAAAAAAGAATTTCAGTGACAAAAAAGCAAGCAGAAATGTGGTATAAAAGCAAGATAGTGATGATAGTTGTGAAGAAGAAATTGTTCATGATGATTATTTTGAGCAATGGTCTCTTGATTCATTTAGGATGAATGGAGAAATATTCTCTCCACAATATCCCATTGTTAATGATGCCAAAGGTAAAGGCCAAATGCAGTGACTATATATTTGACAATGCTTACCCTTGTTTTTATTTTTATTTTCATTCAAACATTGCTCAAATAAGTTTTCAATATTCAACTAAAAATTATATAGTCTTATAGCATGGTGGTCTGGAAAGTGTCTTCTTGTTTAGAAGAAATGAAAATCAGATTAAGATGAAAAAATGCTTTGCCCATAATTACTATAAAATCTAGAGTAGAGTCTTTCAAATGTCTTTCTATCTCTGAAGTACCTAATTGCCTGCTCACAAGTAAGTTGGTAAGAATAAGAAAATATCTCTAGAGATCAAATAATGCATAAATGGAAGTCTACAATTGTCCATAGTCAACACCTGGGTTTTTATTTTTTTCCTGGTAAAATGAATGAGAGTAGGCCTATGGGTCTTTGATTTCTTTACTGATATAAGTTCCATTGGGACTTTTCTTCTTAACTCAAGCAAAAAAGCTATTATCAAGCAAAAGACATTGTAAGGCAGGTGGAAGGAATAGTGAATACCATTCTGAACCTGGACTTGTCAGGGCAATAAGCATTGATTAAGAAACTACTGTGCTTTGGCACTCAAAGGGCAGGGGATTGGAAGAAAGGGAAACAGTTTTTTTCCATTATGGAAGTCAAAGTTTAATGGCAGTAACACAATCCAAACATTAAGAAAAAAACTGAGGAGAAACCAGAGATAATATCATAGAGAAAGAACTACCTGAAAGAGACTCCAAACAATTCTTGTAGAAGATGGAATTTTCAAGAAGCCAGAGAAGGCAGGAATTCAAGCTTGAAAGTAATAATACTGCAGACATTATAAAGATGTGATATAGGAAATGTCACATAAATGAACAGGAAGATTGTCTTCATAAAATAAAGTTATGAAACTTCTGGAAAAATAGCAGAGTTGGGTGTGAGGACCCTTAAAGGTCTTCCTCTTCCATTCTAGGTCCTGACCCTAGGGAAGACAGTTGACTTTTCTTAGCCCTGTCTACCACATGTTGACAACAATAGTAGACAAGTCATACGATACAAAAAGAATAATCAAATGAGATTATGTATGAATATATATATACATATATGTATATATGTATGTATATATATATATACACACAAAAAAAATTCATATCATCATTTTAAACATACATGCACTCATGTTTACACCTATATTCAGCAATATATGCAGAAGAAAATGCCAATCCACTGCAGTATCTTTACAAATAACATCCCTGAAGTGACCCCATAGAGTCCCAAAGACTTAGATGTGTGGAGGGGGAGCAGAGATATGCACAGAAGGGGGGGGAAGAACAAGAAATTAAGATTCAATCCCCCCACCCAGTTTCTAAAGGAACATTTCATTTAGATCTTTGTTTTGTGTGAGAACTCTTTCCCCAACAATAAAAAAAAAATGAAGCATCCAATATCTGTCATAATCAGAGAGAAAACTCAGTCACTGCACAAATGTCTCTCATTTTACAGATGAAGAAATTGAGGTTGAAGAGTCCAGGGCCTGCCCAGAGTCATGAAGGGAGCTGAGGTCAAGCACAAGGTAAGTTCTCGTGGGATCAAGGGACTGAAGGGAAATTTGGAACCTTGAGAATTAGGGAGTGCTGAGGGCCCCAGCCCATTTTGAGTTATTCGCAGGACCTGCTATTCCAGGAATTGCTGGGATAGGCTTAGGGGGATAATAGAAGGGGTAGGGGAGAGAGAGAAAAGAGGCTCCAAGTTGTAGCTGCTACAGGCCACAATAAAGACTGCTTGCATAGACTCTCATTGTCTCCAGTCTTCCTTGACTCTTCACTCAAGACTGTTGCTGATTAACAGGCCCGGGGAGGCCCGGAAGGCTGATAAGTAGCAGGTAAGCTCCCCCTCAGAGAGCTGGGCTTACATGAACCCCAGCAGAGTCACTCAGTTAATAAATGTCTGAAACTTTCTTTGACTCTTGCTCTTCTGCTCCCAGTCCAGAGACATGCAATTAAAGCTTATAAATTGGATTCAATCAAATACAAAATTTAAAATTTTGAGATAAATATTCGAGTTTCCACAATACACCTCTAGGTAAAACCGAGACCAAAGATATTTTCCTGTACCAGAAGTGACTATAATATGTGTGGCATAGTTCATTTAAAATACTGGTTTTAAATGAGGCTTTCTTTCACATAAATAAGGCATGTGAATAGAACTGATTTTTAAAACACTAGCAAGTTCAAGTTCATATTGCATCTGACTGGTGAACAACACAGGACAATTCACTGAACCTCCCAGTCTCAGTTTCCTCATCTGTAAGACAATTTTAATATATCACATATTCATATAATATTAATGATTAAATAGCATTTCTCTAATATTATAAATCTTATAAATCACTTTGATAATAAAAGTTAACATTGTTTTGGTTTCATGTGAGTCTCATAATAAACATGGGAATCAAGTTACATTATTATCTTTCTTTTACAGGTGAAGAAACTCAGGTATCATAGTCTGGTTTAGAACTCAACTCTTCTCTACACTAGGTCAAGAGTTTTATACCATATTTCACCTCGCTAATTTTAATGACATGTATTTTATGCACTTAAAATATGATTCTGGAGCAGCTGGGTGACTTAGTGGATAGAGCACCGGCCCTGGAGACAGGAGGATGTGAGTTTAAATCCGGTCTCAGACACTTGATAATTACCTAGCTGTATGATCTTAGGCAAGTCACCTAACCCTAATGCCTTGCAAAAAGCAAAACAAAAAACATGATTCTGAGATGGGGTTGATGAGTATCACTGGCCTACTAAGGAGTCTATGACACATCAATGAAAAAGGGCTCCTAAATCCTCAGGAGCAATAGATCCTAAATGATTCTCTATATTCAGTATTCCCAATCATCCCTAAGAGATTTGCAACAGCATATTCATCATTTCCAAAATACAAATCATATGGTCCTTCCCTAAATCTTCTCAACTTTTTTCCACTTTTGTATTGAAAGAACCACAGAGTTTCCTGCCACTCAAGTTCCTTAAATCCTAGTTATAATTCCCTCCTCTCATCCTCATTCCCAATCAAATCAGTTTTCAGAAATTATCAATTTTAGCTATATCTCTTCTGTTTCTTGCTTCCTAGATGCATAGAGCCTCCACCATAATGTATGCATTTTTTAAATCTCAACAATACAATTTTAAGAATTATTTCAATTATCTCCCAGTTGGCTTTCTGACCTGAAGTTTCTTCTTTGCTCAATCTATTCTCCACATAGCAGTCAAATTATATTTCTAAATCATCAATTTGGTTATCTCGGTAAAGAATGCCTCCTTAAGCCTTTTGGAATAGTTTTAAAAATCTTCTGATATTTGAAGCTTTATATACACTGAATCAAAACTCTTTATAGCATAGACTCTGTGAGTCACACTTCCAGTGGGGGCAAAGTTGAGTCTCCAGAACTTAGTGCTCTTCCTTCACTCAGGATTTTTGGAGGAGGAGGAGGAGGTGGCAGGGGATTTTGGAGTTTGAGAGTTTATTTGCTGTCATCATAGTGCCACTCCTATGCTTATTAGCTAATGGAAGTTTTTCAACCAGAAATAATTACCTTGTAGGGTGGTATAGTAAGTGTGGTCCAAAATACACTTAAAAGTCTGTGATACTTTCTCCACAGGCACATGTGTAGGTCAAGAGAAATTAATCACAAGTTCCGAGCGCATATATAGACGAGGGGATAACTCACAGATCTCTCCTGAAATCCTTTATTCTGGAGTCCTCAAGGTCTTTCCACTGATCTTTCAAGGGAGTCCTGAAGTGGTCTTTCTCCAGTAAATCAGCATTATCTTTGATTATGAGTAAGATGATGCTGTCAGTAATCACTGTGGTCCTGGGGACACTCCTGAATTGTCAAGAAGGATTGAGTCGTTGGAATCTCTGAACCACACAAATTCCTTTCCCTTTGGGGAGAGAGAGAGGTAAAGACTCCCTCAAACCCACATCAATATAGGGCCCTGTCAGGAGACTCACGAGAACTTCTCTCTGATCTATGCTACCAAACAATGGAATGTTTAAAAACTGGCTTGCTATTTTATGTAAAATCCATAGGACAAACTTTCATTTGCTTCAGCCAAGTACATTGTTTTTCCTATTACACTTGATTGACATTCCTTTGAGTGATTATTTAAATAAGGACAGCTGGTCCTCATTCACATTTAGATCACACTTGTGATTGAGTGAAGAAATGGAGAAACGCAGGTGACTCTAATTCTTACAGGTCATTCAAGGTTCATGTCACACTCCTTTCACAAGGGAACTGGCTTTTTTCCTAATATTTCTGGCCAATTTTCCATAATTAATTGTTGAAGTATTCTGTATTTATTAATCAATGATGGTTAACACATTGAACATAATTATTTGACATGCAAGACAATATTGAAGTTCTATCATCCTTCAGGGTGATACTTCTATCCCTTCTTCATATCATTGCTATTTTTCTACAATTCTCAGGTATTCTTTTCTTTTTGCTTTATTCAGTTAATTTTCCTTCTTTCATTAAACCTGAATTCTAATTCTGTCATTGGTTCTAATATTATTTCAAAGAATTTACTATTCTCCAGAGTAAGCTAACTTCCAGCAAAACTCCCCAGTTTTCTTGTCTAATACTTTAAGATTTATTCATTAAAAACTCAAATTTCTATCGAAATTTTTTTCATTTTATTGATTGATTTTCAGTTCTTTTGAAAAAATTGTTCTGCATTCGTTTCAGCAGGACCTCTGTAGGCATTTCTAGCATGTCCAAATTACCTAACAAGGAGGCATCCTTCTTGTCCCCTACTATTTTGACTGTATACTGTTCAAACATCCAGATTGTTTTCATCTTTGTCTTTCTGGGATCCTCGAACCTGTGACTGCTTATAGAAGGAAAAGATGACATGCAGCTTATGCATAGTATCAACCCCATCAAGTGACCTGGAAAGGGTAGATCTCTCTCTCCCCACTCTCCCTTTTTAGGCCCCATGGGTTGAGGTATATGGTTTCTATTTTGTATAGTTTGTCTTCAGTTCCAGGTGTTGAGGGGGATCCTCATTAGACTCAGAAATTAGAATCATGGTTTCTCTTTGAAGCCAGGATTCCAAGAGGAAGGTAATGTAAGCCAGCACCTTAGAGAAACCCTAACAAGCTAGCATGATGAGCTCAAGAGGAGAAAAACGCTTTGGACTTGAGAACCTGGGATTCTACTCAGTATGAACTTAGGGAATTTATGACCTAGTCCTCCTTGAACCCAAAACTAAGTGGAATGGAGTTTCCACAAATTGGGAGAGTATATTTGCATCAATAGGTTCTATATTTTTGAAGTCAAGACTCTTTTTAAGCTAAGCTGACTGGGGAGCAGGAGACACAAGCCCAATATTTGAAGAAACTGAATTATGAAGACAGGGTGCAATGGCAGAGAGCATAGAAACAGCAGACTTTGAGAACAACCCTGGAGAACCCTGGCACACCAGGAAGATGTATCACACTAACATCCAAGGCAGTAGGGGGCTAAGGTACTTAGGGTTACATTCACAAAACTGGTTCTTAAGACCTTTCTCTTCCTTAGGAAATTGTATTCTATTTTCTTTATTGCAAAATACTTCATCATTGAGATGATTATTTTCTTTTAACTATGAATATCTTTCCTGGTAAGACTCTAATTTGTCACTGTTAGTGTTCCTGTGGTGCATTTGCTATAATTGCTTAATTGAAATATCTTTCATTCAGTTTTCCCTTTTTGAAGGGCCAACTTTTGGGGGCCCTTCACAATCCCTGTGCCCTCTTTTTACTTCTTATGATCCATCAGGTTTGAATGCAATCAATGGCTCTTAAAGAATTAACCTTGATAGCCTTGTTAAACCACTGCCACTTGAAGAATCTTAGAAAACTGTCCAGCTGGAACTCTCCTCCAGATTTCTTGTCCTGTTCATTCTTGGATCTACTTTCCACTTTCCTGGGCCCCTTTTACCAATCTCTTACTTCTGCCTATTGCCTATTTCCATTCTTACAATAGTATGTAGTATTGGAAAAACAAACACATTCCCAATATCTTACAGAATTATCAACATCAAATCAAAATGAATACATGGCTTCAATATAAAGAGAAATATTACAAGAAACTTTGAAGGACACTGAACTTATTATCCAGCAGTTATATAGGCAAATAATTTATGATAAGAGACAGAACTGTGTAAGTTGTAGAATGAATTTCAGTGACATTAAATTAAATGAGTTTAGGACAAATAATGCCAAGATCAGAAGGAAAACAGAACGTTGAGGGAAAATTTATTGGCAGTTTCTCAGAAAAAGGTCTCATTTCAAATAAATAAAGAACTTTATAAATTCTATAAGGAGTCATTCTGTAATGGATTAAATGCTCAATGGAAATAAGTTGATATCCAATAAGGAATTGAAAACAATATATAGTCTTATGACAAATGTTCTAAATATTCACTGGTTAGAGAAATGCAAATTAAAGCAATCTTCAGATTGTATTCCTGTTGTATACCTATTGTGTTGGTTAAAATGATAAAAGGGAAAGGGGACAAATGGTGCAGGGGATGTGGAATAATTGAAAACATAATTCACTATTGGTGGAACTGTGAATTGATCCAACCATTCTGAAAGAGAAATCTGGAGTAATTTCCAAGGATTTATTAAACTACTTATATCCTTTGACTCAGCAACAATACTGTCAGGTCTGTTTCCTAAGATGATTAGGGAAAAAGGGTAAAAAACTCTTGTGGGATCAAACAGCTGAAAAGCATAGGGATGCCTGTCAAATGAGGAATGGTTGAACCAGTTGTGGTATATGAATGAGATGGGACACTCCTTGTGCTATAATGGTGACCATGAAGATTTTAGAAAAACATGGATAAACTTGAACAAAATTATGAAGAGCAAAAGGAGCAGAACCAAGATAATACTGTATACACTAAAGCAATATTGTTTGAAGAGGAAAATGCAGTGACTATTGTTTTTGATAATGCTTTCACTTTTTTTCATTAAAGCCTAACCTAAACTAATTTTGAATATTCAACTAAAAATTGTGATGCCTTACAGTCTGGCTGTCAGGAAAATAAAGCAGGATCTTCTTGTTTAGAAGAAGTGGAGGCCAGACTGAGATGAAAAGATGCTTTGCCCATAATTTCTATAAAGCCTAGAGCAGGGTCTTTCAGTGGTCTTTCTATCTCTGTGGTGTGATGCCCTGCTCACATGTAAATTGATAAAGGATTTGAAAGGCTTAAAGTAGAAATGTGAAGGGGTGGCTAGGTGGTGCAGTGGATAGAGCACTGACCCTGGAGTCAGGGGGACCTGAGTTCAAATCCAGCCTCAGATACTTAATAATTACCTGTGTGGCCTTGGGCAAGCCACTTAACCCCATTGCCTTGTAAAAAAAAAAAGACTAAATGAGAGTTTTCAATATTTTGTGTAGAACTCATCTGGGTATCTATTTTTTCTCCTAACAAAAGGAAGGAGATAGATTGGGCAGGTGTGTCTTTGCTTTCTTTACTGATAAAGGTTCCTTTACTCTTCTCCTTCTAGCCTCAAGTAAGAAGCTCTTCTCAATTCAATATAGTTCAAATTTAAAAATAGTAAGGGAGCTGGAAGTAGTAGTGAATGGCAATCTGACACTGGGCTTTTGGGGTCAGTAAGCATTAAGTAACAATTGTCCATTGTCACAGCTGTACAAAGGGCAGGGGACTGGAAGAAAGAGAAACGAATAGCCTCCTCCCTTAAGGAACTCAAAGGTTAATGGCAGGGTTACAACCCAAACATTAAGTACAAAACACAGAATAATTTGGAGATAATAAAATAGAAGAGAACTTCCTGAATGAGAGACGATAAAAACTTCTTGAAGAAGGTGGGATTTTAAAGATGCCAGAGAAGGCAGAAATTCAAGCTACAAAATGATGATACTGCAGACATTTTAAAGTTTGGGATATGGGAAACGTTACATAAAGAAATGGGAAGGAGGACAATGCCATCACATCAGACCCAACATGAAGAGGGTTAAGTTACAAACATTGTGAAAAATAGGAAAGGTTTCTTAAAAGTCTTCCTCATCCATTCTGTGCTGTGACCTGAGGCAAGATTTTTTTCTTACCCTGTCTATAAAATGATGACAATTATTTTATACATCTCATGTAACACAAAGGAAATGAATAATCAAGTGAGACTATGCATAACATATACACATTCATATCAACTCTGTAAATATGTAATACGCTCATATTTATACATATGTATACAGCTATGTAAAGTGAATGGAAATGGAAATGCAATCTAGTATCTTTGCAAAGCAAATGACCCCATGGGATCTCAAAGAGTTGGAGATGACTGAATGACTAAGCAACAATGAAGACATTTAGATATAGAATTTAATTCCGTAATACCTTATCTCACACACACACACACACACACAGTCAATAAATACTAACTATGCATATCCACATTATAAAAATATAGCTTCATTATATATATATATATATATATATATTGGTCACCTATGTATATATGTAGCACTTTCATTTCTGTATAACATAGACACATTTATTTATTCAATAATTATTTATTAAGCACATGCCTTGTATCAAGCACAGCACTATGTGGTCAGGATGTAAGAAACATGAATATCCCCTGGTTATTTCCACCATGACTTAAAAAGATCAAACTTAAAAACCAATTCAGATTTTTAAAATTCAATGACAAAAACTGCAGATTCAAAAAGCAAAAATAGAACCTAGTAAATCAATAACACCCATGATCAAGTGAATTTCAAGACACTGAATACAAATCAAATCACACTATTTTCACTCTTTTAATTTGCTTTTTCCTTTTCAAGGTTTTTCCTTTTATTCTGATTCTTCTTTCACAATACAACTAATGTGAAAATATGTGTAACACAACTGTATAAATCCTAAGTTTATCAGATTGCTTATAGTGGAAGGATGGAAGAATGGGACAGAGAAAACTACAAAAATGAATGTTCTAAATTACCTATATAACATTGGATAAATACATTTAAAAAGAAAAAAAAACACCTGTCCATGTAAATTAAAGAAAAAATGCCTAATATATATCACTATGGTGAATATTCATAAACCACCAAATTGCATAGAATAAGAAATTCTCAAAATATAGAGATGTCACAAATGGAATGGAAACTGTGGGGGGGGGGGGGACAAGGAGAATTAAACATCCTGCATTTTATCCTGTCAACTACTAGAATTGTCACTCAGATGTTTTCCGATAATGCACAGATGTGGATATACCTTTACTTAGTTATGAAAACAAAATCATTAGATTCACTTTGATAATACTCAGTTGAACATTAGCCATGAAAAAAAATTCTTGCCCCTATAATCATTTCTATCAGTACTTCATTGCAAACATCAAAATGAGTATGATGGTGGTGATGATGATAGGGATGAGAGATGACATCTACACAGCACTTTTAAGTTTGCAGAGCACTCTACAAACATCATCTCATCTGATGTGGCCATTGTTAGCAGTGGTTTACCCATTTCAGAAACATCTGAGTTCTCTTCCTATTTGTGAACATGGATAAGTGAGTCTAAATCCTCAACCTCCTCATTAATGAGGTTAGAGTAATAATGAATTGGAACACCTAGTTCACAGGATTAAGAGCCTCAAAGCAGGTATTGCATAAAATACTTTGCAATCCTCAAAACCATTTAAATAAAACAAATATTTATAAAGTACCAGATTCTAGGGTTCTGGAGACATTGTTCTTCTCTCCTGGGGAAGAAGTATGACCTCTCTTGTGTGACATCCATCTTCAGCCTGATATTCAGTCTCTAATAAGAGTTTTTGAAGGAGAAGATGAAGGGACTGTCTATCTGACCTTGTGCTACTGTTGTGTCCCTTCCTGGAGAGAGGTCTCTATTGCTGTTTGTACTTTTTGTTGTTATTATATGGATGTCTTATCTATGATTCCATTTGGGTTTCCTTAGCAACAATAATGGAGCTGTTTTACATTTTGTTCTCTGCCTCATTTTATAGATGAGGAAACAGTGGCAAATGGGGTTAAGTGACTTGCCCAGGGTCAATCAGCTAGTAAGTGTCAGAGGCTCCATTTGAACTCAGAAATAGGAGTCTTACTGACTCCATGCCTGGTATTCTATCCACTGTGCCCCATAACTGTCCCTTAATAAACAACAAACTCCTTCCACCTGGATGAGCAATCCTATACAAGTTTAAACAAAGAGTCTTGATGTTGCAGACTTCAATTTCAGCCTTTTGGTAGTATGGAAACAATACCTGACAGTCAGGGATGGAAATTCAAATTTTGCTTCTGGAACATCCAATGTATCTTTCTTACCTAAGTCCAGTCACTTGAACACTCTAATCCTCAGTTTATTTTAAAGAGAGAATTAAAATTATGTTCCTGAAGTTTCCGTCAAATCCAAAATCAATGTTAACAAAATTGAAAAGAAGTGGAGGCTGAACTGTTTGACTTCTGAGTTGCTTTTCATATCTAGAGTCATGTGCGGCTCATCCTAAACTCTAGTTTGGAGTTTGGACAACATAATTTAAATCATTTGCTCATTTCTAAAACCTTAAATCTTTTCTTGACTTTCTCAGTCATACTAAGAAATATCTTTAAAAGTATTCATTAAGAACCTGCTAGGTGAAAGTCACTTTTTAAGCCATGGATATGCAAATTAAAAACAACATTTAGATATTTTATACCTTCTCTTTTGTGTTTTTTTTTCCCCAAGGCAATAAGTTTAAGTGACTTGCCTATGGTCACTCAGCTAAATAAAGTTGACTCCAGGGCTGGTGCTATGTCCAGTGTGCCACTGAGTTACTCCTAATTTTATATCTTCTTGATTATCTAAAATGACTTAATGAAAAAGCAAAAAAATATATTTTGAAGGGAATATAGAAAAAATGTGATACTCATTCATAGTTTATGGAATTGTGAGCTGCTCTAACCATTTTCAAAAAGCAATCTCAATTATGTCCAAAGAGTTATTTAAATACTATATACTCTTTGACTCAGAAAAACCACTTCTAGATCTATTTTTAATATGAAAAATGAAAAAGAATTTATATTTTCTAAAATCTCTACTACAGCTCTCTTAGAAAGAACTAGAAATTCCAGGGATGCTCATCAATCAGGGAATAGGTGAATAAATTATAGTCTAGGATTATGATAGAATATTATTGTCCTATATAGTAACAGTAATATTCTTTTAACAACAACTTAAAGTAAATAAGGGGTTTTTTTTTTACTATGATGACTACCAAAACTATAAAGGAACTCTGAAGAAAGAAACTACTTACATCCAGACAAAGAATTGACTAATGGAAGTATGTATAAAATAATTTTACACATATATTCCTATTCATATCTAAAGATACTTATCTCTGGGGCAGGGGGAGATAAAGAAAAAAGTTACGTGATAACTTATTACATATTGAATGATATTTGTCCTCCATTCTCAAAAGCCCCCATGACATTAGAGAGATGATCTTACAACACATGAATTGGATTTGTGTGAGGGTAGTCTGGGCTAAGTCACCAGCCTCAGTATTCTCCTCCAAAGACTGCCTGGAGATAACCTTGGATGCAAGACAATCAGAATGAAGTGACTTGCCTAAATTCACATAGTGTCAACTGTCTGAGACTTGATTTGAACTCCTGTCCTCCTGACTCCAAGGCCAGTGCTCTATCCACTGAGCCACCTAGCTGCCCCCTCCATGTTAATATTTTAAAAATTCACATTTGAATGTCTAGTTTGTAAAAGAGGAAATAGTAGTATTCTTCATCAATGGGGAAATATTATGCACAAAAACACAAACAATAAATAAATGCATCTACGTATATGTGCATATTCACACACTTCTATCTCGAGATGGGGAATGATCACATAGATTAATGTAAAATACTGTTTTGCCAATAGACACCACAAAAATACAAAGTTTTAGAAAAATTTCTGTTAATGACACAAAGTTCAGGAGGAAAACACCGACATTTTCATCTTTAGAAAAATCTGTCTGGGACCTCATTGATGAGAGTACTGTGTCTGGAGCCAGAGGAGAATGGGTTCAGATGGATGGTTTTACTTACCAATGTCATGAACTTAGAAAGCTGCTTAACTTATCTCTTTGACTTATTGCTGCAGTGTAGCTTCCATTTTTAGGGGTATTTTTTTGTTTTTTTTCAAGGCACTGGGGTTAAGTGGCTTGCCCAAGGCCACACAGCTAGGTAATTATTAAATGTCTGAGGCCATCTTTGAACTCAGGGACTCCTGACTCCAGGGCCGGTGCTCTACCCACTGCGCCACCTAGCCACCCCCAGTAGCTTCCTTTTTGCCTGCAGATTACCAGAAAAGAGGACAGGGTTTTAAAATATTTTTATATCTTGTTTTGAGAACTAGATCAATAAAATAAACATTAGATCTGTGAAATACAACAAAGATGCTGAGCCCAACACTGTGGCAATGAGGGAGCATTTTAACGACCATGAGATCAGCAAACTAACTTCTTTCATTTTACATATGAAGAAATTGAGGTCTAGAGAGGTTATTACCCCCAAGTCACTTGGCTGGCAAATGTGGGAAACATGCTCTGAATCTTGCTCTTCCAAGTCCAGACTTATAATTAATGTTCATGAATTTTATTCAATTGAATACAAGAGCCAAAGTTTCAAATACAAGCGTCATAAAATGAATGTTTAATGACCACCTTATATGTATCATGCATACGCCTATGAAAAATATCATGCAGTAGCAGTTTCCCAGCATTTAAAATTGAATGACCAGTACAGCCTCCCCACTTATTTGTGGGACAATGTGAGCCTGTGCCTTAGTCATTTATGAGGATGAATACACAATGAAACTCAAGCTCCTCAGACTCATCTCCGAGTATCTCTCCACCTCCCCATCCACTCCCCCTCGCCCAAGGATCAATATCCAAAGGAGGAACTAGGACCCTTATTTGCTTTTCAGTTACAGAGTTTGTTCTCAGATCAATGCTGCTAGGATCTCTCTTCAGTAGGGTCTCTGTATTAGAGTTGGCTAGATGGATGGTTCTGTAGTTAAGAAGGGTTAGCAGAGTAGCCAGGATCTCCTCCTCTGCCATTTCTCTCTTTGTCTTGTCCCTCATCCTGTCCCTCGACCTATCCCTTAAACTGTCCCTCAAACTGTCCCTTGACCTGTCCCTAAAACTGTCCCTCATCCTGTTCCTCAACCTGTCCCTCAAACTCTCCCTCAAACTCTCCCTCAAACTCTCCCTCAAACTCTCCCTCAAACTCTCCCTCAAACTCTCCCTCAAACTCTCCCTCAAACTCTCCCTCAAACTCTCCCTCAAACTCTCCCTCAAACAACTCTCCCTCCAACTGTCCCTCCAACTGTCCCTCCAACTGTCCCTCCAACTGTCCCTCCAACTGTCCCTCCAACTGTCCCTCCAACTGTCCCTCAAACTGTCCCTCAACCTGTCCCTCAACCTGTCCCTCAACCTGTCCCTCAACCTGTCCCTCAACCTGTCCCTCAAACTATCCCTCAATAAGTCCCTTGACCTGTCCCTCAAAATGTCCTTCATCTTTTCCTTCGACCTGTCCCTTGACCTCTCCCTTCGTCCTGTCCCAGATTCTTTCCTTTGTCTTCTTTCTCTTCCTCTTTCCTGCTATTCTTGTAATCTATTCCATTGGTCCCTTTACCTAGAAAATGAAAAGATAGATTATAAAAATAAACCACTTCAGAGTCTTCAGATCAATTCTGATCCCTCTACAAAGTCTCCTCTCCATAGGCCCCTGTGAACTTACAGTGGTTCCAAGTCATTACCTCCCTCTAAGGCAGGGATACAATCTTCCGTGAGCTCATTGGAAGGAGTGTGTTCTGAAGCTCTAAAGCCTTGCCCTATTTACTTTGAGATGCAATTCTGTTGAGAAGATTTTGGACCCTAAAACATTTATGTGTGAATCTAGATGCATATGAATGGATCAGGGAATGTATAGTTATATTCACATGTGTATGTATGTGTATGTGTGTGCAAACACCTGTCTGCTGTGCATGCGCAAACGTTTGACTTGCATAGATAGTGGTACAGCTACATATGGCTGCATCTAGATCTACACATACAAACATGTATGTTTTCAATGAAACTATTTTTCATGGAATGGCATGTATACATTTCAAAAGGAAGCTTCTTTATTTGGCTCCAGGGGAGCCCTTACAAAATCTTTCATTCATTTGTACTGAAAATCCATGTTTTGTCCTCAGAACCATGAAATGGTAAGAAATCAGACTATATATAACTAGTCATTCTTCACAGAGAGGAGGCAGCTAGAGTCAGGAAGACATCATCCAGCTTCAGGCAGGGCCTGACTACAGAATTTTCCCTGGCAAGACACGTAATTGTCATTTGCCTCAGCTTCCCCCACTGTAAAATGGGAAACATAAAAGCACATTATCTTCCAGTGAGAAAGATCAAAATTGATAACTATAAATCTCTGAGACCAATGACTGGCACAGAGTAGGAGCAATGTCAATGCCAGTCATTATGGTAGTTGCTGCTAGTGTGATCATTACATGCAAAATATCCTATAATACTGCACAATATAGCCATTAGTAGGAGTGAGTCAATGATCCTCCAGGAGTTCCCAATATTTTTTTTCTTTGCATGTAATTGGAAAAATTATTTAAAAATAAATATTGAAAATTATCTCTACATATAGTTGGAAAAACAAAGAAGCAAATACACAAAAAGTAAAAGTATAAATGAATGTAGCTCATCCCTAAAAGAGGGGCAAAGCAAAGGAACTGATATAACTCACTCCATTTGAACTGAAGGTAGGTAGAGTTCATTTGGTTACAGCAGTTCATGGTGTTTCTAGAGAAAATAAGGGGGAAAATAATAATTGGAAGAAAGAGGATTCACTGAAGAGTCATATACTGATGGGCTATAAAAATTACCCCCTGTGTTGAGCTTTCAAAAGAAAATCCTCCTACCAGCAATCATTGAATGTAATCAGTTGGTCATCCTTTTCTCAGGTCATCATGTCTCTATATCCCTTCTCTTCCCAATTGTTCCCTTTCACATAATTCAATTTGACACTCTCCTTTCATCTCTCATACACCCACTCTAGATCCTTCAGCTTGTTCTGTGGCCTTCCTTATTTCTCCCCTTCTGCTCTTCTTCTAATGCTGACCAATCTCCATTTATTTGCCCCAGAGAAAGCACAGTGATTTGTCCATTTCTGCTTTTCCAAAACTCACTTTTGAGCCTCAGCACAGCTCCCAGTTCAATGATGAAAAACCCTACTGTTGGACTGGTGGGAATTCCAGCCTAGTGAAGGGCACAAGCTCATCTTCCATCTTTCATTATATGTACGTTTGAAACAGAGTAGAAAGGACTAAGTTAAAGGAATTAGGAGAATAAAGACTCAGAAGCATCTAAAGTCTCTGATGTATGTCTCCTGTTCAGATGAGAGTAAAAGACCTCAACAGCCACTATGGTGACATTGCAAGATACATGGGTGTTCCTTTAATCCAACCAATACCAGAAAATGATGTCCAATAATACAAACAAGTGGTTATCTCACCTTAGCTTAAAGTTTTCAAATGAGGAAGAGTCAATTCATCCTGAAGCAGTAGGAAAGGTATAATTCATGAGACTTTTGTTTTTTACTTCATATTCTTTGTTTTCAGGTTGCCCATTTTTATTATTCCTATTTTGTCCAATGGGTCCAAAATCTGCCAAATCCTCTTCCACATGCCAACCTAGCAAACCACATTAAAATAATTGTCACATGTTCTTCTGGCTTCTCCATTCTAGATTCAAAATTGGCAGTGCATTCACTTAACTCTTAAATAGTACATCCTCATGGAATCTTTTATTATTTCAATTTCTCTCCTCCAAAGAGGCTTTAATTTCCCAATATTCTCTGTAAATATTGTTCTAAAAACTTAGCCCAATGATATACAAGGGGCCTAAACAGCAAGGGGCAAAGGAAGATGGAAGGGAATAAGCATTTCTACAAGATCCTAAGTGACAGAAGTGGGTCTTTTAACATTAGCATCTCTAAAATATGTGAAATTGGGGGTTTGATGACTCATTTTTCAATTTAGAAAACTGAGGAAAGCAGGATTGAGGTCACACACTATCTCCAAAGCAGGGCTCTATCCACTGCTCCTCAGAATCCACAACTGCTAATTCTGGAAATTAAAGTAAGATCCTATCGATACCATTCATTAACTTTTGGAGCTGTCATATCTTTTTGACTCATACTAAGCTTCTAGGCTGCCAAACCATAGACATCTTCATCAGTATGATTGCTACCCATATGGGTACATAAGCCTCTCATATGAACTAGTCTTGAAAACCTCCTTATGTTTCTTCCCCACTCAGAGCTATTTTCTCTCAAGCGTCTAACTCTACCTCTCCCTTACCAAAATTACCAACAAATCAAGGGGTCTTCCAAATAGAGACCTAGTTCCTTCTCTCCATCAAGACCCCCCCCCACCTCATGGTCAATGCGCTCTCTGTCTCTCTCTCTCTGTCTGTCTCTCTCTCTCTCTTTCAGGAAGTCTTGGTCTTAAATCCTACTCTACTCAGGAACTCACTACTTCCCTTCCCTCACTTATCATAATTGGGGAAACTTGACATTACTAGTCATGGGATGTTGAGAAAGGATCCTACAAGTCCATCTGATCAAGCACTTTGTGGGATAAACCATGCCTTAGAGAAATTAAGCAATTCCTCTTAGAGCACATGAGATTCAAATCTACATCTTGCTGATTCTAACTTAGAATGGGAACAAACCCAATGCTACTGAATAGGAAAAGAGCTATTTCAGTAGTCTCTGAAACTGAGCTGAAGGGGAAAGTTGGGAAAATAGGAAGATTTGGGTAGAGGTAAATGCAATAAAGGAAGTAGGTGGTAAGACTAAGCAGAAGGGGCTTAGAAAAATAAGCTATGTCCTCACCAAGGCTTGAAAAAAAGAAGCCCTAATTAGCAGATAGGACTTTGTATTGATGTAACTAGGTAAGGCATTCCCAGTTAATCATCATAATATTGTAGTTACTATTTACACTATTTTCCTGATTCTATTCACTCAAATTTTTATCTGTTCAAGTCTCTCCAGGTTTGTCTGAAATAATCTTCTGCACATCATTTCTATCAGCATAATATTCTATTGCATTCTTGTAACACAATTTCTTCAGCCATTCCTCAATTGACGAGCATGAACTCAATTTCCTAATCTTAGCCCTCACTACAACAACAGCTAGAAATATTTTTATACAAATAGGTTCTTTTTTTCTTTTTAACATCTTTATTGGATACTGACTTAGTAGTGGTCTTCCATCCTCTGTAATTCTGCTTTTTATTCAGCTCTTCTACTCTCTTCACATCCACTTCTTTCAATACTCTTTCAATAACCTTGGATAAAATCTCCCCACTTATCTATTTTGATCCAAAAAATCAACACTATCATACCTTGCTTTTTCTCTCAAATGGCATCCTCAGGACTACTGTCATCTCACTCCTGCTCGCCAGGAGTGCCTGAAGTCACAAAACCCTATTAATACTGACATGAAAGAGAAAAACTGCCACATCCCTTTATTAGAGGAATATGGTAGCAATAGGTAGTGAAGACAACTGAATCAGAATTCTACCACTTCAGTAATTTCAGATGTGGGACAAATCAAGTCAATTCATCTGGAAAACAAAAATCAGACATTTTGAAAAATGGAAAGAAATGAAAGCAAGAAAGAAGGAGAAAGGAAGGAAGAAAAGACAAAAGGAGGGAAGGAAGGCACTGCCCTATGTACTTTAAAAGTATTGTCTTGTTTGATCCTCACAATGACCATGTGAAGAAGGTGCTACTATTTTCTCCTTTTTACTGTTGAAGAAACTGAGGCAGAGATGAAGTGTGACCTAGGAAGAAGCTGAGGTGTCAGAGCTTCCTGACACCTTGCCCAGAGCACTACGCATTGTCATCTTCCTGCCTTAATGATAATTGCACTGGGTAAAGAGAACAATCCACAGTAGGAATTAGAATGGAGAATCAGAGTTGGAAAATCTAGCTTCTAGATGGCAGAGTAAAGGCAGGAACTCCCTGGGGATCTCCCTTTAAATAATACCTTTTAATAATGACTGTAAAATGATGGAATGCACAAAAAGATGGAGTGAAGGGGCAGCTAGGTGGCACAGTGGATAGAGCACCAGCCCTAGAGTAAGCAGGATCTGAGTTCAAATGTGACCTCAGACACTTAATAATTACCTAGCATGAGACCTTAGGAATGTTCCTTAACCCCATAGTCTTGCAAACAAAAAAAATAACCAAACAAAAAATGGAGAGAAACAATTTTCCTGCTTAAGACAACTTAGGAGGTTGGTAGGAAAGTCTACTGCACCAGAAAGGCATTAACCATGCCAGGACCAGGCCTTGAGACACACTGAACAGCAGCAGCATGAGCTGCCAGAATTCTCAGCCTATAGATGATCAGGGGCTCAAACAAGTTTAGGACATTACAGGGTCTCTTTGCTAGCAGGTCTCTGGGGCTTTTCCCAAACTGGGACCCAGGGTACAATCCTGGGTGGCAGGACCAGGGGAAGGAGAGGAAGAAATATCACTCCTTGGATCATAACACCTTGGAAAACTTGAAACAGGCAGGTCCCAGAAACAGCTTTGAAAGCAGCTGCAAAAAAACAAAGAAGCTTCACATCCCACCCTAGAGGCAGAGCCCTACATTAGCAAAGGGTCAGTAAGCATCAATACAAGCAGACAAACAACTTCCCCATTGGGCTGGGAATGTGGAAACCACACACAGGTGAGGGCTTCAGATAGCTTCTGGAGACAGAATTTTGGTTGAAATGCCTTGACAAAGGCAGTGTGCAGAGGAGTATCACTAACCCATGAACCATTGTCCCAAACTGTAATCTTGTATTATTTTATCTTTCATTTATCAGAATAATGAGTTGTAAAATAGAGATGAATGTGGCACCTGGAGAACCTCATCTCCCTGCTAGCAGGGACATTCTTAGTCTCAGGGGAAAGATGTACAGGGATCTGCTTCAGGCAAGGGAGGAAAAGGTTCCTCATAGGACTATGCCATTCTTCAAAGCAAACCTGCTAAAAGACACTTTACTTCTATGAGCCCAAGCTTCATTCCAGCAAAGAAAACATTCCCTTATCGCTTAAAAAAAGTCATCAAAACATCCTAGCTGGGGGTGTGAGATATTGGATGTGTCTTTAGGAAGTTCAAGTTCATATTGCATCTTACACTGGGTGGACAACCCTGGACAATTCACATAACCGCCCAGTCTCAGTTTCCTCATCTGTAAGACAATACTACTATACCCTATATTCATATAATATTAACAATTAAGTAGCATTTCTCTAATATAATAAGTCTTATAAATCACTTTGATAATAAAAGTTAACATTGATTTGGTTTCATTTGAGTCTCATAATAAGCAAGGGAGTCAAGTTCCATTATTATCTTTATTTTACAGGTGAAGAAACTCAGGTATCTTAGTCTGGTTCAGAACTCAACTCTTCACTACACTAGGAACAGGGTTTTAGACCTTATTTCACTTGTCTAATTTTAATGACATGTATTTTATGCACTTAAAATATGATTCTGGAGCAGCTAGGTGACTCAGTGGATAGAGCACTGGCCCTGGAGACAGGAGGATGTGAGTTTAAATCTAGTCTCAAACACTTAATAATTACCTAGCTGTGTTATCTTGGTCAAGTCACTTAACCCTGTTGTCTTCCAAAAAGAAAAATAAGATTCTGAGATGTGGTTGATGAGTATTACTGGCCTGCTAAGGAGTCTATGACACATCTTTGAAGAAGGACTCCTAAATCCTCAGGAGAAATAGATCCTAAATGATTCTCTATATTCAGTATTCCCAATCATCCCTTAGAGATTTCCAACAGCATATCCATCATGTCCAAAATAGAACTCATATGGCCCCTCCCTAAATCTTCTCACCTTTTTTCCACTTTTGTATTGAAAGAACCTGCCAGTTCCCTGCCACTCAAGTTCCTTAACTCCTAGTTATAATTCCCTCCCTTCATCCTCATTCCCAATCAAATCAGTTTTCAGAAATTATCAATTTTCACTGTATCTCCTCTGTTTCTTGTTTTCTAGATACATAGAGCTTCCACCATACTGTATGCATTCTTTGAATCTCAATGAGACAATTTCAAGAATTATTTCCCTACTCTCCCAGTTGGCTTTCTGACCTGAAGTCTCTTCTTTGCTCAATCTATTCTCCACACAGCAGTCAAATTATATTTCTAAATCATCAATTTGGTTATTATCTTGGTCTAGAATGCCTCCTTAAGCCCTTTAGAACAGTTTTTTAAAATCTTCTAATATTTGGAGCTTTATATATACAGAATCAAAACTCTTTATAGCATAGACTCTGTGACTCACTCTCCGAGTGGGGGCAGGTTGAGTCTCCAGAACTTAGTGCTCCTTCTTCACTCAGGATTTTTTAAGAAGGGGAAGGAGGTGGCAGGGGATTTTGGAGTTCGAGAGTTTATTTGCCTTCATCATAGTGCCACTCCCATGATTATCAGCTCATAGACGTTTTTCAACCAGAAATAATTACCTTGTAGGGTGATATAGTGTGGCCCAAAACACACTTAAAAGTCTGTGATACGTTCTCCACAGGCACATGTGTAGGTCAAGAGAAATTAATCACAAGTTCTGAGTGCATATATGGACTAGGGGGATAACTCACAGATCTCTCCCGAAATCATTTTTTCTGGAGTCTTCAAGGTGTTTCTCCTTAGGTAAATTGTGGCTTTCCACTGATCTTCCCATGGAGTGCCAAAGCGGTCTTTCCCCACTAAATCAGCATTATCTTTGATTATGAGTATCCTGATGCTGTCAGTAGTCACTGTGGTCCTGGGGACACCCCTGATTTGTCAAGGTTTGAGTTGTTGTAATCTCTGAACCTCACAAATTACTTTTCCTTTGGGGAGAGAGAGGTAAAGACTCCCTCAAACCCACATAAATATAGGGCCTTCTCAGCAGACTCACTAGAACTTCTCTCTGTAAAATCCATAGGACAATCTTTAATTTGCTTCAGCCAATTACATTATTTTTCTATTACACTCGATTGGCATTCCTTGTGAGTGACTGATTATTTAAATAAGGACACCTGGGCCTCATTCACATTTACATCACATTTGTGCTTGAGTGAAGAAATGGAGAAACCCAGGTGACTAATTCTTACAGGTCATTCAAGGTTCATGTCACAATCCTTTCCCAAGAGAACTGGAATTTTTCCTAATATTTATGGCCAATTTGTCATAATTAATGGTTGAAGTATTCTGTATTTATTAATCAATGATGGTTGACATATTTGCCATAATTATTTGACATGCAAGACAGTATTGAATTTCTATCATCCTTCAGTGTTATATTTCTATTCCATCTTCTTATCATTGCTATTTTCTGCAGTTCTCAGATGTTCTTTTCTTTTTACTTTATTCAATTAATTTTCTTTCTTTCACTGAACCTAGCTAGGATCAATATCTCACACACACCCGCAATTCTAATTCTGTCATTGGTTCCAATATTATTTCAAAGAATTTATATTCTGCAGTTACCTAACCTCATCCACCAAAATATCCCCAGTTTTTTGTACCATACTCTAAGATTTATTCATTAAAAACTCAAATTTCTATCATTGATATTTTGACATTTTCACATGATTGCTTTTCATTTATTGAAAAATTGTTCTACATTCATTTCAGCAAGACCTCTGTAGGGATTTTCTAGCATGTCCAATTTACCTAACAGGGAGGCATGCTTCTTCTCCCCTACTATTTTGACTGTGTATCTGAATCAATGTATACTGTTCAAACATCCAAATTGTTTTCAACTTTGGCTTTCCAGGATCCTCGAGCCTGTGACTGCTTATATAAGGAAAAGATGACATGCAGTTTAAGCATAATATGAACCCCATCAACTGAACTGGAAAGGTGGGGTCTCTCTTCCCACTCTCCCTTTTCAGCTCCATGAGTGGTTTCTATTTTGTATATTTTGTCCTTTGTTCCAGGAGTTGAGGGGGATCCTCAATGGATTCAGGAATTGGAATCATGGTCTCTTTGGAGGCAGGATTCCAAGAGGATGTTAATGTAAATGGGCATGTTATGGAAACACTAACCCTAACCCTAACCCTAAAACCTAAACCAAACCCTAAACGATAACCCTAAACCTAACCCCTAACACCAACACCAACCCTAAACCCCTAACCCTAACCCTAACCCTAACAAACACTTAAGCCAAACCCCCTAACCCTAACCCTAACCCTAAACCCTAACCTAACCCTAAACCCTAACCTAACCCTAACCCTAACCCTAACCCTAACCCTAACCTAACCTAACCTAACCCTAACCCCCCTAACCTAACCCTCTAACCCTAACCCCCTAACCCTAACCCTAACCCTAACCCTAACCCTAAGCCCCTAACCCTAACCCTAACCCTAACTAACCCACCCTAACCCTAACCCTAACCCAACCCTAACCCTAACACTAACCCTAAACCCTAAACCCTAACCCTAACCCTAAACCCTAACCCTAACCCTAACCCTAACCCTAACCCTAACCCTAAAACCCTAACCCTAACCCTAACCCCATCTTAGATACCAAGCCTCTTTACTTTCACTTTTCAAAGAACGCAGCATACTTTGCCGGTGTTGACATTTCTGTCTCTGTTTTTGATCCTAAGACTGCCCAACACACTGTTACTAACCTGGGGACGAGGGTATGGATGTATTGTTTCAGGTTCAAGACCATTAGCTTCTTCCCCTAAGCAGAAAGAATTGCAGACACATCAGAAGGAGCAGGAAGATCAGGAAATAAAAAAGGGATTGAGGTGCTCTCCATGTGGCACAGACTATAAACACATGAAGGACTGAAGGGAGAACACAATGGGAAGTGAACTAGCACTTTTAGGCCAATGCCAGGACAATATAAACTCCTTCCATGTCTTGCTTCACAGATATGTCAGTCTTGAAGAAGTAAGGAGGCATCAGAGCCTCTGAAACAGCAAAAGGATTCAAGCCTCTTTGAGGATGTGTGAAGAATCCATGAACGCCCTCCATTGGGTAGATGCCCAAACTGGATACTTGTACTTCTCCATCACCTAGTCCTGCAACCCCACCCAGGGATCCCAGGATACTCTTTTTCGTGCCTTTGGATCAGAGCGAAACCTCCATCCCCTTCTGCTCTTAGAGAAGAAAAATGCATTCCAATCAAGGCACACCTCTTGATGGCACAAAGCCATGGATGTCTTTTCCCCCTGGGATATGTTTTGGATATGCCTAGGGTTAAGCCAGTTCAAAGCATAAATCACTTTGCTCACTATGTTGTGCCGTGATCCCCCAACCTCCCCCTTTTCTTTTAAAAACAAGGCTAAGTATTTCTTAGCATCCTAACGAGCCCTGTCAGCGGCGGTCGTGCCAGGCAGACCTAGGCGAATGAGATGCGGACATGAAGCGGGGTGGGAGGTGGTTAAATCCTGCTCCCTCCTCTGCCAGCCTAGGGATGATTCACGGTGGCTGCCGAGTCAAGTTCTCATTAAGCAGGAGAGTCGTTTTACTGCAGTCAGGGCAGGAGGCAACAATCATTCTCATCTGTGTCAGGGGCAGGTTGAAGGTTTTCGCCAAAGCCTTGGCTGAGATGAACAGGATGCAGCAGGGGGAGGTAGCGGTGTGGCAGCCTGACTAACGGAGCTCCGCGGGGCTAGAGCGGTGGGGGGACCTGCGGATGTGGGCGGGGCTCTGTGCTTCCGCCAGAGCGCCCAACTGGCGGAGGGCGGAGGGGGAGAACTGGATCGGCTTTCCTCCCCTCGGTCCGCCCCTACACAGGCCTGGGCTGCTGATCTGAAAAGCCAGCGAGAGACAAAGGTGGCAGCGGAAAGGCTCTGGGGCACCCTGCCCCCCCCCCCCCCCGCCCTCTTCCCAGCCAGGTGGCGGCGGGGATTTATTAACACTTTTTCTGCTAGAGGAGGCACATCTGAACTTCCTCCAATAGCGGTCCTTTCAGCATCAGTCACAGCGGGGCAAGCCCACAAACTATCAATGTCATCATAGACACTTTTGCATAGTGTGCAATATGGTTCTGCCAGTCTCTGGGCTTTCTTGTTCTTAGTTTGGACGGCTTCCCATAAGCTTTTTCCCAGCTTATCCCATTTTTCCAAGGAGAAGAGTTCCTCAGTCTTAGTAATTATGCCCTTATCTCTTCCCTAGTGTAATACCCAGGAAATTTCTGATCTCTTAACAGGCAGGTCATATTTTTTCGATAAATCCTCTAAGGTATGCGCTCCGTGGCTGATGCAGCCATTCCCATCCCAAATTCCCTGACTCACAGGTCAGTCGTGGCCACTTAAATCCGCTTTTCTTCTAGCGCCGAGCGAGGGGGTGACCACCACTTCCCTACCAACTCATACCGGGATGTCTTCTCCCCATTCGACTCACTTCCATCAGGTCGGGGTCACCAGATGTTGAGTCCAGTGGAGGGAACTCAGGCCGACATCAATATGATGCATAAGCTGGTCCGTTCATTGATCACAGGATACATACTTTAATACTCTACATTTACGTAATCAAACACATAAGCGTTTTAGCAAGCATTTTTTCACATGCATACCTTGTGTATGTCTTAGGTGATTGTTTTGAGAACCAAACAGTGATTTGATAAACAGAGTTCAGAAGGTAATCATCTCAGAATGCGCTATCTATCTGAGCCTGGGAATACATCTTGTTAGCTCAGACATGCAGCTACTCCCTTATCTAAACTCTGAAGTACATCTTGCTCGTTAAAGCACATAACTATTAAGTGTTAACCCTTCATAGCTCTTAGCCTGGAACATATAGAACACCACAGAGGGAAGCAGGGTTGAAGTCACACGCTCCCAGTCACACTATCCAAGCCCTATCAAGCAGGTCTATCCACTGAGCATCCACAAATACTTAATCCAGAAATTATGCTCCTAAAACAAGTCCCCATCGACACCATTAACTTCTGGGACTGTCCTATCATGTTGACTCATACTGAAATTGTAGACCTCTAAACCAGAGACATCTTCATCAGAATGACTGCCATCCATCAGGCATAGACTCCTCATTTGAAGTAGTCTTGAAAATCAGGGCTTTATAGAATTCTTGCCCACACAGAGATGTTCTCTCTCATGTCTCTATCTCTTTCTACCTCTCCATACAAATCAAGGGCTCTTCAAACTAGAGGACTAATTTCTTCTCTCATTTAGTCTTAATTCCTCTTAGGTAGCCTTGCCCTTAAACACCAAGACTCTAATCAAGAACTCACTGCTTCCCTTCCTTCATTTCTCATAGCAGGGAATGTCGACATCACCGGATTGTGGGATCTAGAGAAAGGATCCTACAAGTCCAAATGGACAATCACTTTGGGAGCTAGATAAAGAATCAATGACCAAGTGAAATTAAGTAATTCCCTTAATATCACACAAGATTCTCAAATCTTTCCGTTCCGAAGTTATTCTATCTTAGAATGTGAACAAACCCTGTACTAAATAGTACAGGAGCAATTTCAATAGACTGTGAGACAGACTTGAATGGGAAGGATGAGAAAATAAGAAATTTGGGGGTGAACATCTGTGCTATGAAGGAGGTAAAGGGTAAGACTACGATGAAGGGTCTTAGTAGACTCACCTATGTAATTTCAATCTCACAAAAGGTTGAAATTAAAAAATCCTAAACAGCAGATGAGACTTTCTTATTGAAATTAAATACATCATTCCTAAGTAATCATCACACATTGCTGACACTATTTACAATGTTCTCCTGGTTCTGCTCACTCAAATTTTGATCACTTTCAATCTCTCTAGGTTTTCCTGAAATCACCTTCTGCATGTCATTTCTTACAGCATAATATTCTAGCACATTGATATAAGACAAGTTTTTTGACCATTTTCTCAATTGCTGGGCATTCCTTCAGTTTCCAAGTATTAACCCACACAACAATAACTGCTAGAAGTATTTCTGTACAAATATATTATTTTTCTTCTTTAACATCTCTATTGGACCTGAAGTAGTAGTGGTCATATATCGTCTGTTATTCTGCAGTTAGTTATTCAGTACTTGTACTCTTGTCACATGGATTCATTGGAAAAACTTGGATTGACACCTTTGATATCACCATTTTTATCCAAGAAAAGTAGCATTCTATCATACCTTGCTTATACCTCTCAAATGACATCGTCAGGACAATTGTAATATCACTCCTGATTAACAAAAGTATCCAAGCAGGGCTAGACATGTCGCCCCAGACTCTTACGTGAAAAGGTCCATTCTTCAGCTCAGTGAAACCTTAAGGCTGAAAAATATACCCAATACTATGTATGAATTATTGAGGGCAAAGGATTCTGTTGTAGACTTGATGCTGAATGAAGGGAGCAGAACCAGTACAATCCTGTACACAGTAATAGTAAAATTGTACAATGATCAACTATGATAACCTGAACTCTTCTCATGAATGGAGAGATCAAACTCAGTTCTAAAACACTTGAAATGGAAAATGCCATCTTATCATACACTCTTACAAATGGAGGTTTCAAGCAAACCAAACTATTCAATCGTCACATTTTAAAACTTATTTCAAGATTTATGGCTCATTTCCTCTCATGATGCTATTTTTGGTTTTGCTCTGATTCTTCATAACTTATCTGGAAATAAGGTAAACACAGTTATTCATGTATATGTTGCATTGTTTGCCATAAAATGGAGAGAGAGGGAAGAAAATGTGGTACTCAAAATACCTTGCAAATGTGAATACTAAAATTTCTAGTTGCATGCAATTAGAAAAAAAAATTGTTAAAAGTAAATGTTGAAAATTATCTCAACATCAAAGTGGAAAAACAAAGGAAGAAACAAAAAAAAAGAAACAAATAAAAAAAGTTTATATAAATGTAACCCATCACTAAAAATGGGGACTAACAAAGGAGCTGAGGAAATTCACTTCATTTTAAGTTAAGGTCGGTAGAAAATATTTGACTATAGCAGTTGATTGTTTGTTCCTGGAAAGGATAAGGTAGGAAAAGTAACTGGAAGAAAGAAGGCACATGGAAGATTTGTCATCTGTTGGGCTATAAAAAATTAGTCTCCTCCAATGTGGAGGTTTGCAAAGAAAATCCTCCTACCAGCAATCCATTGGATATATGATCCGTGGGTCCTTCAGGTCATCAGGTCTCTATGGCCCTTCTCTTCCCCACTGTTCACTTTCACATGTTTCAATCTGGCATATTCTTTCATCTCCACCACACCCACCTTGGTTCCTTCAGAATATTCTATGACATTCTTTTTTTCTACCTTTCTGATTTTGTTCTAACTGAGCCAATTCCAATTATTTATCCAAAAGCTCTGATCATTTCTGCTTTATCAAAACTCACTTTGGGGTCTCAGCACAGCTCTCAATTCAATACAGATGAATCATAATGTGTGCATGGGTGGGAATTCCAGGCAAGTGAAGAGGAAAAGCTCTGCCTCCATCTTTCCTTATAGGTATCTTTCAATCAGAGAAGAGTTGCACAGAACAAATTGAAGTTACTGGGAGAATCAATACTCGGAAACATCTAAGGTCTCTGATGGATTATAAAAGGGTCAAACAGGAGAGCATGTCTTCCCTTCAGATAAGAATTAAAAGTCCTTACCAAGCCCATCCTGAGATGCTTGGGGACACAGGATAAGAAGAGGTCATAGAATATAAGAATTAAAGCAGGCCTCAGTGTTTTTTTTAGCCCAACCAATAACTGAAAATCCACTTCTACAGTGCAAAAAAGTGCTCATCTCACCTTAACTTACGGTTTTCCAATAAGGAGGAATCAACTATTCATCCTGATGGATCCTATTCTCATCTACAAAATCAACAATTTTTGAATATTCTCTTTTTATTTTATAGCCATTGAATTTTTGTATGCTGACCCTTTTAATTATTTCTATTTTGACCACTGGGTCCAAACACTACCATACCCTTGCATACATACCAACCTTTCAAATCACATTAAAAAGATTGTCACATATTCTCCTAGCTCCATTCTAGAATCAATTTTGAGGTCCTTTGCCCTGTCACTTACATCCTCATGGACCTCTTTCCATTTTCCTCTGCTAGAGAGTCTTCAGCTTCTCAACATCCTTTGTAAATATTCTTCTTAAAACTCAACTCAATCATGTGCCAGGGCTCTAAACAGAAAGGGGCAAAGGAGAGTGGATTGGAATAAGGAGTTCCAAAGCTCCTCTATGACAACCACTGAATATTCAACAAGTTACATTCGTGCTTTGATGATCTTCATCTTACAGGACAAATAGCATTTAGGTAACTTCCTGTGAGTCACTCAGTGTCTGAATCTGAACTCAGGTGTTCTAACTCCAAACCCATTGCTCTATCCACTGCTCCTGAGCATGCACAATAGCTTATTCCAGAAATAATGCCCCTAAAACAAGCCCCAATCAATATTATTGTCTGTGGTAGTCAAACCTTATTGACTGAAACTGAGCTTTTAGGACTAACCATAGATAACTTCATCAGAATGATGGCTGTCCATCATGAATAGGCTCTTCAAATGAACTTTCCCTGAAAACCAGGACTTCTTAGGCTTCTTCTCTACTCATAGGTAATCTCTCTCAAGTCTCTGTCTCTTTTGATCATTCCCTAGAAATGTTACTAACAAACTAAAGACTCTTCAAACTAAAGGCCTGGTTTCTTCTCTCTCTTAACTCCCACTCCTCATGGATCAATGCTCTCTCCCAGGAAGCCTTAGCCTTAAATTTAGTGACTCTGCTCTGGAACTCACTTTTTTCCTTCCCTTCATTTAGTATAACTGGCAAACTGGACACCACTAGACATCGATGGATCAGGGAAAATAGAGAAAAACTACAAGTCCATCTGGTCAACCACTTTGTTAGACAAGGAAATGATTCCTGATTAGGTCATATAACATTCACAAACAAACCTTTCCATTCTAAAGACATGGTCTTTGCTGATTCCACCTTAAAATGGGAAAAAATCCTGTGCTATTGAATAGAAAAAGGACTTTGAGACTGAATTGAATGAGAAAGATGGGAAAAATAGTAAGTTCGTGGATGAAGATAAGTGGTGTGAAGGATGTGGGAGATAAGACTAGACTGAAGGGGCTTATGTCAATTCATCCTCACAATGGGTTGAAAATAAGAAGCCCTGACCAGTAGATCAAACATTCCATTGTTGAAACTAAGTATGTCAGTCCCAGTTAATCATCAGACAATATTGTTGTTACTGTGGACAGTGTTCTCCTGGATTTGTTCACTCAGTTTTTTAACGATTCAAGTCTTTGCGGGTTTCTCTGAAATAATCTTCTACATATTCTTTCTTCTAGCATAACGTTCTCTCTCATTCATATGCCACAATTCCTTCAACCTTGCCACAATGAAGCGATTTACCTGTAACAAGCAATCTAAGTCACCACTACAAGAATTGTTAAAACTATTGTTGTACAAATAAGTTTATTTCCTTTTTAAAAAAAAAAACCCTCTCTGATTCCTCCCTGTGTTGTTGACCTATCCTCTGAAACACTCCATTTTTTTCGGCTCTTCTACTCTCTTCACATTTATTTCTTGGAAGAACCTTGTTTCACATCTTCTCACATCTCAATTTTATCCATGAAAAGTAACACGCTCTCCTACCTTGCATTACCCTGTCTAATTCATCCACCCTGGTTCCTTTAGCTCATTCTACTGCATTTCTTATTTTTCCTCTACTACCTTTCTTCTAATGCTGAGCATCTCCATTTTTTTTTGTCTCGGGGAAAACACAATAATCTCTCCATTTCTGCCTTTCCCAAATTCCCTTTTGAATCTTAGCTCAGATCCCAGTTTGATCCTGCTGAAAAGTAATGGTGAACTCGTGATCATCTCAGGCAAAGAGGAAAAGTTACACCTCCATTTTTCATTGTATATACCTTTGAATCGATGAAGCAGAGACAAGTTAAATTAAATCCTCAGAGTGGAATGCACCAGGAGAAAGGGAAAGGAGAAGTAGCATGGGGAAAGGTATTTCACATATAAAAACTAGAAAATATTTTGTAGTGTAAAGGAAAAGGATTAAGGGGAGGGGGAGTGAGTGAGCTATACTTTTATCAGAATTGGATCAGAAAGGGAATAACATGAACAGTCAGTTGAGTACAGAAATCTATCTGACACTAGGAGAGAAAAGGGATGGAAGACAGGGGAGTTGGGGAAGGGTTGAGGTTTTAGATAATAAAAGGTAGGGAAGATCTTGGAAGAGAATACTCAGATGAACCCCAATTTTGAGGAGGGACAGGGAGAAAGGAGATATAAAATAGAATCAATGGGGTTGGGGGGAACAGGATAAAAGGAAATACAGAAGTCATTTCTCAATTGACCATTGATGAAGAAATAGGAAGAGTTTTTAGATGAGATTATCAATACAATCTATTTAATTATTTTTAAATGTGCTATCTGACTATTAATGGAAGACATGCAATTGGAACAATTCTGAGGTGTTATCTTATTGGATTGGCTAATACTACAGGAGAAGGAAATGAGAAGTTTTGGAAGGGATGAATGGAAATTGAGACACTGATGAATTTCTGGAGGAATGCTGAAAGGATTCAACAATTCTGTTGAACATTTCGGGAACTACACCCAAAGGGCTGTAAAACCAGGCCTATCCTTCTGCCTAATAGTTCCACTGGTAGGACAGCCTCCCAGAAGTGATGAAATAAGGAAAGAAAAGAATCTATATGTATGGGGATATTTATAGCAACCCTCTTCTAGTGATGAGTAGCTAGACATTGAGGGTTGGGGTGTTGGGGAGGCAAGGGTTCCCCAAGAGTTGGGGAATGGCTGAAAAATGTATGGCATAGGATTGAGTTGAAATGCTGTTCCATTATGGGAAAAAATGAACAGGATACTGTCAGTAAAAAACTTACATGAGCAGAATGATCAGAAATGTGCCCTATACAACATACAACAATATTGCAGGATGATCAGTTGTGAAGGACCTATCTTTGCTCAGCAATCCTGTGACCCAAGAGAATTCTGAAGGACTGATGGTAAAGCATCTTACCTGTCATAAAGTGAGAACTGATTTTGTCTGAAATATAGACTGAAGCCACTTTTTTCCTTCTTTCTTTCACTTTATTTTTCTTCAGGTTTCCCAAGTTAGAAAAGGGAAGCTGGAGTTCCTTACTGCCAACTTAGGTGCCTTTGAAGGTCCCAGTCATGAAGACATCATCATTTCTCCTTGTCAAGGAAATCCCTTTCCATGCAGCCTTCATCACAGGATATCCAGTTTTGTTGAGCAGATTGTCCCAATCATTCCTATCTTTTTTCTACTCTTCATTTTCTCCCTATCAACTAGCTCCTTCTCTTCTGCCCACCCATCCTAAATCCTCAAAGACTTCTCTCTTTATTCCACCATCCCTTACATCTCTCACCTAAATATCTTAAGAAAACTATGCCACTTTTCCTGTCACTCAGGTATGAAGCTTCTGCATTCTAGTTTCTGATTTCATCATTTGATTCAAAATACTTTCCGCAAAGTGATGAAAGATACTGTTCAGATCTAAATGCTTTTTCTCAAACCTCAGCCTCATGGAACTCTCCAGTATTTGGCACTGTGTTCCCCTGGATATTGTATCTATTCCAGGTTTTCTTGATACTGCTCTCCTTTGCCTCTATATTCCTTCCTTCCTTCCTTCCTAACCATTCTTTCTGCAACTCTTTCACTGAATCTTCATCCAGGCCACATATACAAACCATGAATGTTCCCTAAAAGTCTGTCCTTCTTTATTATCTCTTCTCTGTATTAGCTCACATAGAGATCTCATCGTCTTGCACTGTAGTGAAGATTCAATCATCATCTCTATATGGATGATTCTCAGATATATATATATATATATATATATATATATATATATATATGCATATATATATATATATATATATATATATATATATATATATATAATCCTGAATCCCTCCTCATCTCTGCCTACTGTCTTCTCTGACATCATTCAAGTTTCAGCTGAAATATGCAAAAAGTCTTTCCTGCCACCCCACCCCTTCTCCCATCATGGCCTTTTACTTCCTTCTAAGATTCTCTAATTCTCTTCTATGTACACACCATTTTGAATATTCACTCCCCCCCCTCCAATGAGAATTAGGTGCCTGTCCCTAACAGCAGAAATCATTGGTCATGTATTTCTTGATATTCCTATCCCTTACACGATGCTTAGTGCATAGTGAAGATTTGAAAAATGCTTACTGACTCCAGGAGATGATATCAAACTCGTTTATTCTACAATCACTTTACCTGTCTCTATCCTCATTTCCTCACTGTATCCTCCATTGCACCCACCCTGATTTCCTGGCGTGAATGGACCTGATTTAAGTACCTTGTGTCATTGACTTAAGAAGCTTTTCAGGAATAATGTATCACGTCTTCACTAATATTTCTTTGGCTTTCTTCAGCATTGTCACATCAAAATTTCATCTGACGTTCTTAATGTATCATGTTAAATTTCTATTAAAATGTCGAAGTCAAATACTAATTTATATTTTGTCACTAACTCAACAATCATCTCCTAAGCACTTACAGCACTTGCTATCTACAAGACATTATGGTAAGCGTTGGATTTTTCAAAGATCAGAGAATATATTATAAGATTTTCAAATGCATAGGACATTGAGAGATGATTCAGATCACAGTTTTCTAATCATTCACTCTATTGTCACTCATGATGAATGATACTCATTTCTTGAAACGTATGCAGCGTGAACACTTTTCTAAAAAGACTGCCACATCAAAGTGAAAAAAACAATCCATGACCTTTCCCACAATTTCTTCCTGTTATTGAACTTAATAAAAATTTTCCAACCAAAAAACATGTACAAAAGAAAGAAACTTTCTGAAGAATGGCTAAAAAAGTACTAACTTTCTTTTCTCTGATTCCAAAGTATATTTGATGTAAATAATAGTATACTAATTGGTTATCTATCCATGGCCCTCAGTTATAAATTGTCAGCTTTTCATTTTTTTCTTCCAACACTATATTGAGAAAAATAATATACTGTAGAAATCCAAAGTACATGCAGTTGCCGTGGAAATAATCTCTCATCTTTGTATTTTTTTAGCTCACACTGGTTCTCTAGCTTGGGATTTCAGCTTGGCTTGATTAGACTGAGCCATTTGAAGGTTAAGCTGCCTTCCAATTTTCTAATGCTACAACAAGACAAATAGACATGGAAAGCAGGAACAATTGAGGTTCCTCTTGTAGCAGTCTGGAATTTCCTTCAATATTCATACCCTACTTTATAATTCAACAAGCTGATATTGCTATGGACAATTCCACTGTTGTGAAGGTTTACTTATGTAAAATGCATGAACAAGCTTTCCTTTACCTTTCCTGTCTTCTGTTGACTAAAAATTGATGATCCGCCCCCCATACTTAGGTGATTAAATTGTTTAAAATTTAGCTGATTGACACAATAAAAACATTATTTGAATCTACTGTCTTTCTATATTAGGACTTTCACATGTGGCAGAACAACTGTCTCCAAGATAAGAACAGTTCAAAGATGAGAGATCAAGGTTTTATTAGGGTTTCCAAAGCTGAATACGGCATAATTATTCAATCACAGAGTCTTGGAGTTGGCAAGAAGCAGAGAGAGAGAAGTCGGTACAAATGATATCAGAATGAGTATTCCGTTTACAAAGTAGCCATATTCCGTTAAAGATGAGAGTTCCAGAACAAAATGACTTAATGATGGTGACAGACCAAACCAAGTTTAGATAGCACTAATCATTCCAGATTAGCCCTTCACTCAAACCTAGGTTTATAATTGTGTAACATTTCTCTACATCTTCTAGTTCTTGGTTTATTAAGAACAGAATAGGTAGGCATAAATCTCTGTGCCTGACATTGAAGCTGCAAAGCTGTCAACACCAACAGGTGCTGGAAGTAGTTGCCTAGGACACACACAGCGTGCCTCCCCTCCCTTCCTTTCTTAAGTTAAACTGTCAAGCATTCCAGCACTACTGCGGAGAGGGCAACGACAATGAACTATCATGTCCTTAGAATGCCAGAAACACTCTTGCCAAAAAGACTACTTTATAGAAAACTGACACGGGGTACACATTCATAAGGCAGCAGAAGCAATGCCTGGAAACCCTAAAGGACTATCTGAAAGACATAAGAATTGTGTGTACAATATGTGAGACACTGGCCCAGGACCTCCCAGCATGGTGTGGTCTCCTCAGAGTGAGTGTTGTGCCCTATGAGGAGGGCAGAAGGGCAGCAGCTCAACGGAAACATGACATCTATATTCTGCTGTCCTCTACAATCCTCTGATGTCTTCTGCAGTTCTTTGTTGCCCTCTGCATTCCTCTACTGCCCTCTGCAGTTCTCTTCTGTCCTCTGCTGTTCTCTGCTGTGTTCTGTTGGACTCTGTTGTTCTTTGTAGACCTCTACTGCCCTCTACATGCCCCTGCAGTCCTCTGATCTTCTCCCTCCCTCTACTGCCCTCTGCTATACTCTGTAATACTCAGCTGAAACTGATGCACAATTTCCTCATGGACAACTATTGTGAGGGCAAACAGAGATACGCAGATGGATGAAGGATAGGTTAAGTAGTATCAAAGAAGTATAGACAGAGAGAGACACAGATAAAAAGGGGTTGTAAACTGTGACCAATAATAAGACATCAAAAGTCACAGGAGGAATCCAACATAGCAGAATGGACATTTCCACTTGCCTTACCTTTGATTAGTTGAAAAGATAAGGCATAGGGATGGTGGGTGGAGCCATGTCTTGTGACATATCCTCCTAGACATGGCTCTGGAAGTGCCTGATATAGTCACATCCCAAGAGGCAAAGAATGAGAGGGACGGAGAGAGGGGTGTTTCTGTCCAAAGTATGGTTTACTTAAAGTATGAGAAAATGGATAAAGGCTTTACATTCAGAAACATAGCAGAGAACTCAAGACCAGAAAATGCTCTGATGGAGATCAAAAACAAACAGGACCAAGATGCAATAGTAATCACTGTACTGGTGCAGCTAGACGGACCAGTTGATAAATCGGCAAATAGGCAAGTAGAGATACTCAGACAGATGAAAGATAGGTAAGTAGTAGGAAAGACGGATAGACAGAGAGACAGACAGATGAAAAGGGGTTTTAACCTGATGACCACTAATATGACATCAAGTCACAGTGGGAAGCCAGTATAATGGATGGGAAATGTTTACTTGCCTTATCTTGGAATAGTTGAAATGATAAGCCACAGCAATCCTGGGGGAACCTTCTCTCCTGACTTATCCTACTATACATGCCTCTAGGAGATGAGTCAGAAAAACAGTCATTTACTAAGTGCAGGGAACTTCCCTGGATGGATAAAGACATATATACCTTTATTGGATCATACTTTCTGATATAAAAGTGATAAGAAGGTCCATTAGAAACATCATTTGGAGAATTACTTTCTGTACCCTGGACTCCCCACATGACTGCATAATTAGCAAGCTTAAAGAAATAAAAATGACCTAAAGAAACATTGCAGAGAACTCAAGAAAAGCAAGTGCACTTATGAAGATCAGGAACAAACAAAACAAAGAGGCAGTAGAAATAACCATACAGGTGCAATTAGCTGGACCAGTAGATAAATAGGCACATAGAGATAGACAGAAAAATAGGCAAATAGAGATAATCAGATGAAGGAAGGGCAAATAGTGTGAAAGAAAAATAGACATATAGATACTGCTTATTATTCTTAGAAACAAACCATTTATTCTTACACTCCCTAGGGTTTTTTAGTGTGAATGGGTGCTGTATTTTATCAAAAGATTTTTCAGTATCTATCGATATGGTCATCTGGTGCCTGATAGGTATGTTATTGACATTATTATTGATTATTACAGTTTTCCTAATATTGATCTAACCCTGCATTCCTGGGACTAATCCTCCTATATCATAATGTATTATCCTATTGATAACTTGAAATCATTTTCCTAAGATTTTTGAATCTACATTCATCAAGGAGCTAAGTCTATAAATTTCTTTCTCCATTTTAACTCTTCCTGGTTTACATATCAGTATCATATTGGCTTCATAGAAAGAGTTAGGCAGAGCTCCATCTTTCCCTATTTTTCTGAAGTGTTTTTATAGAATTGGAACCAATGGCTACTTAAAAATTTGACAGCACTAGTAATGACTGTACTTGTGCAGCTATCTAGACCAGTAGATAAATAGACAAATCGGGAAATAGAGATACTCAAACAGATGAAAATAGGTAGGAAGTTGGAAAGAAGGATAGAGACATAGACAGACAGCTAGATGAAAAAGGGTTGTAAAGTGATGACCACTAACATGAAATCAAAAGGCACAGGGTGACACCAAATTAATGGATGGGAAATGTTTACTTGCCTTACCTAGGATTACTTGAAATGATAAGGCACAGAAATCCTGGGTGGAGCCATCTCTCCTAACTTATCCTACTATACATGCCTCTAGGAGAAGTGTCTGTTAAACAGTTATTTCCTAAGTTCAGGGCCATTCCCTTGATGGATAAAGACATATATACCTTTATCAGATCCTACTTCCTGATATCAAAGTGATAAGAAGGTACATTAGAAATGTCATTTGGAGAATTCCTTTCTCTACCCTGGACTCCCCACATGACTGCATAATTACCAAGCTTAAAGAAATAAAAATTACCTGCAGAAACGTTGCAGAGAACACAAGAAAACCAAATGCACCTTTGGAGATCAGAAACAAACAAGACAAAGAGGTACTAGCAATGCCTGGACACCATGAAGGACTATCTTAAACACATAAGTGTTGTATGTACAACATATGAGACACTGGCCCATGACTGCCCAGCATAGTGTGCTCTCCTCAGAGAGAGTGTTGTGCCCTATATTTTTGGGCAGAAGGGCAGCAGCTCAAAGGAAACATGATGTATATGTTCTAGGAGGAGTACCATGGGTTTTCACATGGGTGATTTGTGCCTGAAGATTGGATGAGCATTCTGAGCTCGTGTTAATCTGATCGGCCATAATTGGACAGACTGTGATTAGTCTCAAGTTTCATGAAATCTGTTTGTCTTCAGTAATGAAGGACAAGAACCAACTGACCACTAAACCAACCTGCATTTCTCTGCAGCCCTCTGTTGAGTTCTGTTCCCTGCTGCCCTCTGCAGGTCTCGAATGCTCTCTGCTGTTCGCTGTTCTCCTTCCCTCTTCTGTCCTCTGCAGTACTCTGCAATCCTGTGCTGCCTTCTGCAGTTCTCTGCCTTCTGCTGCTCCGTGCTGCCCTCTCCAGTTCTCTATTGCCCTCTATAGCCCCTGATGGCCTTCTACTGCCCTTTGCTGTTCTCTGATGTCTTCTGCTGGCCTCTGCTCTTCGCTACAGACCTCTACTGCCCTCTGCAGGCCCCTGCAGTCATCTTCTGCCCTCTCCGTTTCCCTACTGCCTTCTGATATTCCCTGCTGCCCTGCAGGTTTCTGCTCTTCTGCCTCCCTCTAGTGCCCTCTACTAAACCCTGTAGTACTCAGTTGGCAACTGATGCCCTCTTTCTGCCATCTGATCATCTCAGCTGCTCTCTAGTCTTCTGCTTTCCGGAGAGATGTAGAATTTCCTCATGGACAACTAGTGTGAGGAATACTGAGCCATTTTCAAGGCTATTTCCACCTTTCATGTCCACCTGAGCCACCTAACTCTCACCTGTTTCTGCAAGTAGTGGGAGTCACAGTGGCCACTCTGGCAGTTTCAATTTAATTGGGTTAATCCATTCTTAGGATAACCAAGGGTATCTCAAACTCTTTGGGGAGTTTGGGGGGTTTGTCTAATCCAAGCTTATGAAGTTTTCCACTAGTGGAATTGGTGGATGAGTAAACTTTATTACACCAACCCTGAAGCAGCCACCTAAAGCAGATATCAGGGAACACTTAGAGTTTGGTCAGACATCACTGCATCTAGAGACATCCCTAGGTGTCTTGATTCTGTCTTCCCACACTGAATCATGAGCCCATAGATATATCTATATGTTTTACATCTCTAAGGGTAAAGGGAATAGACTTTTCTTTGACAATTACAGGGATGGTTCTCTTTTAGTCGTTGCTGGCAAGATTCTTTATAGATTCCTTGTCCTTAAGCTGATTCTTCACCTGGGTGATGGTCACCTACCTGACAGCCAGTGTGGCTTCAGAAAGGGTGGAAGATCAGTAGACATGGTGCTTGCTGCCCACCAACTACAGGGATCTGTATACAACATTTGTGGATCTCACCAAGAACTTTGATATTGTCATTCATTTGATACCATCAGAGTTTAGGGAAGTGTATGTCAAAATTGTTTAGCCCAGAGAATTTCATCAGTATTGTCTGTCAGTCTCATGTTAGCATGTGAAATCTGTACAGTCTCTCAGGCCCATGTCAGGGATCTGAATTGTTCCATTTAGAATGTCATAGGAAGATTCTGAATACCACGTCTTAGGAGAAGTGAAGAGACACTGAGATCCTTTCTCAGCTAAACTACCAATGATTCAAATGTTACTACAAAGAGTACAGCTATGATAAACGGGGCATGATGGTAGAATGCCAGAAATATACTTGCCAAAAAGACTCTTTTATAGAGAAATCACACAGGAAAAGTACGTACAAGGGGGTCAGAATCAACACTATTGGGATGCTCTGAAGGTCTCTCTTTTTGTGTGATTATAATGCAGTGTCTGCTATTTTATATGACCTTTGACCTGAACAAATTCTCGTCCTCAGTTTCCTAATATGTAAAAACACAGAGGTGACCTAAGTGCCCTCAAGAGGTTTCCTCTCAATATATCAAATCTATAATCAAACCATAGGTTGGTCATATGGTTGTTCTATGAAGCTGAAAAGAATATGATTGCAAGTAAAGGACTCTAATGTAGAACTGATGCTCAGTGGAGTGAGTCTTCCCAGGACTACACCGTACCCAGCAACATCAACTTTGTGTGATGATCAACTATGATAAATTGAACTCTTCTCAGGAAGGCAGTGATCAAAGTGAATTCTAAAATACCTGGGGATGGAAAATGTCATCCAAACCCAGAGGAAGATGGAGTCTGTATACAGAGCAAAACGTACTATAGCACAATTTGAACCATTTTTAAAGTTTTATGTTTTGATTTCTTAAATGATTTTATTTACCCTTTTGTCCTGATTCTTCTGTCACAACATAATTTTAGTTCACATTACTCGCTCCAGTCCACTGTTTGCCAGCTCTCCTGAAGCCAAAAGGACCTAGAATCTTTTTTCTAAAATACCTCAATCAATCTCTTAAGGAAAATGCCATCCACATCCAGAAAAGAAATTATGGATTCTGAATGCAGAGCAAAACAGACTATGTTCATGTTTCAAATCTTTTATGTCTATCCTTTCTTTCTCCAAGTATCCCCCCTTAGCGATAATTCCTCTTTGACTTCATGACTAATATATTAATATGCTAAAAATGATTCTGCATGTACAGCCCATCCTCATCTGTCTTCATTATGTCCCTTGTCTAAAGGATACTTTTCAACTGCCTACAAAGAGGTCCATATCACCTTGCTTCTGGAAAAAACACTTCAAGCTTCCATCCTTGCTATTCTCCTAGCTCTCTCCTGATTTTCGTAGTATAAGTCTCAGAAATCCCACAATCAATGCCTACACTTCCTGTCTTCTCACTCTCTTCTTAATTCTGCACAGTCTGCCTTCTAATTTCTCAATTCAATAGAAACTGCTCTATTCAAAGTTACAAAATATATATTTACTGTGATGGCCTTCTTACCTTCTCAACACTGTCAATCATTCTGTTGACATGATTGATATCTTATTAATCGGACCACTACTATTCAGTCTCCTCTGATTGATCTACATTTAGGTCATAGCTGCTAATTGTGGTATCCCACAAGACCCTTTTCTCTATATACTATATACAATTTTCCTGGTGATCTCACAACCCCAAGTGGGTTCAGTCCTAAAGGGTTTGAAATCTATTGATCTAGCCCTGGCCTCTCTGATGACTTCCAGTCTATGATTTCCAATTGCCTATTACTCATTTGTCATTGTACGTTCTATAGATATCTTCAGTTGAACATCCCTAAAGCTAAACTTGTTATAATTTCCCACAAAACCTACTCCCCCCTTTCTATTATTTTTCTATTTCTTCCAAGAGCACCAGTCTCTGGCTCTCCATTTTGGGCTCTCTGGGTGACCAAGAGTCATGTGTGGAGAAGTAAATAGCCAAAGACACACAATCAGTGTGCTTAATGCACACCTGTGAATGGGGCAGATATGTAAGACACAAGGGTGGCTAAATCACATGTCACAGGTTCCAGGGATGCCCCTGTATTCTGGTGATGTCATCACGCCATTCTCTCCAGGCCTGTTCCCCACTGTTCCACACCAGCGTTTCGTCCAAGAAGGAATTGGGGCAAGTGATGAATAGTGCCCACCAGGCACATGAACCTAGCTATCATATGCACTGGGCATTGCCTCCGATTGACCCAGAATGGCCACTACCCAAATAGCCACTACCTCCACTTTTCCCAGGGGACTGACTAATCACAGGTCCCTCAGATATGACATAGTGGGAGTCCTCTCTGTCTCTCACAAGGGGAAGGGAATGTGACATTGCTCTTTTATCTTTTCTGCTATAGCTTTTTCCACAAAGGCAAAGGAAACTCTAGGCAAATGGCCCAGGGATGAAGGGACCACCCCTATGTCTTTCTTCCATCTGGAGGCTTCCCTTGATTGTAATGGGCTTTTGATCTTCAAGAGGAGAAAAGGGCTGGGTATTTTCCTCTGACCCAGAGGCATGGGAATAGAGGATCCTGGATTCTGGGACCCCTTGGGAATGGGGCATTTCATCACTTCGTGATGGAAAATAAGGAGAAGTCTCAAGTTTGAAGATCCTAGGAGCTCAATCAATACTGCCAGTTCATGGTTTCTTCACACCTCAAAGTATGTAAAATCTTACGGTTTTCTCAGCAGCTCAGTCCCTTTCCATTTTCTTCAAGATGTCAAATCTGTACCTGAGTTCAGTTACAAAGGTCCAGACATTCTCTGTCCTAGGAAGGGGCAACAAGGCAGGCAGCTCAATCTTCCTGGCAGGGGATGGTGAAGACACCAGGCAATAGGCGTGGAAGGGCTAGTTCAGCTCCCATTGCATCCTCTCTCTTGCTTTCTCAGTGACTCATCTGCTTATTGCTTGTGGGAGAGACAGGCCACCTCCAACCTTGCTATAATTCCTATATTTCTACAATTTCTGTGACTCCCAGAGTTTCACAGCTGAGGAGAACAAACTAATGCTCTTGAAGATCTTGTAGCTATCCTAGTCATGAGCTGTCATCCTTAGCTTCTTTCCTAGGACGCTCTTCCTCCAGACCCTAAATCACAGCTGTAAAGGGAAATGGGAGGGGAGGGGGTTGGGGATTAAAGAGTGGGTATTTAACGATCTGTGAGGCATCCCTGTCCAGAAAGGAAATGTCCATTCCAACCATGGAAATTCTGCATTGTCTCAACAGGGAATCTCGGAAAACTTCCTTTTGGGTAGCAAGTCCCAAGTTCTTTTGCTTTTTAAAAGCGATATCAGGAAGGCTGGGGGAGCAATGAGAAGGACCTATCTCCACACCACACAGCGGAGGACTCCAGCTCATGTCAGGCAAGAGGCAGAAAGGAGCTCTACCAGTTCATTCCTAGGCACCCTGAGGTTGGCAGTACCACAGTGGTGATTCCAGAGCAATGAGGATAAAGGCCCAGCAAACAGAGCAAGACAGATTGACCTGACAGGCAAACAACATGCATGATACACAGAGACTACCCTTCTGATAGAAAACAAAGCATCATGGAGGAGTAGGACTGGTGACCAGGCTGTGATGACATCACCAATAGACATGGGCTACCCTGGAGCTTGAAATGGCAACTTACCCCTCAGTTTTCTAACATATATGTCCATCCACATATGTGTTTGGGGCCAACTTTTCCCATATTATCTGCCTCCCTAAACATGTATGGTATTAGTTCCAATCTGGGGCAACCATCTATTCTGCTCCCACTTCTACCATGATCTCCACACTAAGTGGCCTTTTTCAGGAAAAAGTTCATTCCCTCACTGCACTGTTTGTACTGATATATCCCAGAACCTGAGGAGGCTCATTCTACGTTTAAGTTTGAAAGTTATTCATATTGTAGCTCCCTAAGTTACTTATGGTTCCACTCATAATACTGGGTTCTTCAAACGTTGGCATCCTTCCTCAAATCCCTGGGACTTGCTGTCTACCCACCATAGCTTGATCTAAAGGAACCTTTATTGGCAAAGTGATATATTGGTAGTTTTAGTAAGCTATCTAGTTTTGTCATATCTATTCTCTAAAGGATCAGGACTCTATTAATTGTCCACCCACCATGATACCTAAGTAGTTTGCCTCTTATTTTGCTGAAAAATTTTGAGGTCATTCACCTAGATTTCTCTTCTCTTCCATTTCCATCTCCCATTGCCCTCCTTCATCCATCTCACTTATCTTCATTAAGCCATTAACGGTTACTACTTTGTATACAAATATGCCTTTGCCTCCCAGCTCCTCAGAAATACTTCAAACTTCCATCCATACTATTTTCTGAGTTCTCTCCTGACTTTTGTGGTTGAAACTCTTTGAGAACATCATCAAAAATCAATGCCCCCAATTCCTCTCTTCTTTATTTTAAATTCTGAGCAGTCTGGCTTCCAGCTTCTCAATTCAATAGAAACTGCTCTATCCACAACTACCAGCAATCAACAATGACCACCTTTTCACCTCTCTATTCACTCCGTTTTGGTCTGTTTGATCTTCATTCAGGTTACATCTGCTAAAAGAGGTATCTCAGGGAACTCTGTCCTGGTCCCTCTTCCCTGTACACCATTTCACTTAGTGATCTCTCCAACCTTATGTGGGTTTAAACCTAAAGGACTGAGTCTCTCTGATGACTTGCAGTCTCTTATTTCCAATTGCCTTTTAGATATTTTGAATTATATGTTCTATGGGTATCTTAAATTGAACATATCAAAAGCTACTTCCAAGAATACCATCCTGTGGCTCTCTACGTTGGGTTCCCTTGATGGGCAAGGCTAATGTGTAGATAGATAAATGAAAAAGGAACATGTATACCTAATGCACACAACATAATTTCTAAGCAATGACTACTGTGGCTATATCACACCTGGGGGGGTGGTAACTCACCCCTCATAGATTCAAGGGATGCCCTGTATTCTTGTGATATCATCACACCATTTTCCAAAATCTATTCCCCACTGGTCCATGCCAGTGTTTTGTCCCACCCGGTTGGTGTTTCCAGTGGGATTAGGGACAAGTAATGTATAATATACACCAGATACATGAACCTAACTGTAATGTCCACTAAGCATTGCCCCTCCCTTTGCATCAGAATGGCCACTGCCCAAATTCCCTCCATTTTTCCCATGGGACTGTGCCAAGCACAGGTGCCCTGCACATGAAGTAGTACGGCACCTTCCTGTCTCCCACATCTGATTTCACCTTCAATGCCCATCTGAGCCATGGGAGGGGACTGTCTCGTTGCTCTTCTACCTTTCCTGGTACATCTCTTTTAGAAAGGCAAAAGAAATATCCAAAAATAGCCCAGGGGGAAAAAGACATCCATGGCTTTCTGCCATCAAGAGGCATGCCTTGATCGGAATGCATTTTTCTTCTCTAAGAGCAGAAGGGGATGGAGGTTTCCCTCTGATCCAAAGGCACGATAAAAGAGTATCCCGGGATACCTGGGTGGGGTTGCAGGTATCCTCTGACTAGGTGATGGAGAAGTACAAGTATCCAGTTTGGGCATCTACCCAATGGAGGGCGTTCATGGATTCTTCACACATCCTCAAAGAGCCTTGAATCCTTTTGCTGTTTCAGAGGCTCTGATTCCTCCTAACCTCTTCAAGACTGACATATCTGTGAAGCAAAACATGGAAGGAGTTTATATCTTCCTGACATTGGCCTAAAAGTGCTAGTTCATTTCCCATTGTGTTCTCTCTTGATTCTTCAGTCCTTCATGTGTTTATAGTCTGTGCCACATGGAGAGCACTTCAATCCCTTTTTTATTTCCTGATCTTCCTGCTCCTTCTGATGTGTCTGCAATTCTTTCTGCTTAGGGGAAGAAGCTAATAGTCTTGAATGTTTTGTGCCAGCTAAGGACACCAGCCATGTCACGAGTTTCCATCTATGGGTACTTTCTTGGGACTCTTCTTCCAAGTTATGTATCCACCATTGTGGATGTTGTACACACCAATTTTGTGAGTTTTTCTTTTATAAATAAGTAGAGGTGCCTATCTTGGACAAGGGTCCTAAGAGAGTAAGCCACGATGGAATATTGGCCCCATGATCATCAGACTGAGCATGTCTTGAGGCTTCTCATCTCCTTGTTACGGATCAATATCCAGAGGAGGAAATAGGATCCCTCATTTATTTCCAGTAGACATCTGGTTCCTAGATCAATGCTGCTACTAGCTCTCCTTAGTAGGGAATCACTTAGAGTTGACTACTTGGCTTCTGAAGTGAAGAAGGGTCAGCACGGAAGCTAGGATCTCTACTTCTGCCCTGTCCTTCTCTCTCCATTGGCCCTTCCTGAGCTGGCAGTGGCTCCAAGGAATCTTCTCCCTCGAACCCAGAGCTACAATCTACCTTGAATTCTTTGCAAGGAGAGTGTTAAAAAGCTCTATGGCCTTGCCTTACTTATTTTGAAATGTAATTCTGTTGAGAATATCTTGGATCCCAAAATGATTGTATGGGAATATAAAAGCATCTTATGGGTGTGTATGTTTACATTTACACATGGGCATTACTTGTACATGCATGTTGTGCACATGCAAATATATCACTGCATCGCTTTGCATACATCTCTAGACATGGTTGCATCTGTGTATATTTATATAATATATATTTATAGTATATATATATATATATATTTATATTTATAGTTATATATACACACACACGTAAAAGTATTTCCTTCTCAAGGAAATCTATATATGCATCGCAAGGGAAACTTCCATCAATTGGCTTTTACTTGTGCCCTTTGAACAACTTGCAATTTATATGGGCTAAAAATCCATTCTTCATCACAATCATTAAGAAAACAAACTTTGTGTAGCTAGTCATTCTTAGGCAGATGCACACGCCCAGAGAGGAGGCAGTTAGATGGCTCACTGCATAGAGCATTAAGTCGAGAGTCAACAAGACATGAGTTCGAATCCAGTTCTAGTCAGGGACTGGCTATGAGATTTCTCTATGCCAGTCATTTCACTGCCATTTATCACGGTTTCTCCAAGTGTTAAATGGGCGTCATAGTAACACACATCTTCCTGGGATATAGATCAAAAGAGATATCTGCAAAGCTCTTCAATCAATGGCTGGCACAGACAAAAGCTAGTCATTTCTCTTGTTGTTGCTAGTGCTATCATTATCTGCCAAACGGCCTTTAATGTCACACCAGACAGACATAAGTGTAAGAAAATCACTGACATTCCAGGAGTTCCCTGTAATCTGAGAACTCGGGACTAAGGAGTCAATTTTCCCTTAACCTCCAAGCAATCCAGTGATGATTACTTCTTGTTAGCCATGTTACCACCTCAGGAGAGCTCTGCCCAAACCATAAACAGCTTCCACAATCCCAAGCCCATGCTCAGATTCTGTGAGTTTAAGTCCAACCTTACTATAAAGCTGAGCAATGTGGAGTGACCGAAACAGATTAGAAAGAACAAGATATGAACAAGAGAGGGGATTGTTCCATGACATGCAAGTGAACTGAATTTAAAGGAGTCAAGGCTGGGCAGAGACCAGCCTCCCTTCGTCCTGAGGAGGGGAGATGAAGAGAGGAGAGGAGAGGAGAGGAGAGGAGAGGAGAGGAGAGGAGAGGAGGGCAGAGGAGAGGAGGGCAGAGGAGAGGAGGGCAGAGGAGGGAGGAGGGCAGAGGAGGGCAGAGGAGGGGAGAGGAGAGGAGGGCAGAGGAGGGGAGAGGAGAGGAGGGCAGAGGAGGGGAGAGGAGAAAGAAAATGAGAGGAGGAAAGAAAGAAAGGAAGCTAGTAAGGAAGAAAATGGCGATTGCATCCCCATTGGGATAGATCAAGCTACTCGAGTAGTTTTTTTTTTTTATTGTTTTGAAATTTTTCAAGCATGAAAAAAATGCTAGCCATTATGATGGCATTTCCCCCCAGAGATTCCACATCCATACATGCTTTCCAAACCAGTCTGTTCAATGCAGGAATCTCTGCTTAAAATCACCCCTGGTCTTTGCTCAGAAGCTTACTTATGCATTATTTTTTCTCTCATTTTACATCCATCCTTGGCTCCTACAAGGCTCAATGGGAAAAGATAACTGATTGATGTTTTTTCTCAGAAGGAGAATGGGCCTCCTAAACTTCCTACTCCCTTTAGGACTCAAAGTGCTGCTTACCTAGTCTGACATTGACCTCCAGGTCCTCAGGGGTTCTTCATTTCAGTGAATCTTTGAATCTGAATGGAATAACAAATACAAATTATGAATTACTGAGAACACAGAACTCTGATGCAGAACTGATGCTTAGTGAAGTGAGCCTCAAAAGTAACTCTGGGTGATAATCAACTATGAAAAATTCAACTCTTCTCAGGAATGCAATGGGGGAGGAAAGGAGGAGAGGTAGAAAAATATGGAAATCAAAAGTTTACAAAAAAATGAATGTTAAAAACTGTCTTTTGCATGTAATTAGAAAAACAAAATTCAAAACAAAGTCTGCTGTAAAATATTAGTCTTCTGATGAGATACCAATGAGAATCCCATCACAAAAGCTGGTTCCAGGAGAGCTAGAGTTTTTGAGCACCCCAACCTCTGTCTTAGAGAAGGCTGGGTCTATTAAATCGAGATACAGCAACAGAAGGCCCATTCTGACCATATGGACAAAGAATTGTTAGATGTTTTCCCCCAAGTTATTCCTTGCACTTAGAATTTCCTACTTTATTACCCTCTTCTATCAAGGCTGTGTCTTGTAAAACTTTTTAATCCACATAAATGTCGATGTCTGACTACCTGGTCACAAACGAAGCTCCATGTCGTCAGGTAAAGATTCATTATTCGTCTCAGGGAATCTTTGAACCTAAAAAGAATAGCACATACAAAGTAGGAATGATAGCCAGCAAAGAACCCTCATGCAGAGCTGATGCTGAATGAAGTGCGCCTTACCAGGACAAGATTCAACACAGCAATAGCAACATTTTGTAATTCCAAACTATGATAAATTTAGCTCTTATCTTAAACGCAGGGATCAAATCAATTCTAAAAGACTACTGATGGAAAATACCATACACAAGCAAAGAAAGATGGAGTCTGAAGGCAGAGAAACACACCATTTTCATATTTTAAAAATTGTTCTATGTTTTTTTCTCTCATGGTTTTGTTTTCCTTGTTCTGATTTTTCTTTCACAATAAAAACTCCATCAAAATCTTAAGGAAGAATATTAAAAATTTTCCTTGTATATTATTGGAAAATTAAATTTACTACAAAGAAGATGTTGGAAATTATCTCCGCATATAATTGGAAAAAACAAGGGAACAAACATGCAAACAATCAAAAAGATGTATAAATTAATGTAGAGAATCCCTAAAGCAGGAGCATAGGAAAGGAGCCGATGATCCTTTTAATATTAGAAAAGATTAGGCTACAGCAATTCACAGATTGTGTCTAACAAAAATAGGTTGGGAGATGTAATAGGAAGAAAGAGGGACCATTGAAGTGTCATACATTCTTGGGTTATAAACATTAGTCTCCTCCAGTATTGAGCTTTGAAAGTAAAATCGTCCTATGATTTTTCTCTTAACACAATCAATTTTGACCAATGTACAGCATGGAAACAACATAAAGATTATCAGACAGCCTTCTGTGGGGGATAGGGGGCGGGAAGGGAGGTTTGGAAAAACGTTAAATTCAAAACATTGCAAAAAAGAATAAGTAGAAACTACTATTATATATTATTGGAAAACAAATAAAATATTTATATTAAAAAACAAAGTAAAATTCTCCTAAAAGCAATTCATTGGAGGTGTGATTTCCATGGTGCTTCAGTGTTCATCATGTCTCTGTGTTTCATCTCTGTCCCACTCTTCCCTATCATATGCTTCAATTTGACACCTTCACCACACTCCTTCACCTCATTCTACTGCATTCCTTATTTCTCCCCATCTGCCTGCCATCTAATGCTGACCCATCTGCAACTTCCTTTCCCAGGCAAAGCATAATAATCTCATTTCTGCTTTTCCAAAACTCACTTTTGGGCCTCTGCACAACTCCTAGCTCAATAAGCAGGATCCATAATGGTGGATTGGTGGTAATGCCACTGTACTGAAGAGGGAAAGCTCAGAACCCATCTTTCGTTGTATGCATCTTTGAAATAAGGAGGAGGCGCAGAGATTAAGGAAAAGGGAGAATGAACACTCAAAACACTTATGTTTGCTGACTATATTTCCCACGTATGGTCATTTGAAATCCACCAATGACTACAGATACCTGGCACAGTACTGACCTAGACATCTCGTGAAAGGGAGTTCGTATCGAGCCTCAGAAAGTTCGCCCTTATGGACAAAGTTCCTTATTCCTGATGGCCGGCCATTTGAAGGCCATCTCCATTCATCCTTATTCATAACATAACACCTCATCCAGATCGTCCTGTCTGAGAAAGTAAGGATGGTGAATTAGCACCTCACAGTCTCAATAAAATCACATCCTGGACATGCCCACACCACCTGAAAGCTAAAGATTTTCTTCATACATAGAGGACAAACATCAACAAACCATCACAAAAGTCCTATATTATCCCATATATTCTTGGAATACCTTCCTCTTAATCAATATTCTACAGCTAAACCAAGTATAAAAGTAATTGTCAGGCATATTTGACAGTCATTATCAAAGTATGAGAAAAATGGATTTAGGTTTTGGACTTCAGAAACATGTCAGAGTACTCAAGAACAGCAAATGCAACCATGGGGAATCAGAAAGAAACAAGGTGAAGTAGCACTAGAAATGACTGTACTGATGCAGCTAGCTGGACCAGTAGAGAAATAGGCAAGTACAGATAGACAGACAAATAGGCAAACAGGGATACTCAGACAGATGAAAGATAGGCAAGCAGTAAAAAAGAAGGATGGTCAGACAGACATAAAAAGGCAATGGAAATTGAAGTCCAATAATATGAAGCCAACATAAGAGAACCACATTTTCTGTTGCCTTACCTAGGATTAGTTGAAATGATATGGCATAGTGTTGATAGGTGGAGCGAGCTCTCCTGACAGACAGAAAAAGAGACATACAGATAGATAAAAGGGGTTGTATATTGATGACCAATAATATGAAATCAAAAGTCACAGGGTGAAGCCAACATAATGAATGGGAAATGTTCACTTGTCTTATCTATGATTAGTTGAAATGATAAAGCATAGAGAACCTGGGTGGAGCCAGCTCTCCTGACTTAATCTACTATATATGCCTCTAGGAGAATTGTCTGATACACAATCATTTCCTAAGTTCAGGGCCTTTACCTTGATGGATAAAGACACATATACCTTTATAAGATCCCAATTTCTTATATAAAAGTGATAAGAAGGTCCATTAGAAACATTATTTGGAGAATTACTTTCTCCACCCTGGACTCCCCACATGAATGCATGAATAGCAAGCTTAAAGAACTAAAAATTGCCTTCAGAAACATTGCAGAGAACTCAAGAAAAGAAAAGGCACCTATGGAGATCAGAAACAAACAAGACAAAGAGGCAGTAGCAATAACAATTCAGGTGCAACTAGCTGGACTAGTAGATAAACAGGGAGGCAAATAGAGATACTCAGAAGGAAGGGTGCATAGTGTGTAAGAAGAATAGACATAGAGATACTGCTTATTATTCTAAGAAAGAAACCATTTATTACTACACTCTCTAGGGTTTCTAGTAGGAATTGGTGCTGTATTTTATCAAAAGCTTTTTCAGCATCTATTAATAGCTGATATGTATGTTATTGACATAATTGATGATAATAACAGTTTTCCTAATATTGAACCAACCCTGCATTCCTGGTATAAATCCTCCTTGATCATAATGTATTGTCCAAGTGATAACTTGAAATCATTTTCCTAAGATTTTATTTAAGGTTTTTACACCTATATTAATCAGGGAGCTAAGTCTATAATTTTCTTTCTCCATGTTAACTATTGCTGGTGTAAGCATCAGCACCATATTGGTTTCATAGAAAGAGATAGGAAGAGTTCCATCTTTCCCTATTTTTCCAAAGGGCTTATAGAGAATTAGAATCAATTGCTACTTAAACGTTTGATAAAATTCACTTGTCAATCCATCTGGCCCTGGAAATTTTATCTGAGGGAGTTCAATAATGGCTTGCTGAATGTGTTTTGCTGAGATTGGTTCACTTAAGTTTTTATTTTCCTCTCCATTTAATCTGCACAATTGATATTTTTGTAAATACTCATCCATTTCAATGAGAATGTCAGTTTTTTTGGCAGAGAGTTTTACTGGCTTTTTGATAAAACCATCTCTTGGTTTCATTTATTACTCCAATAATTTTCTTACTTACAATTTAATTAATTGCTCCTTTAATTATTATAATTTCCAATGTGGTATTTAATTGGGGTTTTTAATTTGTTCTTTCTCGAGTTTTCTTAGTTGGATATTTCGTTCGTTAATTTCATCATTCTCTAATTACATCATGCAAACATCTAAAGATAGAATATATACCCAGACAGGCGCCTTGGATGTATCGATAGGCTTTGGTTTGTTTTATCATTATTGTCATTATCGAGGATGAAATAATTCTTTGTATAATTTCTTGCTTGATCCATGCATTTTTAAAATAAGGGGGCTAAGTTTCCAATTAGTCCTGGTTCTATATCTCCTGGGCCCAGAACCGCATACCATTTTGTATATCAGTATGATTTGAGAAATATGTATTCACTATTTCTGCCTTTCTGCAATTGAACATTAGGCTTTTAATATCCAAGTACATGTTCAAATTTTGTGTGTAAGTTCCACATCTCAACTCAATAATACACAAGGGGCCTAAACAATAGAAGTCAAAGGAGGATGGATGTGAATAAGCACTTCTCCCACCTCCGATGGGGTCGTTTAATATCAGCATTAATAAAATATGGGAAATTGGTACTTTGGTGACTCATATTACACTTGAGGAAATTGGGTGAATCAGGGTTGAAGTCATATGTGCCCAGTCACACTGTACACGGGTGTTCTAATTCAATCCCTAACGACCAGGGCTAACTATTGAGCATCCACAACTACAGCAGTTATTCTCCTCAAACAAGCCCCCATCCATACCATTAACTTTTGGGACTGTCATATCGTTTTGACTCATACTGAGCTTGTAGACCTCTAAATCACAGATATCTTCTCCAGAATAATTGCCGTCCATCATGAACAGACTCCACATATGAAGTAGTCTTGAAAACCATGACTTCTTAGAATTCTTTCACAAACAAAGACATTCTTTCTCATGTATCGATCTCTTTCTACCTCTCCCTAGCACGGGAACCAACAAATCAGCGGCTCTTCAAACTAGAAGTCTGCTTCCTTCTCTCCCTTAAGCCCAGTTCCTCCTGTGTCAATTCTCTCTCTTGGGAAGCCTTGTCCTTAAATACCATGACTCTATTCAGTAAGTCACTGCTTTCATTCCCCCATTTCTCATAACAAGCAAACTCAACATCACTGCATTAGGGATATAGAGACAGGATACTATTAGTCCAACTGGACAACAACTTTGTGAGTTAGATAAAGAATCTGTGACCCAGTGAAGTTAAGTAATTCCCCTAAGATCACACAAGATTCTCAAATCTTTCAATTCCAAATCTGGGTTCTAATTTTGAATGTGACCAAACCCTGTACTACTGCATAGAAAAGGAGCAATTTCAGGAGACTTTGGGGAAAACTTCAATGGGTAGGAGGAGAACATAAGAAGAAGTTGCATGGTGGATATAAGTGCTATGAATGAAGTAGAAGGTAAGAATATGCTGAAAGATCTTTATTGACCAATCTATGTAAATTCAATCTCGCCACGAGTTAAAAAATTCTTAAAATTGAATTAAAAAATTAAATTATCCTAAATAAAAACAATCCTCAACAGCGGATAAGAATTCATCTAATTGAAATGAAGTAAGTCATTCCCAGCTAATCATCACACAATATCACTGTTATTTTTACAAAGTTTTCATGCTTCTGCTTACTGAAATTTGTATCACATTAGGTCTCTTCAGGTTTTTGTGAAATCACCATCGAACTTCCATTTCTTCTAGCCTAGCATTGATTTACAATAAAAAACAACAGTTTCTTCCAACTTTACCTGAAGCGATGGGCATTCCTTCAATTTCCAAGAATTATACAGCATTAAAATAGCTGCAAGAAATAGTTCTGTACAAATAGATTTTACCTTCTACTCCCTAGAAAATGAAGATTCCCACCCCCCCAAAACGAGATCTTATGTGACTTCAGATTTTAAAACTTATACTGGGTGACACAATAAGAATATCATTTGCATCAACTCTCCTTTGATAACAAAACTTTCACGTTTGGCAGAACCATTGTCTCCAAGTTAAGAACAGTTGAAAATGAGAGATCATGGTTTTCTTAGGGTTTCCAAAGCTATATAGGGCAGAATTATTCAGTCACAGGGTCTTGGAGTTGGCAAGAAGCAGAGAGAGGGAAGTTGATACAAAAGTTATCAGAATGAGTATTCCATTTACAAAGTAGCTATATTCGGTGGAAGATGAGAGTTCCAGAACAAAATAACTCAATGAGAGTGACAGAGCAGTCCAATTTTCGATAGCACTAATCATTCCACATTAGCCCTTCACTCAAACCTAAGTTTATAATTGTGAAACGTTTCCCCACTTCTTCAAGTTCTTGGTTTTGATCAGAAGACAACAGCTAGGCATAACTCTCTCTGCCTGACCATGAAGCTGCCAAGCCGTCAATGACCACAGGTGCTAGAACGAAGGAGCTGGCTAGGACACACAGGCTGCCTCCCCTCCCTTCCCATCCTTTCTTCATCTAAACTGTCGAGCATTCCAACACGACTGCACAGAGGGCAACGACAATGGACTATCAGATTGTTAGAATGACAGAAACACTCTTGCCAAAAAGACTATTCTATGGAGAACTCACACAGGGTACACGTTCATAAGGCAGCAGAAGCAATGCCTGGACACCCAGAAGGACTATATGAAACACATCAGAATTGTGTGTACGACATGTGAGACACTGCCCCACGACTGCCCAGCATGGTGTGCTATCCTCACAGAGAGTGTTGTGCCCTAAAATTTGGGCAGCAGGACAGCAGCTCAAAGGAAACATGACATATATATTCTCGGCGGAATACTATGCGTTTTCACAGGGGTGATTTGTGCCTGAACCCTGGATGAGCATTCTGAGCTCCTATTAGTATGGGATTAGCCTCAAGTTTCATAAAATCTGTTTTTCTTCGATGATGAAGGACAAGAACCAAATGACCACTCAAAAAACCTGCATTTCTCTGCAGCCCTCTGTTGAGTTGTGCTGTTCCCTGCTGCCCTCTGCTGGTCCCTGCTGCCCTCTGCAGTTCCCTCTTCTTCTGCTTCCTTCTTCTATCCTCTGAGGTGCTCTGCAATCCTTTGCTGCCCTCTGCTGCTCCCTGCTACCCTCTTCACTTCTCTCCTCTTCTGCCTCCCTCTACTACCCTCTGCAGTTCCCTACTGCCCTCTGCTGTTCCCTGCTGCCCTCTGCAGTTCTCTCCCCTTCTGCCTCCCTCTACTGCAATCTCCTATATTCTCTAGTACTCAGCTGACAAGTGAGGCCCTCTTTCTACCCTCTGCTCATCTCTGCTGCTCTCTACTCTTCTGCCTCCCTGAGAGATGTAGAATTTCCTCATGGACAACTAGTGTGAGGGCTACTGAGCCCTTTCCAAGGCTATTTCCACCTTTCATGTGCACCTGAGGCACCTAAATCTCACCTGTGGGTCCAGGAAGTAGTGGGAGTCACAGCGGCCACTCTGCCAGTTTCAGGTTACTTGCGTTAACCCATTCTGAGGATAACCAAGGGTATGTCAAAATCGTTGAGGATTTTGGGAGGATTATCTCATCCAAGCTTATGACGTTTTCCTCTGGTGGGATGGGTGCATGTGGAAATTTTGTTACACCAACCATGAAGCAGCCACCTGAAGCAGATATCAGGGAACACTTAGAGTTTTTTTCAGACATCACTGCATCTAGAGACATCCGTAAGTGTCTTGATTCTGTTTTCCCACACTGAATCATGGGCACACACTCATAGACAACACAAGATCCCACAGACTTATCTATATGTTGGAAGTCTCTAAGGGTAAAGGGAATAGACTGTTCTGTGACAATTACAGGGGTGGTCCTCTTTTAGTCGTTGCTGGCAAGATTCCTTGTCAATAGGCTGATTCTTCACCTGGGTGATGGTCGCCTACCTGAGAGCCAGTGTGGCTTCAGAAAGGATCAATATCAGTAGACATGGTGCTTGCTGCCCACCAACTACAGGGGTCTGTGTACAACATTTGTGGATCTCACCAAAACCTTTCATATTGTCATTCATGGGATACCATCAGAGTTTAGGGAAGTGTATGTCAAAAACTTTTCCCCAGAGAAGTTCATCAGTATTGTCTGTCAGTCTCATGATGGCATGTGAAATCTGAACAGTCTGCCAGGCCCATGTTAGGAAACCGAATATATTATTTTTCTTCTTTAACATCTCTATTGGACCTGAAGTAGTAGTGGTCATCTATCGTCTGTTATTCTGCAGTTAGTTATTCAGTTCTTCTACTCTTGTCACATGGATTCATTGGAAAAACTTGGATTGACACCTTTGATATCACCATTTTTATCCAAGAAAAGTAGCATTCTATCATACCTTGCTTATACCTCTCAAATGACATCGTCAGGACAAATGTAATATCACTCCTGATTAACAAAAGTATCCAAGCAGGGCTAGACATGTCGCCCCAGACTCTTACGTGGAAAGGTCCATTCTTCAGCTCAGCGAAACCTTAAGGCTGAAAAATATAGCCAATACAATGTATGAGTGATGAGGGCAAAGGATTCTGTTGTAGACTTGATGCTGAATGAAGGGAGCAGAACCAGTACAATCCTGTACACAGTAATAGTAAAATTGTATAATGATCAACTATGATAACCTGAACTCTTCTCAGGAATGGAGAGATCAAACTCAGTTCTAAAACACTTGAGATGGAAAATGCCATCTTATCATACACTCTTACAAATGGAGGTTTCAAGCAAACCAAACCATTCAATCGTCACATTTTAAAACTTATTTCAAGATTTATGGCTCATTTCCTCTCATGATGCTATTTTTGGTTTTGCTCTGATTCTTCATAACTTATCTGGAAATAAGGTAAACACAGTTATTCATGTATATGTTGAATTGTTTGCCATAAAATGGAGAGAGGGGGAAGAAAATGTGGTACTCAAAACACCTTGCAAATGTGAATACTAAAATTTCTAGTTGCATGCAATTAGAAAAAAAATTGTTAAAAGTAAATGTTGAAAAATTATCTCAACATCTAAGTGGAAAAACAAAGGAAGAAACAAAAAAAGAAACAAATAAAAATGTTTATATAAATGTAAGCCATCACTAAAAATGGGGACTAACAAAGGAGCTGAGGAAATTCACTTCATTTTAAGTTAAGGTCGGTAGAAAATATTTGACTATAGCAGTTGATTGTTTGTTCCTGGAAAGGATAAGGTGGGAAAAGTAACTGGAAGAAAGAAGGCACATGGAAGATTTGTAATCTGTTGGGCTATAAAAATTGGTCTCCTCCAATGTGGAGGTTTGCAAAGAAAAGCCTCCTACAAGCAATTCTTTGGATATATGATCCGTGGGTCCTTCAGGTCGTCAGGTCTCTATGGCCCTTCTCTTCCTCACTGTTCACTTTCACATGTTTCAATCTGGCATATTCTTTCATCTCCAACACACCCACCTTGGTTCCTTCAGAATATTCTACGACATTCTTTTTTTCTACCTTTCTGATTTTGTTCTAACTGAGCCAATTCCAATTATTTATCCAAAAGCTCTGATCATTTCTGCTTTACCAAAACTCACTTTGGGGTCTCAGCACAGCTCTCAATTCAATACAGATGAATCATAATGTGTGCATGGGTGGGAATTCCAGGCAAGTGAAGAGGAAAAGCTCTGCCTCCATCTTTCCTTGTAGGTACCTTTCAATCAGAGAAGAGTTGCACAGAACAAATTGAAGTTACTGGGAGAATCAATACTCGGAAACATCTAAGGTCTCTGATGGATTATAAAAGGATCAAACAGGAGAGCATGTCTTCCCTTCAGATAAGAGTTAAAAGTCCTTACCAAGCCCATCCTGAGACGCTTGGGGACACAGGATAACAAGAGGTCATAGAATATAAGAATTAAAGCAGACCTCAGTGTTTTTTTTAGCCCAAACAATAACTGCAAATCCACTTCTACAGTACAAAAAAGTGCTCATCTCACCTTAACTTACGGTTTTCCAATAAGTAGGAATCAACTATTCATCCTGATGGATCCCATTCTCATCTACAAAATCAACAATTTTTGAATATTTTCTTTTTATTTTATAGCCATTGAATTTTTGTATGCTGACCCTTTTAATTATTTCTATTTTGACCACTGGGTCCAAACACTATCATACCCTTGCATACATACCAACCTTTCAAATCACATTAAAAAGATTGTCACATATTCTCCTAGCTCCATTCTAGAATCAATTTTCAGGTCCTTTGACCTGTCACTTACATCCTCATGGACCTCTTTCCATTTTCCTCTGCTAGAGAGTCTTCAGCTTCTCAACATCCTTTGTAAATATTCTTCTTAAAACTCAACTCAATCATGTGCCAGGGCTCTAAACAGAAAGGGACAAAGGAGAGTGGATTGGAATAAGGAGTTCCAAAGCTCCTCTATGACAACCACTGAATGTTCAACAAGTTACATTCGTACTTTGATGATCTTCATCTTACAGGACAAACAGCATTTAAGTAACTTCCTGTGGGTCACTCAGTGAATCTGAACTCAGGTGTTCTAACTCCAAACCCATTGCTCTCTCCACTGCTCCTGAGCATACACAACAGCTTATTCCAGAAATAATGCCCCTAAAACAAGCCCCAATCAATAATATTTATGCCTGTGGTAATCAAACCTTATTGACTAAAACTGAGCTTTTAGGACTAACCATAGATAACTTCATCAGAATAATGGCTGTCCATCATGAATAGGCTCTTCAAATGAACTTTCCCTGAAAACCAGGACTTCTTAGGCTTCTTCTCTATTCATAGGTAATCTCTCTCAAGTCTCTGTCTCTTTTGATCATTCCCTAGAAATGTTACCAACAAACTAAAGACTCTTCAAACTAAAGGCCTGGTTTCTTCTCTCTCTTAACTCCCACTCCTCATGGATCAATGCTCTCTCCGAGGCAGCCTTAGCCTTAAATTTAGTGACTCTGCTCTGGAACTCACTTTTTTCCTTCCCTTCATTTAGTATAACTGGCAAACTGGACACCACTAGACATCGATGGATCAGGGAAAATAGAGAAAAACTACAAGTCCATCTGGTCAACCACTTTGTTAGACAAGGAAATGATTCCTGATTAGGTCATATAACATTCACAAACAAACCTTTCCATTCTAAAGACATGGCCTTTGCTGATTCCACCTTAAAATGGGAAAAAAAAAAACCCTGTGCTATTGAATAGAAAAAGGACTTTGAGACTGAATTGAATGAGAAAGATGGGGAAAATAGTAAGTTCGTGGATGAAGTTAAGTGGTGTGAAGGATGTGGGAGATAAGACTACACTGAAGGGGCTTATGTCAATTCCTCCTCACAATGGGTTGAAAATAAGAAACCCTGACCAGTAGATCAAACATTCCATTGTTGAAACTAAGTATGTCAGTCCCAGTTAATCATCAGACAATATTGTTGTTACTGTGGACAGTGTTCTCCTGGATTTGTTCACTCAGTTTTTTAACGATTCAAGTCTTTGCGGGTTTCTCTGAAATAATCTTCTACATATTCTTTCTTCTAGCATAACGTTCTCTCTCATTCATATGCCACGATTCCTTCAACCTTGCCACAATGAAGCGATTTACCTGTAACAAGCAATCTAAGTCCATTTTTTCAGCTCTTCTACTCTCTTCACATTTATTTCTTGGAAGAACCTTGTTTCACATCTTCTCACATCTCAATTTTTATCCATGAAAAATAACATGCTCTCCTACCTTGCATTACCCTGTCTAATTCATCCACCCTGGTTCCTTTAGCTCATTCTACTGCATTTCTTATTTTTCCTCTACTACCTTTCTTCTAATGCTGAGCATCTCCATTTTTTCTCTCGGGGAAAACACAATAATCTCTCCATTTCTGCCTTTCCCAAATTCCCTTTTGAATCTTAGCTCAGATCCCAGTTTGATCCTGATGAAAAATAATGGTGAACTCGTGATCATCTCAGGCAAAGAGGAAAAGTTACACCTCCATTTTTCATTGTATATACCTTTGAATCGATGAAGCAGAGACAAGTTAAATTAAATCCTCAGAGTGGAATGCACCAGGAGAAAGGGAAAGGAGAAGTAGCATGGGGGCAGGTATTTCACATAAAAACTAGAAAATATATTGTAGTGTAAAGGAAAAGGATTAAGGGGAGGGGGAGTGAGTGAGCTATACTTTTATCAGAATTGGATCATAAAGGGAATAACATGAACAGTCAGTTGAGTACAGAAATCTATGTGACACTAGGAGAGAAAAGGGATGGAAGACAGGGGAGTTGGGGAAGGGTTGAGGTTTTAGATAATAAAATGTAGGGAAGATCTTGGAAGAGAATACTCAGATGAACCCCAATTTTGAGGAGGGACAGGGTGAAAGGAGACACAAAATAGAATCAATGGCGTTGGGGGGAACAGGATCAAAGGAAATACAGATAGCTATAGCCACAATGGGGAAAAATTTTCATCAAGTTTGTTTGAAAAAGACTCCATTCCTCAAATTAAATTTCTCATATTTTTAAAACAGAAGTCATTTCTCAATTGATCATTGATGAAGAAATAAGAACAGTTTTTAGATGAGATTATCAATACAATCTATTTAATTATTTTTAACTGTGCTATCTGACTATTAATGGAAGACATGCAATTGGAACAATTCTGAGGTGTTACCTTATTGGATTGGCTAATACTACAGGAGGAGGAAATGAGAAATTTTGGAAGGGATGAATGGAAATTGAGACATTGATGCATTTCTGGAGGAATGTTGAAAGAATTCAACAATTCTGTTGAACATGTCGGGAACTACACCCAAAGTGCTGTAAAACCAAGCCTATCCTTCTGCCTAATAGTTCCACTGGTAGGACAGCCTCCCAGAAGTGATGAAATAAGGAAAGAAAAGAATCTATATGTATGGGGATATTTATAGCAACCCTCTTCTAGTGATGAGTAGCTAGAGATTGAGGGTTGGGGTGTTGGGGAGGCAAGGGTTCCCCAGGAGTTCGGGAATGGCTTAAAAATGTATGGCATAGGAGTGAGATGAAATGCTGTTCCATTATGGGAAAAAATGAACAGGATTATGTCAGTAAAAAACTTACATGAGCAGAATGATCAGAAATGTGCCCTATACAACATACAACAACATTGCAGGATGATCAGCTGTGAAGGACCTATCTTTGCTCAGCAATCCTGTGACCCAAGAGAACTCTGAAGGGCTGATATTAAAGAATCTTACCTGTCACAAAGTGAGAACTTATTTTGTCGGAAATATAGACTGAAGCCACTTTTTTCCTTCTTTCTTTCACTTTATTTTTCTTCAGGTTTCCCAAGTTAGAAAAAGGAAGCTGGAGTTCCTTACTGCCAACTTAGGTGCCTTTGAAGGTCCCAGTCATGAAGACTTCATCATTTCTCCTTGTCAAGGAAATCCCTTTCCATGCAGCCTTCATCATAGGATATCCAGTTTTGTTCAGCAGCTTTTCCCAATCATTCCTATCTTTTTTCTACTCTTCATTTTCTCCCTATGAACTAGCTCCTTCTCTTCTCCCCACCCATCCTAAATCCTCAAAGGCTTCTCTCTTTATTCCACCATCCCTTACATCTCTCACCTAAATATCTTAAGAAAACTATGCCACTTTTCCTGTCAGTCAGGTATGAAGCTTCTGCATTCTAGTTTCTGATTTCATCATTTGATTCAAAATACTTTCCGCAAAGTGATGAAGGATACTGTTCAGGTCTAAATGCTTTTTCTCAAACCTCAGCCTCATGGAACTTTCCAGTATTCGGCACTGTGTTCCCCTGGATATTTTATCTACTCCAGGTTTTCTTGATACTGCTCTCCTTTGCCTCTCTATTCCTTCCTTCCTTCCTAACCATTCTTTCTGCAACTCTTTCACTGAATCTTCATCCAGACCACATATACAAACCATGAATGTTCCCTAAAAGTTTGTCCTTCTTTATTATCTCTTCTCTGTATTAGCTCACTTAGAGATCTCATCATCTTGCACTGTAGTAAAGATTCAATCATCATCTCTATATGGATGATTCATATATATATAATCCTGAATCCCTCCTCATCTCTGCCTACTGTCTTCTCTGACATCCTTCAAGTTTCAGCTGAAATATTCAAAAAGTCTTTCCTGCCATCCCACTCCTTCCCCCATCATGGCCTTTTACTTCCTTCTAAGATTCTCTAATTCTCTTCTATGTACACACCATTTTGAATATTCACCCCCCCTCCAATGAGAATTAGGTGCCTGTTCCTAACAGCAGAAATCATTGGTCATGTATTTCTTGATATTCCTAACCCTTACACGATGCTTAGTGCATAGTGAAGATTTGAAAAATGCTTACTGACTCCAGGAGATGATATCAAACTCGTTTATTCTACAGTCACTTAACCTGTCGCTATCCTCATTTCCTCACTGTATCCTCCATTGCACCCACCCTGATTTCCTGGCGTGAATGGACCTGATTTAAGTACCTTGTGTCATTGACTTAGGAAACATTTCAGGAATAATGTATCATGTCTTCACTAATATTTCTCTGGCTTTCTTCAGCAGTGTCACATCAAAATTTCATCTGACGTTCTTAATGTATCATGTTAAATTTCTATTAAAATGTCGAAGTCAAATACTAATTTATATTTTGTCACTAACTCAACAATCATCTCCTAAGCACTTACAGCACTTACTATCTATAAGACATGGTAAGTGTTCGATTTTTCAAAGATCAGAGAATATATTATAAGATTTTCAAATACATAGGACCTTGAGAGATGATTCAGATCACAGTTTTCTAATCATTCACTCTATTGTCACTCATGATGAATAATACTCATTTCTTGAAACGTATGAAGCGTGAACACTTTTCTAAAAAGACTGCCACATCAAAGTGGAAAAAAACAATTTATGACCTTTCCCACAATTTCTTCCTATTATTGAACTTAATAAAAATTTTCCAACCAAAAAACATGTACAAAAGAAAGAAACTTTCTGAAGAATGGCTAAAGAAGTACTAACTTTCTTTTCTCTGATTCCAAAGTATATTTGATGTAAATAATGGTATACTAATTGGCTATCTATCCATGGCCCTCTGTTATAAATTGTCAGCTTTTCATTTTTTTCTTCCAACACTATAGTGAGAAAAATAATATACTGCAGAAATCCAAAGTACATGAAGTTGCCGTGGAAATAATCTCTCATTTTTGTATTTTTTTAGCTCACACTGGTTCTCTAGCTTGGGATTTCAGCTTGACTTGATTAGACTGAGCCATTTGAAGGTTAAGCTGCCTTCCAATTTTCTAATGCTACAACAAGACTAATAGACATGGAAAGCAGGAACAATTGAGGTTCCTCTTGTAGCAGTCTGGAATTTCCTTCAATATTCATACCCTACCTTTATAATTCAACAGGCTGATATTGCTATGGACAATTCTACTCTTGTGAAGGTTTACTTATGTAAAATGCATGAACAAGCTTTCCTTTAACTTTCCTGTCTTCTGTTGACTAAAAATTGATGATTCCCCCCCATACTTAGGTGATTAAATTGTTTAAAATTTAGCTGATTGACACAATAAAAACATTATTTGAATCTACTGTCTTTCTATATTAGGACTTTCACATGTGGCAGAACAACTGTCTCCAAGATAAGAACAGTTCAAAGATGAGAGATCATGGTTTTCTTAGGGTTTCCAAAGCTATATAGGGCAGAATTATTCAATCACAGAGTCTTGGAGTTGGCAAGAAGCAGAGAGAGAGAAGTCGGTACAAATGATATCAGAATGAGTATTCCGTTTACAAAGTAGCCATATTCTGTTAAAGATGAGAGTTCCAGAACAAAATGACTTAATGATGGTGACAGACCAAACCAAGTTTAGATAGCACTAATCATTCCAGATTAGCCCTTCACTCAAACCTAGGTTTACAATTGTGTAACATTTCTCCACATCTTCTAGTTCTTGGTTTATTAAGAACAGAACAGGTAGGCATAAATCTCTGTGCCTGACATTGAAGCTGCAAAGCTGTCAACACCAACAGGTGCTGGAAGTAGTTGCCTAGGACACACACAGGGTGCCTGCCCTCCCTTCCTTTCTTAAGTTAAACTGTCGAGCATTCCAACACTACTGCGGAGAGGGCAACGACAATGGACTATCATGTTGTTAGAATGCCAGAAACACTCTTGCCAAAAAGACTACTTTATAGAGAACTGACACAGGGTACACGTTCATAAGGCAGCAGAAGCAATGCCTGGAAACCCTAAAGGACTATCTGAAAGACATAAGAATTGTGTGTACAATATGTGAAACACTGGCCCAGGACCTCCCAGCATGGTGTGGTCTCCTCAGAGTGAGTGTTATGCCCTATGAGGAGGGCAGAAGGGCAGCAGCTCAACGGAAACATGACATCTATATTCGGCTGTCCTCTACAATCCTCTGATGTCTTCTGCAGTTCTTTGTTGCCCTCTGTATTCCTCTACTTCCCTCTGCAGTTCTCTTCTGTCCTCTGCTGTTCTCTGCTGTGTTCTGTTGGACTCTGTTGTTCTTTGTAGACCTCTACTGCCCTCTACATGCCCCTGAAGTTCTCTGTTCTTCTGCCTTCTGCAGTCCTCTGATCTTCTCCCTCCCTCTACTGCCCTCTGCTATACCCTGTAATACTCAGCTGAAACTGATGCACAATTTCCTCATGGACAACTATTGTGAGGGCAAACAGAGATACGCAGATGGATGAAGGATAGGTTAAGTAGTATCAAAGAAGTATAGACAGAGAGAGGCACAGAGAAAAAGGGGTTGTAAACTGTGACCAATAATAAGACATCAAAAGTCACAGGAGGAATCCAACATAGCAGAATGGACATTTCCACTTGCCTTACTTTGATTAGTTGAAAAGATAAGGCATAGGGATGGTGGGTGGAGCCATCTCTTGTGACATATCCTCCTAGACATGGCTCTGGAAGTGCCTGATATAGTCACATCCCAAGAGGCAAAGAATGAGAGGGACGGAGAGAGGGGTGTTTCTGTCCAAAGTATGGTTTCCTTAAAGTATGAGAAACATAGCAGAGAAGTCAAGACCAGAAAATGCTCTGATGGAGATCAAAAACAAACAGGACCAAGATGCAATAGTAATCACTGTACTGGTGCAGCTAGACGGACCAGTTGATAAATCGGCAAATAGGCAAGTAGAGATACTCAGACAGATGAAAGATAGGTAAGTAGTAGGAAAGACGGATAGACAGAGAGACAGACAGATGAAAAGGGGTTTTAACCTGATGACCACTAATATGACATCAAGTCACAGTGGGAAGCCAGTGTAATGGATGGGAAATGTTTACTTGCCTTATCTTGGAATAGTTGAAATGATAAGGCACAGCAATCCTGGGGGAACCTTCTCTCCTGACTTATCCTACTATACATGCCTGTAGGAGATGAGTCAGAAAAACAGTCATTTACTAAGTGCAGGGAACTTCCCTGGATGGATAAAGACATATATACCTTTATTGGATCCCACTTTCTCTTATAAAAGTGATAAGAAGGTCCATTAGAAACATCATTTGGAGAATTACTTTCTGTACCCTGCACTCCCCACATGACTGCATAATTAGCAAGCTTAAAGAAATAAAAATGACCTGCAGAAACATTGCAGAGAACTCAAGAAAAGCAAGTGCACTTATGGAGATCAGGAACAAACAAGACAAAGAGGCAGTAGCAATAACCATACAGGCGCAACTAGCTGGACCAGTAGATAAATAGGCAAATAGAGATAGACAGAAAAATAGGCAAATGGAGATAATCACATGAAGGAAGGGCAAGTAGTGTGAAAGAAAAATAGACATATAGATACTGCTTGTTATTGTTAGAAACAAACCATTTTTTCCTACACTCCCTAGGGTTTTTTTAGTGGGAATGAGTGCTGTATTTTATCAAAAGATTTTTCAGTATCTATTGATATGGTCATCTGGTGCCTGATAGGTATGTTATTGATATTATTATTGATTATTACAGGTTTCCTAATATTGATCCAACCCTGCATTCCTGGGACTAATCCTCCTATATCATAATGTATTATCCTATTGATAACTTGAAATCATTTTCCTAAGATTTTTGCATCTACATTCATCAGGGAGCTAAGTCTATAAATTTCTTTCTCCATTTTAACTCTTCCTGGTTTACATATCAGTACCATATTGGCTTCATAGAAAGAGTTAGGCAGAGCTCCATCTTTCCCTATTTTTCTGAAGTGTTTTTATAGAATTGGAACCAATGGCTACTTAAAAATTTGACAGCACTAGTAATGACTGTACTTGTGCAGCTATCTAGACCAGTAGATAAATAGACAAATCGGTAAATAGAGATACTCAAACAGATGAAAGATAGGTAGGAAGTTGGAAAGAAGGATAGAGACATAGACAGATAGCTAGATGAAAAAGGGTTGTAAAGTGATGACCACTAACATGAAATCAAAAGGCACAGGGTGACACCAACTTAATGGATGGGAAATGTTTACTTGCCTTACCTAGGATTACTTGAAATGATAAGGCACAGAAATCCTGGGTGGAGCCATCTCTCCTAACTTATCCTACTATACATGCCTCTAGGAGAAGTGTCTGTTAAACAGTTATTTCCTAAGTTCAGGGCCATTCCCTTGATGGATAAAGACATATATACCTTTATCAGATCCTACTTTCTGATATCAAAGTGATAAGAAGGTACATTAGAAATGTCATTTGGAGAATTCCTTTCTCTACCCTGGACTCCCCACATGACTGCATAATTACCAAGCTTAAAGAAATAAAAAAGACCTGCAGAAACGTTGCAGAGAACACAAGAAAACCAAATGCACCTTTGGAGATCAGAAACAAACAAGACAAAGAGGTACTAGCAATGCCTGGACACCATGAAAGACTGTCTTAAACACATAAGTGTTGTATGTACAACATATGAGACACTGGCCCATGACTGCCCAGCATAGTGTGCTCTCCTCAGAGTGTTGTGCCCTATATTTTTGGGCAGAAGGGCAGCAGCTCAAAGGAAACATGATGTATATGTTCTAGGAGGAGTACCATGGGTTGTCGCATGGGTGATTTGTGCCTGAAGATTGGATGAGCATTCTGAGCTCGTGTTAATCTGATCGGCCATAACTGGACAGACTGTGATTAGTCTCAAGTTTCATGAAATCTGTTTGTCTTCAGTAATGAAGGACAAGAACCAACTGACCACTAAACCAACCTGCATTTCTCTGCAGTCCTCTGTTGAGTTCTGTTCCCTGCTGCCCTCTGCAGGTCTCGAATGCTCTCTGCTGTTCGCTGTTCTTCTCCTTCCCTCTTCTGTCCTCTGCAGTACTCTGCAATTGTGTGCTGCCTTCCGCAGTTCTCTGCCTTTTGCTGCTCCGTGCTGCCCTCTCCAGTTCTCTATTGCCCTCCATAGCCCCTGTTGGCCTTCTACTGCCCTTTGCTGTTCTCTGATGTCTTCTGCTGGCCTCTGCTCTTCGCTACGGACCTCTACTGCCCTCTGCAGGCCCCTGCAGTCGTCTTCTGCCCTCTCCGTTTCCCTACTGCCTTCTGATATTCCCTGCTGCCCTGCAGGTTTCTGCTCTTCTGCCTCCCTCTAGTGCCCTCTACTAAACCCTGTAGTACTCAGTTGGCAACTGATGCCCTCTTTCTGCCCTCTGATAACCTCAGCTCCTCTCTAGTCTTCTGCTTTCCGGAGAGATGTAGAATTTCCTCATGGACAACTAGTGTGAGGAATACTGAGTCATTTTCAAGGCTATTTCCACCTTTCATGTCCACCTGAGCCACCTAACTCTCACCTGTTTCTGCAAGTAGTGGGAGTCACAGTGGCCACTCTGGCAGTTTCAATTTAATTGGGTTAATACATTCTTAGGATAACCAAGGGTATCTCAAACTCTTTGGGGAGTTTGGGAGGTCTGTCTAATCCAAGCTTATGAAGTTTTCCACTGGTGGGATTGGTGGATGAGTAAACTTTATTACACCAACCATGAAGCAGCCACCTAAAGCAGAAATCAGGGAACACTTAGAGTTTGGTCAGACATCACTGCATCTAGAGACATCCCTAGGTGTCTTGATTCTGTCTTCCCACACTGAATCATGAGCCCATAGATATATCTATATGTTTTACATCTCTAAGGGTAAATGGAATAGACTGTTCTTTGACAATTACAGGGATGGTCCTCTTTTAGTCGTTGCTGGCAATATTCCTTTTCAATAGGCTGATTCTTCACCTGGGTCATGGTCAGCTACCTGAGAGCCAGTGTGGCTTCAGAAAGGATCAATATAAGTAGACATGGTGCATGCTACCCACCAACTACAGGGATCTGTATACAACATTTGTGGATCTCACCAAGAACTTTGATATTGTCATTCATTTGATACCATCAGAGTTTAGGGAAGTGTATGTCAAAATTGTTTAGCCCAGAGAATTTCATCAGTATTGTCTGTCAGTCTCATGTTAGCATGTGAAATCTTTACAGTCTATCAGGTCCATGTCAGGGATCTGAATTGTTCCATTTAGAATGTCATAGGAAGATTCTGTATACTACGTCTTTGGAGAAGTGAAGAGACACTGAGATCCTTTCTCAGGTAAACTACCAATAAATCAAATGTTACTACAAAGAGTATAGCTATGATAAACGTGGCATGATGGTAGAATGCCAGAAATATACTTGCCAAAAAGACTCTTTTATAGAGAAATCACACAGGAAAAGTACGGACAAGGGGGTCAGACTCAACACTATTGGGATGCTCTGAAGGTCTCTCTTTTTGTGTGATTATAATGCAGTGTCTGCTATTTTATACGACCTTTGACCTGAACAAATTCCTGTCCTCATTTGCCTAATATGCAAAAAGACAGAGGTGACCTAAGTGCCCTCAAGAGGTTTCCTCTCAATATATCAAATCTATAATCAAACCATATTTTGGTCATATGGTTGTTCTATTAAGCTGAAAAGAATATGATTGCAAGTAAAGGACTCTAATGCAGAACTGATGCTGAGTGGAGTGCGTTTCCCAGGACTACACCGTACCCAGCAACATCAACTTTGTGTGATGATCAACTATGATAAATTGAACTCTTCTCAGGAAGGCAGTGATCAAAGTGAATTCTAAAGTACCTGGGGATGGAAAATGTCATCCAAACCCAGAGGAAGATGGAGTCTGTATATAGAGCAAAACGTACTATAGCACAATTTGAACCATTTTTAAAGTTTTATGTTTTGATTTCTTAAATGATTTTATTTACCCTTTTGTCCTGATTCTTCTGTCACAACATAATTTTAGTTCACATTACTCGTTCCAGTCCACTGTTTGCCAGCTCTCCTGAAGCCAAAAGGACCTAGAATCTTTTTTCTAAAATACCTCAATCAATCTCTTAAGGAAAATGCCATCCACATCCAGAAAAGAAATTATGGATTCTGAATGCAGAGCAAAACAGACTATGTTCATGTTTCAAATCTGTTATGTCTATTCTTTCTTTCTCCAAGTATCTCCCCTTAGCGATAATTCCTCTTTGACTTCATGACTAATATATTAATATGCTAAAAATGATTCTGCATGTACAGCCCATCCTCATCTGTCTTCATTATGTCCCTTGTCTAAAGGATATTTTCAACTGCCTACAAACAGGCCCATATCACCTTGCTTCTGAAAAAACACTTCAAGCTTCCATCCTTGCTATTCTCCTAGCTCTCTCCTGATTTTCGTGGTATAACACTCAGAAAACCCACAATCAATGCCTACGCTTCCTGGATTCTCACTCTCTTCTTAATTCTGCAGTCTGCCTTCTAATTTCTCAATTCAATAGAAACTGCTCTATTCAAAGTTACAAAATATATATTTACTGTGATGGCCTTCTTACCTTCTCAACACTGTCAATCATTCTCTTCTCATGATTGATATCTTATTAATCTGACCACTCCTGTTCAGTCTCCTCTGATTGATCTACATTTAGGTCATAGCTGGTAATTGTGGTATCCCACAAGACCCTTTTCTCTATATATTATATACAATTTTCCTGGTGATCTCACAACCCCAAGTGGGTTCAGTCCTAAAGGGTTTGAAATCTACTGATCTAGCCCTGACCTCTCTGATGACGTCCAGTCTCTGATTTCCAATTGCCTATTTCTCATTTGACATTGTACGTTCTATAGATATCTTCAGTTGAACATCCCTAAAGCTAAACTTGTTATCATTTCCCACAAAACCTACCCCCCCTTTCTATTATTTTTCTATTTCTTCCAAGAGCACCAGTCTCTGGCTCTCCATTTTGGGCTCTCTGGGTGACCAAGGTTCATGTGTGGAGAAGTAAATAGCCAAAGGCACACAATCAATGTGCTTAATGCACACCTGTGAATGGGGCAGATATGTAAGACACAAGGGTGGCTAAATCACATGTCACAGGTTCCAGGGATGCCCCTGTATTCTGGTGATGTCATCACGCCATTCTCTCCAGGCCTGTTCCCCACTGTTCCACACCAGCGTTTCGTCCCAGAAGGAATTGGGGCAAGTGATGAATAGTGCCCACCAGGCACATGAACCTAGCTATCATATGCACTGGGCACTGCCTCCGATTGTCCCAGAATGGCCACTACCCAAATAGCCACTACCTCCACTTTTCCCAGGGGACTGACTAATCACAGGTCCCTCAGATATGACATATTGGGATTCCTCTCTGTCTCTCACAAGGGGAAGGGACTGTGACATTGCTCTTTTATCTTTTCTGCTATAGCTTTTTCCCCAAAGGCAAAGGAAACTCTAGGCAAATGGCCCAGGGATGAAGGGACCACCCCCATGTCTTTCTTCCATCTGGAGGCTTCCCTTGATTGTACTGGGCTTTTGATCTTCAAGAGGAGAAAAGGGCTGTGGATTTTCCTTTGACCCAGAGGTATGAGAATAGAGAATCCTGGATTCTGGGACCCCTTGGGGTGGGGGTATTTCATCACTTGGTGATGGAAAATAAGGAGAAGTCTCAAGTTTGAAGATCCCAGGAGCTCAATCAATACTGCCAGTTCATGGTTTCTTCACACCTCAAAGAATGTGAAATCTTACAGTTTTCTCAGCAGCTCAGTCCCTTTCCATTTTCTTCAAGATTTCAAATCTGTACCTGAGTTTAATTACAAAGGTCCAGGCATTCTCTGTCCTAGGAAGGGGCAACAAGGCAGGCAGCTCAATCTTACTGGCAGGGGATGGTGAAGACACCAGGCAATAGTCGTGGAAGGGCTAGTTCAGCTCCCATTGCATCCTCTCTCTTGCTTTCTCAGTGACTCATCTGCTTATTGCTTGTGGGAGAGACAGGCCACCTCCAACCTTGCTATAATTTCTATACTTCTACAATTTCTGTGACTCCCAGAGTTTCACAGCTGAGGAGAACAAACTAATGCTCTTGAAGATCTTGTAACTATCCTAGTCATGAGCTGTCATCCTTAGCTTCTTTCCTAGGATGCTCTTCCTCCAGACCCTAAATCACAGCTGCAAAGGGAAATGGGAGGGGAGGGGGTTGGGGATTAAAGAGTGGGTATTTAAAGATCTGTGAGGAATCCCTGTCCAGAAAGGAAATGTCCATTCCAACCATGGAAATTCTGCATTGTCTCAACAGGGAATCTCGGAAAACTTCCTTTTAGGTAGCAAGTCCCAAGTTCTTTTGCTTTTTAAAATAGATATCAGGAAGGCTGGGGGAGCAATGAGAGGGACCTATCTCCACACCACACAGCTGAGGACTCCAGCTCATGTCAGCAAGAGGCATAAAGGAGCTCTACCAGGTCATTCCTAGGCACCCTGAGGTTGGCAGTACCACAGTAGTGATTCCAGAGCAATGAGGATAAAGGCCCAGCAAAGAGAGCAAGACAGATTGACCTGACAGGCAAACAACATGCATGATACACAGAGACTACCCTTCTGATAGAAAACAAAGCATCATGGAGGAGTAGGACTGGTGACCAGGCTGTGATGACATCACCAATAGACATGGGCTACCCTGGAGCTTGAAATGGCAAGTTACCCCTCAGTTTTCTAACATATATGTCCATCCACATATGTGTTTGGGGCCAACTTTTCCCATATTATCTGCCTCTCTAAACATGTGTGGGATTAGTTCCAATCTGGGGCAGCCGTCTATTCTGCTCCCACTTCTACCATGATCTCCACACTAAGGGGCCTTTTTCAGGAAAAAGTTCATTCCCTCCCTGCACTGTTTGCACTGATATATCCCAGAACCTGAGGAGGCTCATTCTACATTTAAGTTTGAAAGTTATTCATATTGTAGCTCCCTAAGTTACTTATGGTTCCACTCATAGTACTGGGTTCTTCAAACGTTGGCATCCTTCCTCAAATCCCTGGGACTTGCTGTCTACACACCATAGCTTGATCTAAAGGAACCTTTGTTGGCAAAGTGATATATTTGTAGTTTTAGTAAGCTATCCAGTTTTGTCATATCTATTCTCTAAAGGAACAGGACTCTATTAATTGTCCACCCACCATGATACCTAAGTAGTTTGCCTCTTATTTTGCTGAAAAATTTTGAGGTCATTCTCCTAGATTTCCCTTCTCTTCCATTTCCATCTCCCATTGCCCTCCTTCATCCATCTCACTTATCTTCATTAAGCCATTAACGGTTACTACTCTGTATACAAATATGCCTTTGCCTCCCAGCTCCTCAGAAATACTTCAAACTTCCATCCATACTATTTTCCGAGTTCTCTCCTGACTTTTGTGGTTGAAACTCTTTGAGAACATCATCAAAAATCAATGCCCCCAATTCCTCTCTTCTTTATTTTAAATTCTGAGCAGTCTGGCCTGAGTCTCTCTGATGACTTGCAGTCTCTTATTTCCAATGGCCTTTTAGATATCTTGAATTATATGTTCTATGGGTATCTTAAATTGAACATATCAAAAGCTACTTCCAAGAATACCATCCTGTGGCTCTCTACGTTGGGTTTCCTTGATGGGCAAGGCTAATGTGTAGATAGATAAATGAAAAAGGAACATGTAGGCCTAATGCACACAACATAATTTCTAAGCAATGACTACTGTGGCTATATCACACCTGGGGGGGGGTAACTCACCCCTCATAGATTCAAGGGATGCCCCTGTATTCTTGTGATATCATCACACCATTTTCCAAAATCTATTCCCCACTGGTCCTTGCCAGTGTTTTGTCCTACCCGGTTGGTGGTTCCAGTGGGATTAGGGACAAGTAATGTATAATACACACCAGATACATGAACCTAACTGTAATGTCCACTAAGCATTGCCCCTCCCTTTGCATCAGAATGGCCACTGCCCAAATTCCCTCCATTTTTCCCATGGGACTGTGCCAAGCACAGGTGCCCTGCACATGAGGTAGTACGGCACCTTCCTGTCTCCCACATCTGATTTCACCTTCAACGCCCATCTGAGCCATGGGAGGGGACTGTCTCGTTGCTCTTCTACCTTTCCTGGTACATCTCTTTTGAAAGGCAAAAGAAACATCCAAAAAATAGCCCAGGGAGAAAAAGACATCCATGGCTTTCTGCCATCAATAGGCATGCCTTGATCGGAATGCATTTTTTTTTCTCTAAAAGCAGAAGGGGATGGAGGTTTCCCTCTGATCCAAAGGCACGATAAAAGAGTATCCTGGGATACCTGGGTGGGGTTGCAGGTATCCTCTGACTAGGTGATGGAGAAGTACAAGTATCCAGTTTGGGCATCTACCCAATGGAGGGCGTTCATGGATTCTTCACACATCCTCAAAGAGCCTTGAATCCTTTTGCTGTTTCAGAGGCTCTGATTCCTCCTAACTTCTTCAAGACTGACATATCTGTGAAGCAAGACATGGAAGGAGTTTATATCTTCCTGGCATTGGCCTAAAAGTGCTAGTTCATTTCCCATTGTGTTCTCTCTTGATTCTTCAGTCCTTCATGTGTTTATAGTCTGTGCCACATGGAGAGCACTTCAATCCCTTTTTTTATTTCCTGATCTTCCTGCTCCTTCTGATGTGTCTGCAATTCTTTCTGCTTAGGGGAAGAAGCTAATGGTCTTGAATGTTTTGTGCCAGCTAAGGACACCAGCCATGTCATGAGATTCCATCTATGGGTACTTTCTTGGGACTCTTCTTCCAAGTTATGTATCCACCATTGTGGATGTTGTACACACCAATTTTGTGAGTTTTTCTTTTATAAATAAGTAGAGGTGCCTATCTGGGACAAGGGTCCTAAGAGAGTAAGCCACGATGGAATATTGGCCCCATGATCATCAGACTGAGCATGTCTTGAGGCTTCTCATCTCCTTGTTACGGATCAATATCCAGAGGAGGAAATAGGATCCCTCATTTACTTCCAGTAGACATCTGGTTCCTAGATCAATGCTGCTACTAGCTCTCCTTAGTAGGGTCTCACTTAGAGTTGACTACTTGGCTTCTGAAGTGAAGAAGGGTCAGCACGGAAGCTAGAATCTCTACTTCTGCCCTGTCCTTCTCTCTCCACTGGCCCTTCCTGAGCTGGCAGTGGCTCCAAGGAATCTTCTCCCTCGAACCCAGAGCCACAATCTACCTTGAATTCTTTGCAAGGAGAGTGTTACAAAGCTCTATGGCCTTGCCTTACTTATTTTGAAATGTAATTCTGTTGAGAATATCTTGGATCCCAAAATGATTGTATGGGAATATAAAAGCATCTTATGGGTGTGTATGTTTACATTTACACATGGGCATTACTTGTACATGCATGTTGTGCACATGCAAATATATCACTGCTTCGCTTTGCATACATTTCTAGACATGGTTGCATCTGTGTATATGTATATATATATATATATATATGTATATATATATATATAATATATTTATAGTTATATACATATATATATAGTTATATACACACACGTAAAAGTATTTCCTTCTCAAGGAAATCTATACATGCATCGCAAGGGAAACTTCCATCAATTGGCTTTTACTTATGCCCTTTGAACAACTTGCAATTTATATGGGCTAAAAATCCATTCTTCATAAGAAAACAAAATTTGTGTAGCTAGTCATTCTTAGGCAGATGCACATGCCCAGAGAGGAGGCAGTTAGATGGCTCACTGCATAGAGCATTAAGTCGAGAGTCAACAAGACATGAGATCGAATCTAGTTCTAGTCAGGGACTGGCTATGAAATTTCTCTATGCCAGTCATTTCACTGCCATTTATCACGGTTTCTCCAAGTGTTAAATGGGCGTCATAATAACACACATCTTCCTGGGATATAGATCAAAGGAGATATCTGTAAAGCTCTTCAATCAATGGCTGGCACAGAAAAAAGCTAGTCATTTCTCTTGTTGTTGCTAGTGCTATCATTATCTGCCAAACGGCCTTTAATGCCACACCAGACAGACATGAGTGTAAGAAAATCACTGACATTCCAGGAGTTCCCTGTAATCTGAGAATTCGGGACAAAGGAGTCAATTTTCCCTTAATCTCCAAGCCATCCAGTGATGATGACTTCTTGTTAGCCATGTTACCACCTCAGGAGAGCTCTGCCCAAACCATAAACAGCTTCCACAATCCCAAGCCCATGCTCAGATTCTGTGAGTTTAAGTCCAACCTTACTATAAAGCTGAGGAATGTGGAGTGACCAAAACAGATTAGAAAGAACAAGATATGAACAAGAGAGGGGATTGTTCCATGACATGCAAGTGAATTGAATTTAAAGGAGTCAAGGCTGGGCAGAGACCAGCCTCCCTTCGTCCTGAGGAGGGGAGATGAGGAGAGGAGAGGAGAGGAGAGGAGAGGAGAGGACAGGAGAGGACAGGAGAGGACAGGAGAGGACAGGAGAGGAGAGGACGGCAGAGGACGGCAGAGGAGAAAGAAAATGAGAGGAGGAAAGAAAGAAAGGAAGCTAGTAAGGAAGAAAATGGCGATTGCATCCCCATTGGGATAGATCAAGCTACTCGAGTAGTTTTTTTTTTAATTGTTTTGAAATTTTTCAAGTATGAAAATAATGCTAGCCATTATGATGGCATTTCCCCCCATAGATTCCACATCCATACATGCTTTCCAAACCAGTCTGCTCAATGCAGGAATCTCTGCTTAAAATCACCCCTGGTCTTTGCTCAGAAGCTTACTTATGCATTATTTTTTCTCTCATTTTACATCCATCCTTGGCTCCTACAAGGCTCAATGGGAAAAGAGAACTGATTGATGTTTTCTCTCAGAGGGAGAATGGGCCTCGTAAACTTCCTACTCCCTTTAGGACTCAAAGTGCTGCTTACCTAGTCTGACATTGACCTCCAGGTCCTCAGGGGTTCTTCATTTCACTGAATCTTTGAATCTGAATGGAATAACAAATGCAAATTATGAATTACTGAGAACACAGAACTCTGATGCAGAACTGATGCTTAGTGAAGTGAGCCTCAAAAGTAACTCTGGGTGATAATTAACTATGAAAAATTCAACTCTTCTCGGGAATGCAGTGGGGTACGAAAGGAGGAGAGGTAGAAAAATATGGAAATCAAAAGTTTACAAAAAGATGAATGTTAAAAACTGTCTTTGGCATGTAATTAGAAAAACAAAATTCAAAACAACGTCTGCTGTAAAATATTAGTCTTCTGATGAGATACCAATGAGAATCCCATCACAAAAGCTGGTTCCAGGAGAACTAGAGTTTTTGAGCACCCCAACCTCTGTCTTAGAGAAGGCTGGGTCTACTTAAATCGAGATACAGCAACAGAAGGCCCATTCTGACCATATGGACAAAGAATTGTTAGATGTTTTCCCCCAAGTTATTCCTTGCACTTAGAATTTCCTACTTTATTACCCTCTTCTATCAAGGCTGTGTCTTGTAAAACTTTTTACTCCACATAAATGTCGATGTCTGACTACCTGGTCACAAACTAAGCTCCATGTCGTCAGGTAAAGATTCATTATTCGTCTCAGGGAATCTTTGAACCTAAAAAGAATAGCACATACAAAGTAGGAATGATAGCCAGCAAAGAACCCTCATGCACAGCTGATGCTGAATGAAGTGCACCTTACCAGGACAAGATTCAACACAGCAATAGCAACATTTTGTAATTCCAAACTATGATAAATTTAGCTCTTATCTTAAACGCAGGGATCAAATCAATTCTAAAAGACTGCTGATGGAAAATACCATTCACATGCAAAGAAAGATGGAGTCTGAAGGCAGAGAAACACACCATTTTCATATTTTAAAAATTGTTCTATGTTTTTTTCTCTCATGGTTTTGTTTTCCTTGTTCTGATTTTTCTTTCACAATAAAAACTCCATCAAAATCTTAAGGAAGAATATTAAAAATTTTCCTTGTATATTATTGGAAAATTAAATTTGCTACAAAAAAGATGTTGGAAATTATCTCCGCATATAATTGGAAAAAAACAAGGGAACAAACATGCAAACAATCAAAAAGATGTATAAATTAATGTAGAGAATCCCTAAAACAGGAGCATAGGAAAGGAGTCGATGATCCTTTTAATATTAGAAAAGATTAGGCTACAGCAATTCACAGATTGTGTCTAACAAAAATAGGTTGGGAGATGTAATAGGAAGAAAGAGGGACCATTGAAGAGTCATACATTCTTGGGTTATAAACATTAGTCTCCTCCAGTATTGAGCTTTGAAAGTAAAATCGTCCTATGATTTTTCTCTTAACACAATCAATTTTGACCAATGTACAGCATGGAAACAACATAAAGATTATCAGACAGCCTTCTGTGGGGGATAGGGGGCGGGAAGGGAGGTTGGGAAAAACGTTAAATTCAAAACATTGCAAAAAAGAATAAGTAGAAACTACTATTATATATTATTGGAAAACAAATAAAATATTTATATTAAAAAAGAAAGTAAAATTCTCCTAAAAGCAATTCATTGGAGGTGTGATTCCATGGTGCTTCAGTGTTCATCATGTCTCTGTGTTTCATCTCTGTCCCACTCTTCCCTATCATATGCTTCAATTTGACACCTTCACCACACTCCTTCACCTCATTCTACTGCATTCCTTATTTCTCCCCATCTGCCTGCCATCTAATGCTGACCCATCTGCAACTTCCTTTCCCAGGCAAAGCATAATAATCTCATTTCTGCTTTTCCAAAACTCACTTTTGGGCCTCATCACAACTCCTAGCTCAATAAACATGATCCATAATGGTGGATTGGTGGTAATGCCACTGTACTGAAGAGGGAAAGCTCAGAACCCATCTTTCCTTGTATGTATCTTTGAAATAAGGAGGAGGCGCAGAGATTAAGGAAAAGTGACAATGAACACTCAAAACACTTATGTTTGCTGACTATATTTCCCACGTATGGTCATTTGAAATCCACCAATGACTACAGATACCTGGCACAGTAGTGACCTTGACATCTCGTGAAAGAAAGTTTGTATCGAGCCTCAGAAAGTTCGCCCTTATGGACAAAGTCCCTTATTCCTGATGGCCGGCCATTTGAGGGCCATCTCCATTCATCCTTATTCATAACGTAACACTTCATCCAGATCGTCCTGTCTGAGAAAGTAAGGATGGCGAATTAGCACCTCACAGTCTCAATAAAATCACATCCTGAACATGCACACACCACCTGAAAGCTAAAGATTTTCTGCATACATAGAGGAAAAACATCAACAAACCATCACAAAAGTCCTATATTATCCCATATATTCTTGGAATACCTTCCTCTTAATCAATATTCTACAGCTAAACCAAGTAAAAAGTAATTGTCAGGTATATTTGACAGTCATTATCAAAGTATGAGAAAAATGGATTTAGGTTTTGGACTTCAGAAACATGTCAGAGTACTCAAGAACAGCAAATGCAACCATGGGGAATCAGAAAGAAACAAGATGAAGTCACACTAGAAATGACTGTACTGATGCAGCTAGCTGGACCAGTAGAGAAATAGGCAAGTACAGATAGACAGACAAATGGGCAAACAGGGATACTCAGACAGATGAAAGATAGGCAAGCAGTAAAAAAGAAGGATGGTCAGACAGACATAAAAAGGCAATGGAAATTGAAGTCCAATAATATGAAGCCAACATAAGAGAACCACATTTTCTGTTGCCTTACCTAGGATTAGTTGAAATGATACGGCATAGTGTTGATAGGTGGAGCGAGCTCTCCTGACAGACAGAAAAAGAGACATACAGATAGATAAAAGGGGTTGTATATTGATGACCAATAATATGAAATCAAAAGTCACAGGGTGAAGCCAACATAATGAATGGGAAATGTTCACTTGTCTTATCTATGATTAGTTGAAATGATAAAGCATAGAGAACCTGGGTGGAGCCAGCTCTCCTGACTTAACCTACTATATATGCCTCTAGGAGAAGTGTCTGATACACAGTCATTTCCTAAGTTCAGGGCCTTTACCTTGATGGATAAAGACACATATACCTTTATAAGATCCCCAATTTCTGATATAAAAGTGATAAGAAGGTCCATTAGAAACATTATTTGGAGAATTCCTTTCTCTACCCTGGACTCCCCACATGAATGCATGAATAGCAAGCTTAAAGAACTAAAAATTGCCTTCAGAAACATTGCAGAGAACTCAAGAAAAGAAAAGGCACCTATGGAGATCAGAAACAAACAAGACAAAGAGGCAGTAGCAATAACAATTCAGGTGCAACTAGCTGGACTAGTAGATAAACAGGGAGGCAAATAGAGATACTCAGAAGGAAGGGTGCATAGTGTGTAAGAAGAATAGACATAGAGATACTGCTTACTATTCTAAGAAACAAACCATTTATTATTACACTCTCTAGGGTTTCTAGTAGGAATGGGTGCTGTATTTTATCAAAAGCTTTTTCAGCATCTATTAATGGCTGATATGTATGTTATTGACATAACTGATGATAATAACAGTTTTCCTAATATTGAACCAACCCTGCATTCCTGGGATAAATCCTCCTTGATCATAATGTATTGTCCAAGTGATAACTTGAAATAATTTTCCTAAGATTTTATTTAAGGTTTTTACACCTATATTAATCAGGGAGCTAAGTCTATAATTTTCTTTCTCCATGTTAACTATTGCCGGTGTAAGCATCAGCACCATATTGGTTTCATAGAAAGAGATAGGAAGAGTTCCATCTTTCCCTATTTTTCCGAAGGGCTTATAGAGAATTAGAATCAATTGCTACTTAATAATTTGATAAAATTCACTTGTCAATCCATCTGGCCCTGGAGATTTTTTCTGAGGGAGTTCAATAATGGCTTCCTGAATGTGTTTTTCTGAGATAGGTTCACTTAAGTTTTTATTTTCCTCTCCATTTAATCTGCACAATTGATATTTTTGTAAATACTCATCCATTTCAATGAGAATGTCAATTTTCCTGGCAGAGAGTTTTACTGGCTTTTTGATAAAACCATCTCTTGGTTTCATTTATTAGTCCAATAATTTTCTTACTTACAATTTAATTAATCGCTCCTTTAATTATTATAATTTCCAATGTGGTATTTAATTGGGGTTTTTAATTTGTTCTTTCTCCAATTTTCTTAGTTGCATATTTGGTTCGTTAATTTCATCATTCTCTAATTACATCATGCAAGCATCTAAAGATAGAATATATATCCAGACAGCTGCCTTGGATGTATCGATAGGCTTTGGTTTGTTTTATCATTATTGTCATTATCGAGGATGAAATAATTCTTTGTATAATTTCTTGCTTGATCCATGCATTTTTAAAATGAGGGGGCTTAGTTTCCAATTAGTCCTGGTTCTATATCTCCTGGGCCCAGAACTGCATACCATTTTGAATATCAGTATGATTTGAGAAATATGTATTCACTATTTCTGCCTTTCTGCAATTGAACATTAGGCTTTTAATATCCAAGTACATGGTCAAATTTTGTGTGTAAGTTCCACGTACTGCAGAAAAAGCTAGGAATGCTCAATCACAGGTCAGCCACAAATCACCCACGTGAACGCCAGGGATAGGTGCCCTAAACCTTCAAATCTCCCACTTCCTGAGAGGATTCCCTTCTGCTTTACTCATAGAGAACAGCATGCTCTCTGATGCCAAAACATGCTGGGCAGGCCTTTCCCCTGTCTCACATCTTGCACAGTCAATTCTAAACTTCTCAAGAGAGACCAGAAGTATGTCCGTGCATCTTGTCTTCTAACTCCTTTTTGTCACTTATCCTGGGTCAGTGTTCCTCAAAATATCCTTTTAGACAAGTGTAACTTTGGCATTCTCACACGGTGGCCAATCCATCAAAGTGGCCTTCATGACAATAATGTTGGAATGTATGGTTCTTTAATTAGAAAAACCAACTAACACAAACAATAACAACAAATTAGCACAACAACTTTTCTAAAACATTTTTGTTTTCCCCAAGGGAGGCTGGTAAATTGAATGGAGAGAGAGGGAAAATATAGAGAAGTACAATTTTGTGACAGATATATACATATATATATATATATATGTGTGTGTGTGTGTGTGTGTGTGTGTGTGTGTGTGTGTGTGTGTGTGTATTAAACAGTAACAAAACAAGTCTTTAAATTTACATTCTAAAATATCTCTGGAAAATAAAAATAAATTAATGATGTCATTTTGGTGCTTTTAGATAGTGATTATGTTTTTCTTTCACTCTGGAAAACCACCTCACAGCCTCAATCAAATCCCATTAATATCCTTGAGATGGTATCACCTTCTGACAACTAAAGATTTTCTTCCTTCATAGAGGACAAACATCAACAAACCACCACAACAATCCTATGTTATAACTTCTCTTTTTGGAATACCTTTCTCTTCATCAATATTCTACTGCCTAACCAAGAACAAAGTCATTGCCAGGCACATATGACAGTCATAATCAAAGTATAAGAACATGCATTTAGGCTTTGGACTGCAGAAACATTGCAGGGAACTCAACACCAGAAAATGCTACCATGCAAATCAGAAAGAAACAAGATCAAGAGGCACTAGAAATGACAGTATTGGTGCAGCTAGCTGGACCAGTAGGTAAATAGGCAAATAGATTTAGGTATATAGGCAAATAGAAATACTCAGGCAGATGAAAGATTGCTAAGTAGTATGAAAGACAGATACACAAGCAGTGAGAAAGACGGATGGATTAAAATTGGTTGTAAACTGATGAAAAATAATATGAAATCAAAATTCACACTCTGGTTTCATTTATTAGTTCCATCGTTTTCTTACTTACAATTTTATTAATTGTTCCTGTACTTATAGTTTCCAATGTGGTATTTAATCGGGGGTTTTAATTTGTTCTTTGTCTAATTTTCATAGTTGCATATTTAGTTCATTGATTTATTCTTTCTCTAATTAGGTCATGTAATCATTTAAAGATACAAAATATCCCTGGACAGCCACATTGAGTGTATGGATAGGCTTTGGTTTGTTTAATCATTATTGTCATTATCGAGGATGAAATAATTCTTTCTATAATTTCTTGCTTGATCAACTCATTTTGAAAATGAGTCTGTTTAGTTTCCAATTAGTTCTGGTTCTATATCTCCCTAGCCCAGAACTGCATGCCATTTTTATATCAGTATGATTTGAGAAAGATGTATTCACTATTTCTGCCTTTCTGCTGTTGAACATTAGGATTTTAATGTCCTGGAACATGGTCAATTTTTGTGTAACTTCTACATACTGCAGAAAATGCTAGGTGTGCTCAATCACAGGTCAGCCACAAATCACCCACGTGAACCCCAGGGATGGGTGCCCTGAACGTTCACATCTCCCATTTCCTGAGACGATTCCCCTCTGCTTTACTCTTAGAGGACCTCATGCTCTCTGATGCCAAAACATGCTGGCAAGGCCTTTCCCCTGTCTCACATCTTGCACAATCATTTTTAAACTTCTCAAGAGAGACCAGCAGTATGTCAGTGTATCACGTCTTCTGACCCCCTTTTGTCACTTATCCTGGGTCACTGTTCCTCAAAATATCCTTTTGGGCAAGTGTAACTTGGGCATTCTCACACTGTGGTCAGGCCATCAAAGTTGTCCTCATGATAAAAATGTTGGAATGCATGGTCCTTCAATTCGAGAAAGGAACTAACACAAATAATAACCAAAAATTATCACAACCGCCATTGTAAAACATTTTGTTTTTTTCCGCTGGGAGGCTGGAGACCTGAACGAAGAGAGAGGCAAATGATAGAGAAGTAAACCTTTGCTACAGATATATATCACAGTAACAAAATATGTTTTTAAATTTAAATTCTATAATGTCTCTGGAAAAGAAAAATAACTTAGTGATGTCATTTTGCTGCTTTTAGATAATGATTATGTGTGTCTTTCATTCGGGAAAACCACCTCGCAGTCTCCGTGAAATCCCATTAATTTCCTTGAGATGGCAACAGCTCCCAAAAACTAAAGATTTTCTTCGTTCATAGAGGACAAACATCAACCATCCCCCACAACAGTCCTACGTTTTACCGTGTCTTCTTTGAATGCCTTCCTCTTTATCAATATTCTACTGCCTAACCAAGTACAAAATCATTGTCAGGCACATTTGACAGTTATAATGAATGTATGACAAAATGGATTTAGGCTTTGGACTTCAGACCAACAGCAGACAACTCAAGACCAGAAAATGCTCCCATGGGGATGAGAAAGAAACCAGACCTAGATGCACTAGAAATGACTGTATTGGTGCAGCTAGCTGGACCAGTAGGCAAATAGGCAAAGAGAGCTAGACAGACAGACATAATCAGACAGACGAAAGAAAGGTAAGTAGTATGAAAGGACAGACAGAGAGACAGACAGATAGATAAAAAGTGGTTGTTAACTGATGACAAATAATATGAAATCAACAGTCACAGGGTGAAGCTATCATAACAGAAGAGACATTTTCAGTTGCCTTCCCTCGGATTAGTTGAAAAGGTAAGGCATAGGGATGCTGGGTGGGGTCATCTCTCCTGACATGTGCTCCTAGATATACCTTCAGGAGAAATGTCTGATGTAGAGTCATACTCTAAGTTTAGGACTGCTCCCTTAAGGGACAAAAACCATATAGACTTTGGTGACATCCAACTTTCTGATATAAAAGTGATGACGAGGCCCATTAGAAATTTCAAGTGGCAAGTTTGTTTTCCAAGCCTGGACTTCCCACATATCTGCATACTTGGCAAGCTTAATGAAACATTTATAAACATGTATATTAACCAAACACTTTCTGTCATTTCTCTCATCATTTGTCCTTTATGAAGGACAAATCTGGAGATTAACTCATTTAATGTTAATATATTTTCGATGCAAAACACCCCCAGGTCATCAGTAGAGAGACACAGAGGGACAGGGAGATGACACAGGTAAGCATTTTGAGGGACAGACAGAGGAGATGTTTTTGTCAGTCAAAGACCCAGATAGCTCACAAGGAGAAAATGAGCCTGTTACCTTGGGGAATAAATCCCTCACACAAATCCCATTCATGGTATTGTGTTACCATCACCTCCCCAGTGTCGTGGTCTTTTTGCAGAGTGAAGGACAACCATAATCACTATATGAGAAGACCAAAATGACATCACTAAGTCAGAGACAAGTTGCCATGTTTATCACTGAGGCCAATCAGCCCCACACAAGACAGGAATGCTCTATCACAAGTCAGCCAATAATCCCCTACCTGTGTACCAGGGGACCCTAAACCTGCACATCTCACTTGCCTGAGAGGATACCCTTCTGCTTTACTCATAAGGAACAATACCCTCTCTGATGACACAGAATGACGAGTGGCCCTTTGTCCGGGTTCCCATGTTGTGGACTCCATTTCAAAGTTCTCAGGATACCAGCAAAATATCCCTGCAACATGTCCTCTGACCCCTTTTTCAGCATTTATGCAGGGTCAGTGCTCTTCAAAAGGTGCTTTTGGGAAAGTATACATTTGGCATTCTCACACTATGGCCAGTCCATCGAAGCTGACATCAGGATAGTGAAATTTGAATGCTTGAACCTTCACATACAAAAAGCTTTTAACACAAACAATAACAAAAAATTATCAGAACTCTAGCCACAAGCATAATAGACTTTTGGGAAACATTATGCTTTATCCTGTGGGAGTCTGGTGACACTTGGAGAGAGAGGGGTATTATGGAGAAATGAATCTTTGCTTTAGATATACAACACAGCAAGAAAATACATTTCTTTTTAATTTTCATTCTAAAAATGTCTCTGGAAAATAAAAGAAAATCATATATGAAGCCAAAAATGTGAGAGGGCTAAGGAATAGATAGGAAAATAAAAATGAAGGATCAAATTCAGTCGTTCCCACAAAGAGATAATTACTATGAAAATATGCTTTGAAAGATTCCAGAATTCAAGTTAAAGCACTAACCATCATCTACTCCAAAGCACTTAGGGGGAAACATAAGACCCACCACTGGACAGATTACATAGTCACAGTAAAAGTACTAGTTCTTTGGAAAGGGCAATTGCATATAATGGTTTGGTTTCTTTCCTCATTTTTATAACAATTTTTGATCTCCAATTGCTACTTAAAAGTTTGGTAGAATTCACTTGTCAATCCATCCGGTCCAGGAGATTTTTTTCTGAGGTGCATCATTAACAGCTTCTTCAATGTCTTTTTCTTAGATAGGGTTATTTAAGTTTTTAATTTCCTCTTCATTTAGGTTTTTGATAGGCAATGGGGTTAAGTGGCTTGTCCAAGACCACACAGCTAGGTAATTATTAAGTGTCTGAGACTGAATTTGAACCCAGGTACTCCTGACTCCAGGGCCGATGCATTATTCACTGTGATCTTCATTTCTTTTTCCTTTTTCCATGAAAACAAACAGGAAGACAAAAGAAATTCCCGTTCTCATCAATGAAAACTGATTTTGTCAATTGTAATTTTTAGCAAACCAAAGAACCCTTATGCAAACAACAAAAAACAATATGAATCAAATGTCAGAACCTCCAAGGGCTGAATGAATCCATTTAGATTCAAGGCCCTTAAATATAATCAAACTATTCTGTGGTTGAATATGTATCCTAAGTATGATCATTTGATATACAGTGATGAATGATGCTATCTGGAACAGTCTATAGCAAGGGGACATGCGAAAGCGAGTTTGATTCTTGCCTCAGGAAGTTTTCCCTTATGGACAAAGTCATCTACTTCTGATGGCCTACCATTTAGGGTCATCTCCATTTCTCCTGATTCCTATCTGGATGATGCATCCAGATGGCCCTGACTCAGTAAGTGAGGCAGGTGACTTAGCAGCTCACAGCCTTAATAAAATCCCTTTCACGTCCTTGTCATGGCACAACCTCCTAAAAGCTCAGGATTTTCTTCCTTCATACAGGATGAACATCAACATACCACTACAACAGTCCCATATTTCCCGCATCTTCTTTTAATACCTTCCCTTAATCAATATTCTAATGCCTGACCAAGTATAAAGTCATTCTCAGGCACATTTCACAGTCATAATCAAAGTTTGAGAAAATGGACATTGGCTTTGGACTTCAGAAACATTGCAGAGAATTCAAGAAAAGCAAATGGTCCCATGGAAATTGGAAACTAACAACACCAAAATGCAGGAGAAATGACTGTACAGTTGCAGCTACCTGGCCCATTAGATGAAGAGGAAAATAGAGATAGTAAGACATAGGGGAAAATAGAGATATGCAGACAGAAGCAACATACGTAAGTAGTGTGAAAGAAAGATTGACAGACAGAGAGGCATACAGATAGATAAAAGGGATTGTAAACTGATGACCGCTATTATGAAACCAAAAGTCAGAAGGTCAAGCCAACATCATGGATGGGAAAATTTCACTTTCTTATTTAGGATTAATTGAAGTGATAATGAATAGTGATCCTGGGTATCTATATCTATATCTATATCTATATCTATATCTATATCTATATCTATATCTATATCTATATCTATATATCAACTATATCTATATCAAGTATATCTATATCTATCTATATCTATCTATATATATATATATGATTATCAGATCCCAATTTCTGATATGAAAATGATAAGAAGGCCCATTAGAAACATCATTTGGAGAATTCCTTTCACTAGCTTGGACTCCCCACATGCCTACATCATTGGCAAGCTTAAAGAAATAATAATTATAGTTGAACTACGACGTAAATAGTGTGAAAGAAGAATAGACACATAGATCCTGCTTATTATTCTATGGAACACACCATTTATTCCTACCCTCTCTAGTGTTTTCAGTAAGAATGGATGCTGTAATTTATGAAAAACTTTTTCAGCATCTATTGATGTGATCATATGGTGCCTGACAGTTATGTTATTGATATAATTAAGTATAATAAAACTTTTCCTAATATTGAACCAACCCTGCTATCCTGGGATAAATCCTCCTTGATCACAATGTATTATCCAAGTGATAACTTGGAATCTTTTGCCTAAGATTTTATTTAACCTTTTTTGGCATCTACATTCATCAGGGAGATTGGTCTCGAAATTTCTTTCTCTTCCTGGTTTACGTATCAGCACCATATTGGTGTCATAGAAAGAGTTAGGCAGAGTTCCGTCTTCACCTATTATTCCAAAAAGTTTATGTGACAGACAAAATCAAAGTATGAGGAAATGGATTTTGATTTTGGACTGCAGAAAAACTGCAGAGAACTCAAGAACAGCAAATGCTCCCATGGGGAACATTAGGAAACAAGAACAAGACACACTAGATATGACTCTACTGCTGCAGCTAGCTGGAACAGTAGGTAAATGGGCAAACAGAGATAGAAATACAAGCAAACAGAGATACTCAGATGGATTAAGGATAGGTAAGTAGTATCAAAGAAGGATAGACAGAGACACAGTTAAAAAGGGGTTGTAAACTGTGACAAATAGTAAGAAATCAAATGTCACAGGGTGAATCCAACATAGCAGAACGGACATTTTCAGTTGCGGGACCTAGGATTACTTGAAATGATAAGGCATAGGGACGCTGGGTGGAGTCATTGCTCCTGACATATCCTGCTATACATGCCTCTAGGAGAACTGTCTGATACATAGTCACATCCTAAGTTCAGGGCAGAAGCCTTGAGGGAAAAAACCATAGACAGTTTTTTGAGATCCCACTTTCTGATATGAAAGTGATAAGGAGGACCATTAGAACCTTCATTTGAAGAGTGTATTTTTCTACCCTGCACTGCCCACATGCCTGCATAATTGGAAAGCTTAAAGGACTCCTTATCAAAGTGTATATTAACCAAATTCTCTGTGTGCTTTTTCGTGACAGTTGTCCCTTATGAAGGACAAATCTGAACATGAACACGATTAATTTTTATGCATTTTCAATGCAAAACACACCCAGCTCATCACACAAGTGTTTGATTAGTGGGTGTCTCAGTCTGGTTGAAAACTCAGTTCTCTTCCCTCCACCAGGTCGAGGGTTTTAGTCCTTGTATCACTTGACTAATTTTAAACACATGTATTTTATGCAATTAAACCATGATCTGAGATGGGGCTGATGAGTATTACCAACCTTCTAAGGAGTCAGTGACACATCTGTGAAGAAGGGCTCCTAAATCTATGACTTAGGACCAGTAGGCCATTACAGATTCTCTATCGTCAGCATTCCAAACCAATCCTTGCAGTTTTCCCACAGTATATTCATCCTGTCCCAAACAGAATGTATATTTTCTCTCCCTAAACTTTCTCAACTTCTCCACTTTTGTATCGAAACAAACATTAGGCCTTCCTGTCAATCCAGTTTTTAAATTCCAAGTTATCATTGCCTCCTCTCTCCACCTCTTTCCCAATCAAATCCATATATTATTCATTTGAACAGTATCTCTTCTTTGTTTCTTGGTTTCTAAGCTCACAGAACCTCCACCATAACATATACAGTCCTTAAATATCAACTGAATAATTTCAATAATCATTTCAATAATCTCCCAATTGACTTCCTGATCTGAAGTCTCTTCTTTGCTTAATCTATCCTCCCCATAGCAGTCAAATTCTAATTCTAAAGCATCCATTGGATTATTACCTTGGTCAAGTCTGCTTCCTTATCCCCTCTCAAAGAGTTCTTAAATATCTTCTGTTTGATATTGGAAGCTTTATGGAATCTGAATCAAAGTCCCTTATAGCATAGTCACTGCGACCCAGTAGGGGTAGGTTGGGTCTCCTGAAGTTATGAGATCTTTCTCCCTTCAAGGTTCTTTAAGATGGAGAAGGAGGAAGAGGAGGAGGGAGGAGGAGGAGGAGGAAGCAGGGGATTTTCTTTCTTTATCATAGTGCTGCTCCTATAACTATCCGCTAATATAAATTAGTCAATTAGAAATAATTACCTCTTAAGGTGGTAGACTAAGTTTTAGATACTTTCTCCATAAGTATATAGAAACGTACACCAGGTGAAAGTCATCCCAAATGTAGAGTGCATGAAAAAAAGGGATAACTCACTGAAACTCCTGAATTCACTTTTCTGCAGTCCTCAAGAGTATTCTCCTTAGGTAAAATGTGACTTTCTTCTGATATTACGATGGAGTCCTGAATGGTCTTCCCAATATAAAGACATTATCTTTGTTTATGAGTATCATGCTGCTATCAGTAATCACTATCGTCCGGGGGTGCGAGGGAGGTTTGAGTTGTTGGAACCTCTGAACCTCAAAAAGTCCTTCTCCTTTGAGAACAAAGAGGAAGAGACTCCCTGAAGCCCCCATCAATACATGTCCCTCTCACAGGGGATTCATTAGAACTCACTCCTCTCTGGAATCTGCTCTATCAAACAATTGAAAGAGGTTGCCAAACTGCCTCGCTGTTTTATATTAAACCCACAGAACAAACTTGTTGTTTTACTTCAGCAAATTATATTGTTCTTCAGTGATTGATTATTGAAGTAAAGACACTTGGGTCTCATTCACATTTACGTCACATGTGTGAGTGAGTGATCAAATAGTGAATCCCAGGCGAGTCTAACTCTTAACAGGTCCTTCAAGGTTGATTTTCCTCTTTTCCCAAGTACACTGACTATCAGCCACAATTCTCTTTCTCCTTTCTATCCACAGCTGGACCAGTTCCTGTTTTTTTTTACTGTAGATATTACCCCTTTTCACCTGGAAAATAGGAAACCTCTCTGCCTTCAAGACTTGTGAAATTTGTCTCACGTATGGCTTTTGCTTATCCTGAGTAGTTTAGTCCTGGCCCACCAAGGGAAATACTTTGGAGTTTCTTTGTAAAGATTGCCTTTAGTGACTTTGTGAGCATTTTTCCTCCAGTACAATGTAAGGACCTTTTGGATAGAGATTCCTTTATATGCACAACCAAGGAAAAATTACCTATACCTGAGAATTGTTGAATTGTTCTTTTCTCCAGTGATCTAAAACATTAGTATTAAATTTTCTTTCGTTCACTATTTTGCTTTTATTGTTTTAAATACAGACAAAAAGAGGCAACCTCTTGTAAGGGGAAGCTCTGGACCAAGACCACCCATGAGGGTCATATGACCTAAGCCATGAGACGCCTGGAAGTCTGAACCTGCCTTATAAGGTAATCTTATAGGGTACTGGGACAGCTTCACTAACAGGATGTGGCTCCGCCCATGGGTTGGAACTTGGGAGGAGCATATACCCCGCGGAAGAAGGGAATGCGGTATAAAAGAGCGCTGCTCAAAGGCTCGGAGGGGCCATTTTCTGCTGTTCTTCAATAAAGACGCTTCTGCTGTAAACCAGACTCGTGTGTGGCTGTGAATTTCCTTCCCATCCCCCAGGTCGGAAGCCAGAGTGCACCCGAAGACCTCGGAGAGAGGTAAGCCCGCGGCTAGGCTCATTCTCAAGGCAGAAGTAGGTGCTCCATTGGACGTTACAAATGGCGACCACGAAGGGACCTGAGAAGCACTGAATGCTGAGGAGAACCTGAGTCGTAGCTAGCTGGTCTAGTTAAGAAAAGCCACACGCAATCTTGAAAATATTCAAGATGGGGAAGAGTATTAGTCTTCCGATGGTGGAGCCTAAGGAAAAAGGAGTTTTAGCTTGCAAACTGTACAAATTATGTAAAAAGAATGGGTTAAAACCTCACATAAAGCAATGCAAGGAATTTGTGGGAAAACTATTTGTTATTTCCCCGTGGGTGGAACATTCAGGAATCGATTGTAAAGGATGGAGGGTAGTAGGACAGCAAATGAGCTCATATCACCAGGCTGAACCTGAATTTGTTACACCCATGGACTTTAAATTCTATAAGGTCATTAGCACGTTGTTAGAAGAACCAGAAGAAATAAAGGTGAAAGTGCCATGCTCGTGCCAGGTAGGACCTTCCTTGTGTGGGTCAGAAAGAGATGATCAATCTGAGTGTAGTTATGATGAGGTAGAAGAGAAAGAGTCTCAGTTATACCCCTGGGAGGAGTTAAAGCAGACTCAGGAAAGTGAGAGAATTTCGAGAGAAGTGATAGCCTGTTCTGAGAGATCAAAAGCAGTTTTCAAGGAGGAAATGGCCCGTAGTGAGAGATCGCCACAATATGTGGAACAGTTGCGCAGAAAAAATTTTGAAGAGGAATTAGGACCGTGGCGCAGTGAGAACAAAGAAGCGGAAACCCAATTAAAGAATGTAAATTTAGGGTCGGAGCGCCATCTAGTGAACGAAAATCTTATTGCTCCAGTAAGAACTTCTACTTCTTTACAGATAAGGGATGCGCCTCTTCCTACTTCTAATTCCCTTTTTCATTCAAATCCCCTTGGTTCAGGCACCTCTTCGAAAGGAAAAACTTATCTGACATTTTCCGCGAAACCATTTAAGACAGAACCCAAGAGTACTCAGAAATTAACGTTTTCTATGAAGCCAACTATGACAGAACCTGAAAGTGTTTTGAAAAAGAGCATTAGAGTAGCAGTTGAAGAGGGAGAGAGGCCAGATTCGGAAGAGTGGGGCTTTCCGCCAGTTTTATGCCCCTTGGAGATTAGCTATGACCTCCAAGGGAATGAAATAGCTGAACACAAACCGCTACCGTTCCTACTGATTAAAGAGGTAAAGAGAGCTGTTAATGAGTATGGTCCTGCTTCTCCTTATGTTAGGCAGTTAATTAATAATGCTACAATGACCACTCCCTGGACTCCAAGTGACTGGAAGGAAATTATGTCTGCAGTCTTATCCCCCGCACAGTATGTTACATATGTAGTACTTGTTCGTAGAGAGTGTGAAAAATATCTGAAGGGAATACACGTCCCTGGGCAAGAACAGTGCAATTTTGATTTGGCCATGGGTGAAGGTCCCTTTTCTACCACTGACCAGCAAATAAATTATGACAAACCTCTTAGGGATGCTGTTACATATATATGGTCACAGGCCTTGTCTCACCTAGATCCTCCGGGAAAAATGAGGGAAAGGTTTTCAAATTTGAAACAAAGGCCAAATGAGAACCCTGCAGATTTTTTTAAGCAGGGTCATTGAAACAGTCAAAAGAACCATGGGCACAGGACCGGGGGCCAAAATGCTTACTACTCAATTGGTTAGAGAGGGGTTAAGGCCTGCATATCAACAACTTATTGGGAATTTAGGAAAGGATGCGACTATAGATCAAATACTTGATAAATTGATAGATGCCCCCATCAATGACCCTGTACAAGCTATGCAAGGTGCCATTGCTGAGTTGGCCAACACAGTGAAAAGAGTCATGGTAGTTAATCAAAAAAGATGTTTTCAATGTGGCCAACTCGGGCATTTCAAAGGACAATGCAAAGTGAAAAAGCCTATTAAATGTTTTTACTGTGGAGGTTGGGACATGTTGCAAAAGATTGCCGTGCAAAGAAGGGGAACCTACAGGGAAACTGGGGGAGGGGCCTCCCTTTTCACAAGAGAGGCCCCGAACAACAAGCAAAACCAGGGCACAAGGAACAGGGAACCAGGATTCTCAAAAACCCGATTGCAAAACACAAGTAACACAGTGAAACAAATAATGCAAGAATCAATGACCTTTATATACGCTAGTGTTCACACAACCCTTCTCATGGAACCTTACTCAAATACGGAAATAGAAATAGAGGAACAACCTTATGATAGATTAGTAACTGGTTTGGGAACTAACCACCTCCTGAATGTCCCTTCTCAAATTATTCGGGCTAATCAGAAAAATATCCTTGTTTCAAACCTACATAATATCCCAATTCCGATTGACCCAGGGAAACCGATAGCCAAGGGGACAAGATTACAAGACAGGCATGAAGTAAATATCAATTGGTGTACAAAGATAGAGTTGGCAAGACCTATGTTAGAAGTAATGGTACAGGGAAAAAAGGTCGTGGGGATGATAGATACAGGGGCAGATAATTCTTGTATCAATACAGATCAATGGGGTGATTGGCCGATTCAAGCAGACCCAGTAATGATTTTGGGGGTGGGAGGCAGCCAAGGTGCCCTTCGATCTGCAAGATATCTGCAGTGGTTTTGTCTAGAACATTCAGGACTTTTTAAACCATTGCAAATTACAGGATTGTCCTATGCATTATGGGGAAGAGATCTCCTATCCGCACTAAATTTGCATGTGACCACCCCTAAACATTTAAAGTTGTTGGGGTCATTGAACAAGTGAGCTGTCCCCCTATCCAATGGAAAACAGAAACCCCTGTGTGGGTTGATCAATGGCCCTTAACGCCTGAAAAGCTCACTGCTTTAAAAGATATAGTAGGGGAATTACTTCAGTCTAAGAGAATAGAACCCTCTTTAAGTCCTTATAATTCACCATTATTTGTTATAAAAAAGAAAACAGGCAAATGGAGGATGCTCATTGATCTTAGAAAAGTAAATGAAGCTATGGTACTTATGGGTCCTTTACAACCAGGACTACCCAGTCCCACAGCCATACCAAAGGATTCTCACCTGGCTGTGATTGATATAAAAGATTGTTTTTATAGCATACCTATCCATCCTTCAGATAGAGATAAATTTGCTTTCTCAGTCCCTTCTAGAAATCTCCAAGAACCCTTTGAAAGATACCAATTCTGTGTCCTTCCCCAGGGGATGGCTAATAGCCCCACCTTGTGCCAGCAATATGTCCATAATATTTTAAAACCTATAAGAGAATCAGAGCCACAGGTTACAATCATACATTATATGGATGATGTGCTTATAGCTGCTCCCCAACGCCAACAGGCATTGAAAATATGACAAAGGGTTACAGATGCTCTACAGCTCTACGGATTACAGGTAGCGCCAGAAAAATTTCAACTTACACAACCATATAATTACCTAGGGCACAAATTAGAGGGAAACATTGTCACCCGTGTTTCTCCAAAAATAAATTTAAAGGGACTGAAGACCTTAAATGATTTTCAAAAATTAATAGGAGCTATACAATGGATGCGGTCAGTAATTCCTATTCCAGATTCCCAGATGCATCCTCTTTATGATATCTTGAGAGGGGACTCATCACTGAACTCCCCTAGAAGTTTAACTCCCTTGGCCAAAAGACAGATAGATAGTATTTTAGAAAAGATTACATCACTTGTGGTTCTACAAGATCCAAAAGAGCCCATATATGCCACCATTTTAGAGAATGATACCCCGATTGGCTGTCTATATAAATGCATGGGGTATTGGAGTGACTCTATCCTGATAAACAAAAACGCATTTTACCAAATAAATGGAAAATGCTAGCCAACTTCTTCCTCTCTATTGCGGAACGTTCCTTACTCTTGTATGGTCGTTATCCTGTTCTAAATCTTTCTGCTTCGGAGATCTCTTTACAATCGTTTTCAGAGGAAATCCCCAAGTGGCCCTCTCTACTCTGCCTTTGCATTGTTGTCTCGCTCCCTTTACCACCTCCCCTTCGAGGATGGACTTCACTTCCATTGTCACGTTCCCCATCTGTTATAGCTCTGTCCCCTGTGGAAGGCCCTAACATTTTTACTGATGCTACAAAGATGAACCGAGCTGCTGTCTATGTTCCTTCCAGAAAAATCTTGAAAGTTTTTCCAACTGAATATTCTTCTGCTCAGAAGAATGAACTTCAAGCTATAATCTTTGCTTTACAACTATTACCACATGAACCCTTTAATCTTATCACGGATAGCCTCTACTGTGCTATTTCTCTTCGAAATCTTCCTGAAGCTCAGCTCAATCTTCGCTCTTCCACTATTTCTTCTCTGCTCTACAAAGTACAAACCTTACTATGTCAAAGGACCTCTCCTATCTATGTTCTTCATGTCCGTTCACATGTGTCCTCCTCTGGACCTATTTTTGCAGGAAATGACGTCGTTGATAAAGCTTTACTTTGCCCGTTGCAGAAGGAAGCCTCTATGGAACATTCTAAATACCACTTATCTGCCAGATCATTAAGACATCTCTTTGGCCTTTCTCGAGAGCAGGCCAGAGCTATAGTAAAAAGATGCTCTGCTTGTGTCCCTTTTTTTCCTAGACCTAAAGAAATGGCTGTTAATCCCAGGGGTGCCTACCCTAATGCACTCTGGCAAATGGATGTAACCCACTCTACTAGATACTTGATACATGTATGTGTGGACACATACTCCAAATTCATTATGGCCACTGTCCAACCAAAGGAGACAGTGAGGTCAGTCATCATCCATCTCCTTACTTGTTTTTCTTCTTTCGGGGTTCCCGAATCTATAAAAACTGATAATGGTCCAGCCTATAAGTCACATGCCTTTGCACAGTTTTGTTCTGAATTTTCTATAAAACATATCACCGGAATTCCCTATATTCCTACTGGCCAAGCCATAGTAGAACGTGCCAACAGATCTGTAAAGACCCTTCTTGAAAAACAAAAAGGGGGAACTTCTCCGGGAATAAAGAATTCTCTGCAGGCACGCCTGGCACAAGCCCTTTATACCCATAATTTTTTATCCATTTCTGAGGAGGGTTTGGTTCCTGCCATGGTCTTTTTTACTCATCCACAGTCACAGGGCACAGATATGGCCAAAACCTCACATACCCCTACTATATGCAAACCAGGCACGAAAGTGTACTGGAAAGAGCATGAGGGTGTTTGGCATGGCCCTGGAATAGTACAATTCAGAGGGCAGGGTTTTCTATCCATACAGCCCGAAGATGGACCAGATGGAGAAGAAGTCTGGGTGCCAATCAAATGGGTCCGAGAAGTCACAGCGGTGCAGAAAGAGAAGGAGAGGAAGGAGAGGACTGAGACGAGAAAGGAGGCTACGGATGTGCAGAAAAAGGATTGAAATGACATTGGTTTTGACGGTGCTGTTCGCCAACTTAGACGCGACGACTGGAATGACTGTTAATGATCAAAAGTATTGGGCTTTCATCCCCTCTCCACCATGGCTGAAAGCTCTATCTTGGACTGACCCTATGCCTCAATTTCTTCTGCATGGAAACTTGTCATTAATGTTTCCTGGTTCAGGTGAACCCGTGTCAAAACAAGAAATTAGTTCATATGAAGGGTTCAACTTCACAGGACTCGTATATGGACTTCCATTTTGTGTACATAAGTGGGTCGAGGGGAATTGGTCAAATAACGGGTGGCACTACACTTGTGCAGAAAACAGTTCCAGTCCCAATTGGTGCCCAGACATGAGAAATAAGCTTATGGTACTAGGGGACAAGGGGAACCCTAGACGATTTCATTTATATAATTGGGTATTAGACCCTGACGACCCTGACCAGGGATGGACAACTGTTCCTATTGCATTACCTTACCCTTTCTGCAAACTAAACGTCAAGAGAAATTTGACAAAATTAGCCAGATTTCCAGGTTTTCTGCCTTACACACCGTGCCATACTCATCAATGTGCAAAGACTACAGTCAGCTATTACAATCACTCAGAGACATTGACGTCTTGTCACAAAACTTCTGAATATATCCCAGATCAGGAATCTCCTGGGTATCCCTTACCGACATATATTCATTCCCCAAGCAGTATTACAGTAGAAGGACTGGAAAGAGTGATAGCCGCAATAGGTGGTGTATCTGTTCAAGGAATGCCTGAAGTGACGGGTGTGTCTAATGTGACTAATAACATTACATTGTCTGGCACTGTTTGTGTGGGAAATGGGTTTTTGTTCATGGTGGATCCAGGTAATTCTTCCTCTGTCCAGGAACATCAAACATCAACATCAGTTTACAACCTTACCTGTGTTAACTGTAAGCTCTTTACCTGCCTGAATGGTTCCCTTCCTCTAGACTCAAAAGTATATATTGTAACAAGACCTCATTACGCCTTTACGGTGGTAAAAGAGGGACATTGGTACCCTAACAAAGGTGAGGAGATTTTAGATACTCTGAAAAATCAATTATCTACTCTTAGAAGAAAGAAAATATGTGTGAGTTGTGTTGTACTAGGGATCACTCTTCTTGTAGAGGCTATTTTAGCCTCTTCTGCTTTGGCTTTATCCATATCCAATGCTCAGAACAGTATTGTACAAGCCCAATCTCTACATAATCTCATGAAAAATGTTTCACTTGGATTTAAACATCAAGCTATTATAGATAAGCAACTGCTCTCTGCTATTATGGAGTTACAGACAGCCACTTCCCTCCTGTTAGAAAAAGTATATTCTTTAGAATTGCAACAAAAGCTAAGATGTGATTATAGATACCCCTCCTTTTGCTTAACAAGAGCTGTATACAATGAATCGCAAATAGGATGGAATGAGATAAGAGCTCACCTTCATGGTCTCAATAAGAATAACATAACTTTTGAGATCGCAGGATTGATTCACATCGCCAACTATATAAACAAAGCATCATATGATGACCTTACTCCTAATCATGTGGCTGAAAATATTATAGAGGGTCTCAATCCTACAACTCTCCTTCAGTCTCTCATACCTACTCTTGCTTTACTTTTAATATTGTGCTGCCTTATCCCCGTTTTCTTGAAATGTTTTTTGTCCTTTCTCAAGATAACTCTTGACAGATTCAAAGGGGACATTTTTCCTTTGTCACCTTCTACCCCCCGCTTTTATAAAAAAAGGGGGAATTGTAAGGGGAAGCTCTGAACCGAGGCCACCCATGAGGGTCATATGACCTAAGCCGTGAGACGCCTGGAAGTCTGAACCTGCCTTATAAAGTAATCTTATAGGGCACTGGGACGGCTTCACTAACAGGATGTGGCTCCGCCCATGGGTTGGAACTTGGGAGGAGCATATACCCCGGGGAAGAAGGGAATGCGATATAAAAGAGTGCTGCTCAAAGGCTCGGGGGGGCCATTTTCTGCTGTTCTTCAATAAAGACGCTTCTGATGTAAACCAGGCTCCTGTGTGGCTGTGAACTTCCTTCCCATCCCCCAGGTCGGAAGCCGGAGTGCACCCGAAGACCTCGGAGAGAGGTAAGCCCACGGCTAGGCTCATTCTCAAGACAGAAGTAGGTGCTCGATTGGACGTTACACCTCTGAATTCCTAATGAGAGTTGTCTTCATAAAATAATTCTTCTACCCATTTCAAAGTTGTTTAGTTCTAGTGATCAGAAGGGAATTGAACTGCATTGAACTATTTCCAGGCAGCAATAACAACAATCCTACTAATTGCTCTCCTTTGCTGCCTCCATTGACTGGCACCATATCTGGAGTCTCCCATAAGAACTCTATGTTTAAACTGTAAAAGTAATTCTTTACGAAATGAGTTTTCCTTCAGTTGCTAAGATTAGGATTCCCTAAAGACCAATGGAAATCCAAATTGCTGCTTTACAGTTCAATAGGCTGATATCACTATGGACATTTGCACTCTTGTAAAGATATATTTAATGCAAAATATATGAAGTATTTTAGCTTCTGCTTCCTAGAAAGTGAAGATACCCCCCAAAAAATCTTATGTGATTTAAATTTATAAAACTTAAGCTGGGTGGCACAATAAAAACCTCATTTGCATCTACTGTCCTTTGATACCAGAACATTCACATGTGGCAGAACGACTGTCTCCAATGTAAGAACAGTTCAAAGATGAGAGATGATGGCTTTCTTAGGGTTTCCAAAGCTGAATAGGGCAAAATCATTCAGTGACAGAGTCTTGGAGTTGGCAAGAAGCAGAGAGAGAGATGTTGGTCCAAATGATACCAGAATGAGTATTCCCTTTAAAAAGTAGCCATATTATGTTGAAGATGAGAGTTCCAGAAAAAAATAACTCAATGAGAGTGACGGACCAGTCCAAGTTTAAATAGCACTAATCATTCCAGATTACCCCTACCCTCTAACCTAGGTTTGTAATTGTGAAACGTTTCCCCACGTCTTCTAGGTCTTGGTTTTGATCAAAATAGAATAGGTAGGCATAAGTCTCTGTGACTGACATTGAAGCTGCAAAGCTGTCAATACCAACAGGTGCGGGAAGGAAGTAGCTGGCTAGGACATACACAGGGTGCCTCCCCTCCCCTCCTTTCTTAAGTTAAAATATTGAGGATTCCAACACAACTGCAAAAAGGGCAACGACAATGGACTATCATGTTGTGGGAATGCCAGAAACACTCTTGCCAAAAAGACTACTCTAGGTTGAACTCACACAGGGTACACACTCATAAGGCAGCAGAAGCAATGCCTGGACACCGTATAGGACTATCTGAAACATATAAGAATTGTGTGTACAACATGTGAGACACTGGCCCATGACCGCCCAGTATGGTGTGCTACACTCAGAGAGAGTGTCGTCCCCTATGATTTGGGCAGAAGGGCAGCAGCTGAAAGGAAACATGACATAGAGTTTCTAGTGGGAGTACCATGGGTTTTCACGTGGGTGATTTCTGCCTGAACTCTTGAGCTCGTATTCTGGGCTGGTATTGGTCTGGGATTAGTCTCAAAGTTCATGAAATATGTTTTTCTTCGATAATGAAGGACAAGAACAAACTGACCACTAAACAAACCTGAATTGATCTGCAGACTTCTATTGAGTTGCGTTGTTCCCTACTTCCCTCTGCTGTTCCCTGCTACCCTCTGCAGTTCTCTCCTCTTCTGCCTCCCTCTACTGCAATCTGCTACACTTTGTAGTACTCAGCTGACAAGTGATGCCATCTTTCTGCCCTCTGCTCATCTCTGCTGCACTCTACTCTTCTGCCTTCCCGAGAGATGTAGAATTTCCTCATGGACAATTAATGTGAGGGCTACTAAGCCCTTTCCAACGCTATTTCCACCTTTCATGTACACCTCAGGCACCTAAATCTCACCTGTGGCTCCAGGAAGTAGTGGGAGCCACAGCGGCCACTCTGCCAGTATCAGTTTACTTGGGTTAACCCATTCCTAGGATAATCAAGGGTATCTGAAACTCGTTGGGGAGTTTGGGAGGTTTGTCTAATCGAAGCTTATGAAGGTTTCCACTGGTGGAATTGGTGCATGTGCAAATTTTGTTAGAGCAACCATGAAGCAGCCACCTGAAGCAGATATCAGGGAACACTTAGAGTTTGTTTAGACATCGCTGCATCTAGAGACATCCATAGGTGTCTTGATTCTGTCTTGCCACACCAAATCATGGGCACACACTCATAGACAACACAAGATCCCACAGAGTTATCTGTATGTTTGACGCCTCGAAGGGTAAAGGGAATAGACTGTTCTGTGACAATTACAGGGGTGGTACTCTTTTACTCGTTGCTGGCAAGATTCTTGCCAGGTTCCCTGTCAATAGGCTGATTCTTCACCTGGGTGATGGTCACCAACCTGAGAGCCAGTGTGGCTTCAGAAAGGGTGGAAGATCAGTAGAAATGGTGCTTGCTGCCCACCAACTACAGGGGTCTGTATACAACATTTGTGGATGTCACCAAAAACTTTGATATTGTCATTCATTTGATACCATCAGAGTTTAGGGAAGTATATGTCAAAATTGTTTAGCGCAGAGAAGTTCATCAGGATTGTCTGTCAGTCTCAGGTTGGCATGTGAAATCTGAACAGTCTGCCAGGCCCATGTTAGGAAACTGAATCGCTACCATTTAGAATGTCGTAGGAAGATTCTGAAGACCACGATTTAGGAGAAGTGAAGAGACACTGAGAACCTTTCTCAGCTAAACTACCAATGATTCACATGTTACTACAAAAAGTACAGATATGATGAACTGGGCATGATGGTGGAATGCCAGAAATATACTAGCCCAAAATACTCTTTTATAGAGAAATCACATGGGACAAGTACAGACAAGGGGCTCAGAAGCAAAAATATGGGGATGCTCTGAAGGTCCCCCTTTTTAGTGTGATTATAATGCAGTGACTGCTATTTTATAAGAACTTTCACCTGAAAAATTTCTGTTCCTCAATTTCCCAATATGTAAAAGCACAGAGGAGACCTAAGAGCCCTCGAGAGGTTTCTTCTCAATATATCAAATCTATAACAAAACCATAGGTTGGTCATATGGTTGTTCTATGAAGCTGAAAATATATGATTGCAGGAAAGGACTCTAATGCAGAACTGATGCTGAGTGAAGTGATTCTTACCAGGACTACACTGTACACAGCAACATCAACCTTGTGTGATGATCAACTATGAGAAATCAAACTCTTCTCAGGAAAGCAGTGATCAAAGTCAATTCTAAAGTAACTGGGGATGGAAAATGTCCTCCAAATACAGAGGAAGTTGGAGTCTGTATACTGAACAAAATATACTATAGCACAAATTTCACCCTTTTTAAACGTTTTATGTTTTGATTTCTTAAACGATTTCATTTACCCTTATGTCCTGATTCTTCTGTCACAACATCACTTACATGGAATTATGTTTAATACTGTACCTCAAGTATATCTAATATCACTTGATTTCAAGGTGAGGTAAGAGAGAAGTGAGGGAGGAAGAAAAATGCAAGCTTCAAAATCTTCCCAAAATGAATATTAAAACTATCCTTCCTTTCAATTGGAAAACCCAATGTGGTTAAAAATAGAAGTGGAAAATTATTTTGGCATATAATTGGAAAGCAAAGGAAAAAAGGCCTGAAAAAATGCAGCCAATCCCTAAAACAGGGCCATAGCAAAGGAACTGATGTAACTTACGACATTTGAATTTAAGATAGGTGGAAAATATTCACTAGGGCAGTTAATATTGTGCTCTAGGAGAAGATAGGGAAGAAAAATAATTGGAAGAAGGAGGGTATGCTGAAGCGTCTTATACTCACTGATTATAGAATTTAATCTCCTAAAGTGTTGAGTTGTAAAAGGAAAAGGCTACTACCAGCAAGTCATTGGATGTGTTCAGCTGCTCCTACAGCTCCCACATCATCAGGTCTCTCTGTCCCTTCTCTTCCCCACTGTTCCCTTTAATCTGTTTCACTTTGACTCCTTCCTTCCATCTCTCAATTATCCACCATTGTTCCTTCAGCTCATTCTGCTGCATTCCTTATATTTCCCCTTTTGTCTTTCAGGTAATGCTTATTCATCTCCATTTTTTTCTCTCCAGAGAAAGCAGAGTAAACTCTCTATTTCAGTATTTCCAAAATCATTTCTGAAACTTAGCACAGCCCTCGGTTCAATACTGATGAACCGTGATGGTGGACTGGTGGTGATCACAGGATAGGGAAAGCAAAATTCCCCACCTCAACCTTTCATTATGTATATATACCTTTGAAACAAAGAGGAGTAGCAGGGAGAAAGGTAAAGTGATTGGGAGAAGAAAGACTCAGAATTTTCCAAAGTTTCCCATATGTTATAAAAGGTTCAAATAGAAAGCATATCTCCCCTTCAGATAAAAGAAAAAGTCCTCAACAGTTCCATCTTGTTGGTTGAGAAGTTGGTGACCTAATATACCAAGATGTCACAGAATGTTAGAGTTCAAAGAGCCCTCATTGCTCGTTTAACCCAACCAGTGACAAAACCTGCGGGTCCACAAGACATCCAAGTGATTCTCTCACCTTACCTAATGCTTTTCTAGTGAGGAGCAATCAACTATTTATCCTGAGGGAGTACACACACCAATAGAAATGAATGATTTTTGAGGTTGTTTCTGACTTCATAACCTTTTCTTCTTGGCAGGCTGTCCTGTTTGGTTCGTTATATTTTGTCTCATGGCTCCAAACACTGCCAAAAACTCTTCCACATGCCAACCTATCAAACTACATAAAATGATTGTCACAAATTCTCCAGTCTAGACTCAATTTCTAAGATTCTTTCCTATGACAATTAATCGTACATCCCCATGGACCAATTTAATCGTTTCAACTTCGCTTCTTTAGAGAAGCTTTACCTTTTCACTATCCTCTATGTTACATTGAGGAAAGAACTGGCCTTGGAACAAGGAGGATGGGAGTTCAAATCCAAGCTCTACCATTTACTAGATGTGTGGCCTTGGACTAGTTACTTAACACTGATTTCCGCCGCCCCTCATCCACGGACATCTCCAGTATTCCTGATTCATATTTGGCCTAAGGTCCCAGATGATTATGGAGGAGAAAGTAGGCTGGTGACTTAGCACCAGGACTCCTTCTCTCAGACCCAAGTCACATGCTTCAATATCCCATCACCAGCCTGATGCCATGGTCTTCTTCAAAGTGAAGGACAAACATTATTATTAGCATCCTCTATAAATATCCTTCTAAAATCTCAACTCAATAATATACAAGGGGCCTAAACAATAGGTGTCAAAGGAGGACGGATGTGAATAAGCTGTTCTCCCAGCTCCGATGGGGTCGTTTAATATCAGCATTAATAAAATATGGGAAATTGGTACTTTGGTGACTCATTTTACAATTGAGGAAATTGGGTGAAGCAGGGTTGAAGTCATATGTGCCCAGTCACACTGTACACGGGTGTTCTAATTCAATCCCTAACGACCAGGGCTAACTTTTGAGCATCCACAACTACAGCAATTATTCTCCTCAAACAAGCCCCCATCCATACCATTAACTTTTCAGACTGTCATATCGTTTTGACCCATACTGAGCTTGTAGACCTCTAAATCACAGGTATCTTCTCCAGAATAATTGCCGTCCATCATGAACAGACTCCACATATGAAGTAGTCTTGAAAACCAAGACTTCTTAGAATTCTTTCACCAACAAAGCCATTCTTTCTCATGTATCGATCTCTTTCTACCTCTCCCTAGCACGGGAACCAACAAATCAACGGCTCTTCAAACTAGAAGTCTGGTTCCTTCTCTCCCTTAAGCCCAGTTCCTCCTGTGTCAATTCTCTCTCTTGGGAAGCCTTGTCCTTAAATACCATGACTCTATTCAGTAATTCACTGCTTTCATTCCCTCATTTCTCATAACAAGCAAACTCAACATCACTGCATTACGGATATAGAGAAAGGATACTATTAGTCCAACTGGACAACAACTTTGTGAGTTAGATAAAGAATCTGTGACCCAGTGAAATTAAGTAATTCCCCTAAGATCACACAAGATTCTCAAATCTTTCGATTCCAAATCTGGGTTCTAATTTTGAATGTGACCAAATCCTGTACTATTGAATAGAAAAGGAGCAATTTCAGGAGACTTTGGGGAAAACTTCAATGGGTAGGAGGAGAACATAAGAAGAAGTTTCGTGGTGGATATAAGTGCTATGAAGGAAGTAGAAGGTAAGACTATGCTGAAAGATCTTTATAGACCAATCTCTGTAAATTCAATCTCGCCACGAGTTAAAAAATTCTTAAAATTAAATTAAAAAATTAAATCATCCTAAATAAAAACAATCCTCAACAGCGGAAAAGAATTCATCTAATTGAAATGACGTAAGACATTCCCAGTTAATCATCACAGAATATCACTGTTATTTTTACAAAGATTTCATGCTTCTGCTTACTGAAATTTGTATCACATTAGGTCTATTCAGGTTTCTGTGAAATCACCATCGAACTTCCATTTCTTCTAGCCTAGCGTTGATTTACAAAAAAATACAACAATTACTTCAAACATTACCTGAAGCGATGGGCATTCCTACAATTTCCAAGAATTATACAGCATTTAAATAGCCGCAAGAAATAGTTCTGTACGAATAGATTTTACCTTCTACTCCCTAGAAAATGAAGATTCCCCCACTCAAAATGACATCTTATGTAACTTCAGTTTTTAAAACTTATACTGGGTGACACAATAGGAATATCATTTGCATCAACTCTCCTTTGATAAAAATACTTTCACATTTGGCAGAACCATTGTCTCCAAGATAAGAACAGTTGAAAGATGAGAGATCATGGTTTTCTTAGGGTTTCCAAAGCTATATAGGGCAGAATTATTCAGTCACAGGGTCTTGGAGTTGGCAAGAAGCAGAGAGAGGTAAGTTGGTATAAAAGTTATCAGAATGAGTATTCCATTTACAAAGTAGCCATATTCGGTGGAAGATGAGAGTTCCAGAACAAAATAACTCAATGAGAGTGACAGAGCAGTCCAAGTTTAGATAGCACGAATCATTCCAGATTAGCCCTTCACTCAAACCTAGGTTTATAATTGTGAAACGTTTCCCCACTTCTTCAAGTTCTTGGTTTTGATCAGAAGACAACAGGTAAGCATATCTCTCTCTGCCTGACCGTGAAGCTGCAAAGCCGTAAAGAAACACAGGTGCTAGAAGGCAGTACCTGGCTACAACACACAGTCTGCTCCCCTAACCTCCCATCCTTTCTTCATTTAAACTGTCGAGCATTCCAACACGACTGCACAGAGGGCAACGACAATGGACTATCAGATTCTTAGAATGACAGAAACACTCTTGCCAAAAAGACTATTCTATGGAGAACTCACACAGGGTACACGTTCATAAGGCAGCAGAAGCAATGCCTGGACACCCAGAAGGACCATATGAAACACATCAGAATTGTGTGTACGACATGTGAGACACTGCCCCACGACTGCCCAGCATGGTGTGCCTCCCACACAGAGAGTGTTGTGCCCTATAATTTGGGCAGCAGGGCAGCAGCTCAAAGGAAACATGACATATATATTCTCGGCGGAATACCATGTGTTTTCACAGGGGTGATTTGTGCCTGAACTCTGGATGAGCATTCTGAGCTCCTATTGGTATGGGATTAGCCTCAAGTTTCATAAAATCTATTTTTCTTCGATGATGAAGGACAAGAACCAAATGACCACTCAAAAAACCTGCATTTCTCTGCAGCCCTCTGTTGAGTTGTGCTGTTCCCTGCTGCCCTCTGCAGTTCCCTCTTCTTCTGCTTCCTTCTTCTTTCCTCGGAGGCGCTCTGCAATCCTTTGCTGACCACCACTTCTCTGCTCTCCTGCCTCCCTCTACTACCCTCTGCAGTTCCCTACTGCCCTCTGCTGTTCCCTGCTGCCATCTGCAGTTCTCTCCTCTTCTGCCTCCCTCTACTGCAATCTCCTATATTCTGTAGTACTCAGCTGACAAGTGAGGCCCTCTTTCTGCCCTCTGCTCATCTCTGCTGCTCTCTACTCTTCTGCCTCCCTGAGAGATGTAGAATTTCCTCATGGACAACTAGTGTGAGGGCTACTGAGCCCTTTCCAAGGCTATTTCCACCTTTCTTGTGCACCTGAGGCACCTAAATCTCACCTGTGGGTCCAGGAAGTAGTGGGAGTCACAGCGGCCACTCTGCCAGTTTCAGGTTACTTGCGTCAACCCATTCTTAGGATAACCAAGGGTATGTCAAAATCGTTGGGGATTTTGGGAGGATGATCTCATCCAAGCTTCTGACGTTTTCCACTGGTGAGATGGGTGCATGTGGAAATTTTGTTACACCAACCATGAAGCAGCCACCTGAAGCAGATATCAGGGAACACTTAGAGTTTTTTCCAGACATCACTGCATCTAGAGACATCCGTAAGCGTCTTGATTCTGTTTTCCCACACTGAATCATGGGCACACACTCATAGACAACACAAGATCCCACAGACTTATCTATATGTTGGAAGTCTCTAAGGGTAAAGGGAATAGACTGTTCTGTGACAATTACAGGGGTGGTCCTCTTTTAGTCGTTGCTGGCAAGATTCCTTGTCAATAGGCTGATTCTTCACCTGGGTGATGGTCACCTACCTGAGAGCCAGTGTGGCTTCAGAAAGGATCAATATCAGTAGACATGGTGCTTGCTGCCCACCAACTACAGGGGTCTGTGTACAACATTTGTGGATCTCACCAAAACCTTTGATATTGTCATTCATGTGATACCATCAGAGTTTAGGGAAGTGTATGTCAAAATTTTTTCCCCAGAGAAGTTCATCAGTATTGTCTGTCAGTCTCATGATGGCATGTGAAATCTGAACAGTCTGCCAGGCCCATGTTAGGAAACCGAATCGCTTCCATTCAGAATGTCGTAGGAAGATTCTGAAGACCACGTCTTAGGAGAAGTGAAGAGACACTGAGAACCTTTCTCAGCTAAACTGCCAATGATTCACATGTTACTACAAAGAGTACAGATATGATGAACTGGGCATGATGGTGGAATGCCAGAAATACACTAGCCCAAAATACTCTTTTATAGAGAAATCACACGGGACAAGTACAGACAAGGGGCTCAGAAGCAAAAATGTGGGGACGCTCTGAAGGTCTCCCTTTTTCGTGTGATTATAATGCAGTGTCTGTTATTTTATAAGACCTTTCACCTGAATAACTTCTGGTCCTCAATTTCCCAATATGTAAAAACACAGGGGAGACCTAAGTGCCCGCGAGAGGTATATTCTCAATATATGAAATCTATCATCAAACCATGGGTTGCTCATGTGGTTGTTCTATAAAGCTGAAAATATATTGCAAGCAAAGCACTCGAATGCAGAACTGATGCTCAGTGAAGTGATTCTTACCAGGACTACACTGTACACAGCAACATCAACCTTGTGTGACGATCAACTATGAGAAATCAAACTCTTCTCAGGAAAGCAGTGATCAAAGTCAATTCCAAAATAACAGGGGATGGAAAATGTCCTCCAAATACAGAGGAAGTTGGAATCTGTATACTGAACAAAATATACTATAGCACATTTTTCACCCTTTTTAAGTGTTTCATGTTTTGATTTCTTAAACGATTTCATTTGCCCTTATGTCCTGATTCTTCTGTCACAACATCACTTACATGGAATTATGTTTAATACTGTACCTCAACTATATCTAATATCACTTGACTTCAAGGTGAGGTAAGAGAGAAGTGAGGGAGGAAGAAAAATGCAAGCTTCAAAATCTTCCCATAATGAATATTAAAAACTATCCTTCCTTTCAATTGGAAAACCCAATGTGGTTAAAAATAGAAGTTGAAAATTCTCTTGGCATATACCTGGAAAGCAAAAGAAAGAAGGCCTGAAAAAAATGCAGCCAATCCCTAAAACAGGGGCATAGCAAAGTAACTGATGTAATTTACCACATTTGAACTTAAGATAGGTAGAAAAAATTGACTATGGCAGTTAATATTGTGCTCTACGTGAAGATAGGGAAGAAAAATAATTGGAAGAAGGAGGGTATCCTGAAGCCTCTTATACGTACTGATTATAAAATTTAATCTCCTCAAGTGTTGAGTTGTAAAAGGCAAGGGCCACTACGAGCAAGTCATTGGATGTGATCAGCTGGGCCTACAGCTCCCACATCATCAGATCTCTCTGTCCCTTCTCTTTCCTACTACTCCCTTTCATCTGTTTCACTTTGACTCCTTCCTTCCATCTCTCGGTTATCCACCATTGTTCCTTCAGCTCATTCTGCTGCATTCCTTATATTTCCCCTTTTGTCTTTCATGTCATGCTTATTCATCTCCATTTTTTCTCCCCAGAGAAAGCAGAGTAATCTCTCTATTTCAGTTTTTACAAACTCATTTTTGAAACTTAGCACAGTCCTCAGTTCAATACTGATGAACCCCGATGCTGGACTGATGGTGATCACAGGATAGGGAAAGCAAAAGTCCGCACCTCAACTAGAAAGCATATCTCCCCTTCAGATAACAGAAAAAGTCCTCAACAGTTCCATCTTGTTGGTTGAGAAGTTGGTGACCTAATATACCAAGATGTCACAGAATGTTAGAGTTCAAAGAGCCCTCATTGCTCGTTTAACCCAACCAGTAACACAACCTGCGGGTCCACAAGACATCCAAGTCATTATCTCACCTTACCTAATGCTTTTCTAGTGAGGAGGAATCAACTATTTATCCTGAGGGAGTACACCCACCAATAGAAATGAATAATTTTTGAGGTTCTTTTTGACTTCATAACATTTTCTTCTTGGCAGGCTGTCCTCTTTGGTTCGTTATATTTTGTCTCATGGCTCCAAACACTGCCAAACACTCTTCCTCATGCCAACCTATCAAACTGCATAAAATGATTGTCACAAATTCTCCTGTCTTCTCCACTCTAGACTCAATTTCTAAGATTCTTTCCTATGACCATTAATGGTACATCCCCATGGACCAATTTAATCTTTTCAACTTCGCTTCTTCAGAGAAGCTTTACCTTTTCACTATCCTCTATGTTACATTGAGGAAAGACCTGGCCTTGGACCAAGGATGATGTGAGTTCTAATCCAACCTCTGCCATTTACTAGATGTGTGACCTTGGATTTGTAACTTAACACTGATTGCTGCCTCCCCTCATCCACGGACATCTCCAGTTTTACTGATTCATGTTTGGCCTAAGGGCCCAGATGATTATGGAGGAGAAAGTAGGCTGGTGACTTAGCACCAGGACTCCTTCTCTCAGATCCAAGTCACATGCTTCAATATCCCATCACCAGCCTGATGACATGGTCTTCTTCAAAGTGAAGGACAAACATTATTATTAGCATCCTCTATAAATATCCTTCTAAAATCTCTACTCAATAATATACAAGGGGCCTAAACAATACAGTTTGAAGGAGGATGGATGTGAATAAGAAGTTCTCTCAGCTCCGATGGGGTTGCTTCATATCAGCATTAATAAAATATGGGAAATTGGAACTTTGGTGACTCATTTTACACTTCAAGAAATTGGGTGAAGCAGATTTGAAGTCATATGTGCCCAGTCACACTGTACACGGGTGTTCTAATTCAATCCCTAACGACCAGGGCTAACTATTGAGCATCCACAACTACATAAATTATTCTCCTCAAACAAGCCCCCATCCATACCATTAACTTTTGGGACTGTCATATCGTTTTGACTCATACTTCGCTTGTAGACCTCTAAATCACAGATATCTTCTCCAGAATAATTGCCGTCCATCATGAACAGACTCCACATATGAAGTAGTCTTGAAAACCAAAACTTCTTAGAATTCTTTCACAAACAAAGACATTCTTTCTCATGTATCGATCTCTTTCTACCTCTCCCTAGCACGGGAACCAACAAATCAGCGGCTCTTCAAACTAGAAGTCCGGTTCCTTCTCTCCCTTAAGCCCAGTTCCTCCTGGGTCAATTCTCTCTCTTGGGAAGCCTTGTCCTTAAATACCATGACTCTATTCAGTAAGTCACTGCTTTCATTCCCCCATTTCTCATAACAAGCAAACTCAACATCACTGCATTAGGGATATAGAGACAGGATACTATTAGTCCAACTGGACAACAACTTTTTGAGTTAGATAAAGAATCTGTGACCCAGTGAAGTTAAGTAATTCCCCTAAGATCACACAAGATTCTCAAATCTTTCAATTCCAAATCTGGGTTCTAATTTTGATTTTGACCAAACCCTGTACTACTGAATAGAAAAGGAGCAATTTCAGGAGACTTTGGGGAAAACTTCAATGGGGCGGAGCAGAACATAAGAAGAAGTTTCGTGGTGGATATAAGTGCTATGAATGAAGTAGAAGGTAAGACTATGCTGAAAGATCTTTATAGACCAATCTATGTCAATTCAATCTCGCCACGAGTTAAAAAATTCTTAAAATTAAATTAAAAAATTAAATTATCCTAAATAAAAACAATCCTCAAAAGCGGATAGGAATTCATCTAATTGAAATGAAGTTAGTCATTCCCAGTTAATCATCACATAATATCACTGTTATTACCAAGTTTTCATACTTCTCCTTACTGAAATTTGTATCACATTAGGTCTCTTCATGTTTTTGTGAAATCACCATCGAACGTCCATTTCTTCTAGCCTAGCATTGATTTACAATAAAATACAACAATTTCTTCAAACATTACCTGAAGCGATGGGCATTCCTTCAATTTCCAAGAATTATACAGCATTAAAATAGCTGCAAGAAATAGTTCTGTACAAATAGATTTTACCTTCTACTCCCTAGAAAATGAAGATTCCCCCCCCCTCAAAACGAGATCTTATGTGACTTCAGTTTTTAAACCTTATCCTGGGTGACACAATAAGAATATCATTTGCATCAACTCTCCTTTGATAACAAAACTTTCACATTTGGCAGAACCATTGTCTCTAAGATAAGAACAGTTGAAAATGAGAGATCATGGTTTTCTTAGGGTTTCCAGAGCTATATAGGGCAGAATTATTCAGTCACAGGGTCTTGGAGTTGGCAAGAAGCAGAGAGAGGGAAGTTGGTACAAAAGTTACCAGAATGAGTATTCCATTTACAAAGGAGCCATATTCGGGGGAAGATGACAGTTTCAGAACAAAATAACTGAATGAGAGTGACAGAGCCGTCCAAGTTTAGATAGCACGAATCATTCTAGATTAGCCCTTCACTCAAACCTAAGATTATAATTGTGAAACGTTTCCGCATTTCTTCAAGTTCTTGGTTTTGCTCAGAAGACAACAGGTAGGCATAACTCTCTCAGCCTGACCATGAAGCTGCAAAGCCGTCAATAACCACAGGTGTTAGAAGGAAGTAGCTGGCTAGGACACACAGGGTGCCTCCCCTCCCCTCCCATCCTTTCTTCATTTAAACTGTGGAGCATTCCAACACGCCTGCACAGAGGGCAACGACAATGGACTACCAGATTTTTAGAATGAGAGAAACAATCTTGCCAAAAAGACTATTCTATGGAGAACTCACACAGGGTACACGTTCATAAGGCAGCAGAAGCAATGCCTGGACTCCCAGAAGGACTATATGAAACACATTAGAATTGTGTGTACGACATGTGAGACACTGCCTCACGACCGCCCAGCATGGTGTGCTATCCTCACAGAGAGTGTTGTGCCCTAAAATTTGGGCAGCAGGACAGCAGCTCAAAGGAAACATGACATATATATTCTCGGTGGAATACCATGCGTTTTCACAGGGGTGATTTGTGCCTGAACTCTGCATGAGCATTCTGAGCTCCTATTGGTATGGGATTAGCCTCAAGTTTCATAAAATCTGTTTTCCTTCGATGATGAAGGACAAGAACTAAATGACCACTCAAAAAACCTGCATTTCTCTGCAGCCCTCTGTTGAGTTGTGCTGTTCCCTGCTGCCCTCTGCTGGTCCCTGCTGCCCTCTGCAGTTCCCTCTTCTTCTGCTTCCTTCTTCTATCCTCTGAGGTACTCTGCAATCCTTTGCTGCCCTCTGCTGCTCCCTGCTACCCTCTTCACTTCTCTGCTCTTCTGCCTCCCTCTACTACCCTCTGCAGTTCCCTACTGCCCTCTGCTGTTCGCTGCTACCCTCTGCAGTTCTCTCCTCTTCTGCCTCTCTCTACTGCAATCTCCTATATTCTCTACTACACAGCTGACAAGGGAGGCCCTATTTCTGCCCTCTGCTCATCTCTGCTGCTCTCTACAATTCTGCCTCCCTGAGAGATGTAGAATTTCCTCATGGACAACTAGTGTGAGGGCTACTGAGCCCTTTCCAAGGCTATTTCCACATTTCATGTGCACCTGAGGCACCTAAATCTCACCTGTGGGTCCAGGAAGTAGTGGGAGTCACAGGGGCCATTCTGCCAGTTTCAGGTTACTTGCGTTAACCCATTCTTAGGATAACCAAGGGTATGTCAAAATCGTTGGGGATTTTGGGAGGATTATCTCATCCAAGCTTATGACGTTTTCCTCTGGTGCGTTGGGTGCATGTGGAAATTTTGTTACAACCAACCATGAAGCAGCCACCTGAAGCAGATATCAGGGAACACTTAGAGTTTTTTTTCAGACATCACTGCATCTAGAGACATCCGGAAATGTCTTGATTCTGTTTTCCCACACTGAATCATGGGCACACACTCATAGACAACACAGGATCCCACATACTTATCTATATGTTGGAAGTCTCTTAGGGTAAAGGGAATAGACTGTTCTGTGACAATTACAGGGGTGGTCCTCTTTTACTCGTTCCTGGCAAGATTCCTTGTCAATAGGCTGATTCTTCACCTGGGTGATGGTCACCTACCTGAGAGCCAGTGGGGCTTCAGAAAGGATCAATATCAGTGGACATGGTGCTTGCTGCCCACCAACTACAGGGGTCTGTGTACAACATTTGTGGATCTCACCAAAACGTTTGATATTGTCATTCATGTGATACCATCAGATTTTAGGGAAGTGTATGTCAAAATTTTTTCCCCAGAGAAGTTCATCATTATTGTCTGTCAGTCTCATGATGGCATGTGAAATCTGAACAGTCTGCTAGGCCCATGTTAGGAAACCGAATCGCTTCCATTCAGAATGTCGTCGGAAGATTCTGAAGACCACGTCTTAGGAGAAGTGAAGAGACACTGAGATCCTTTCTCTGATAAACTGCCAATGATTCACATGTTGCTACAAAGAGTACAGATATGATGAACTGGGCATGATGGTGGAATGCCAGAAATACACTAGCCCAAAATACTCTTTTATAGAGAAATCACACAGGACAAGTACAGACAAGGGGCTCAGAAGCAAAAGTATGGGGACGCTCTGAAGGTCTCCCTTTTTCGTGTGATTGTAATGCAGTGTCTGTTATTTTATAAGAACTTTCACCCGAATAACTTCTGGTCCTCAATTTCCCAATATGTAAAAACACAGGGGAGACCTAAGTGCCCGCGAGAGGTATATTCTCAATATATGAAATCTATCATCAAACCATGGGTTGCTCATCTGGTAGTTCTATAAAGCTGAAAATATATTGCAAGCAAAGCACTCGAACGCAGAACTGATGCTGACTGAAGTGATTCTTACCAGGGCTACACTGTACACAGCAACATCAACCTTGTGTGATGATCAACTATGAGAAATCAAACTCTTCTCAGGAAAGCAGTGATCAAAGTCAATTCCAAAATAACAGGGGATGGAAAATGGCCTCTAAATACAGAGGAAGTTGGAATCTGTATACTGAACAAAATATACTATAGCACAAATTTCACCCTTTTAAAATGTTTTATGTTATGATTTCTTAAACGATTTCATTTGCCCTTATCTCCTGATTCTTCTGTCACAACATCACTTACATGGAATTATGTTTAATACTGTACCTCAACTATATCTAATATCACATGACTTCAAGGTGAGGTAAGAGAGAAGTGAGGGAGGAAGAAAAATGCATGCTTTAAAATCTTCCCAAAATGAATATTAAAAACTATCCTTCCTTTCAATTGGAAAACCCAATGTGGTTAAAAATAGAAGTTAAAAATTCTCTTGGCATATACCTGGAAAGCAAAAGAAAGAAGGCCTGAAAAAAATGCAGCCAATCCCTAAAACAGGGGCATAGAAAAGTAACTGATGTAATTTACGACATTTGAACTTAAGATAGGTAGAAAAAATTGACTATGGCAGTTAATATTTTGCTCTACGTGAAGATAGGGAAGAAAAAGAATTGGAAGAAGGAGGGTATCCTGAAGCGTCTTATACGTACTGATTATAAAATTTAATCTCCTCAAGTGTCGGTTTGTAAAAGGAAAGGGCCACTACTAGCAAGTCATTGGAAGTGATCAGCTGGGTCTACAGCTCCCACATCATCAGATCTCTCTGTCCCTCCTCTTCCCTACAACTCCCTTTCATCTGTTTCACTTTGACTCCTTCCTTCCATCTCTCGGTTATCCAACATTGTTCCTTCAGCTCATTCTGCTGCATTCCTTATATTTCCCCTTTTGTCTTTCATGTCATGCTTATTCATCTCCATTTTTTCTCCCCAGAGAAAGCAGAGTAATCTCTCTATTTCAGTTTTTACAAACTCATTTTTGAAACTTAGCACAGCCCTCAGTTCAATAATGATGAACCCTGATGCTGGACTGGTGGTGATCACAGGATAGGGAAAGCAAAATTCCGCACCTCAACTAGAAAGCATATCTCCCCTTCAGATAACAGAAAAAGTCCTCAACAGTTCCATCTTGTTGGTTGAGAAGTTGGTGACCTAATATACCAAGATGTCACAGAATGTTAGAGTTCAAAGTGCCCTCATTGCTCGTTTAACCCAACCAGTAACACAAACTGCGGGTCCACAAGACATCCAAGTCATTATCTCACCTTACCTAATGCTTTTCTAGTGAGCAGGAATCAACTATTTGTCCTGAGGGAGTACACCCGCCAATAGAAATGAATAATTTTTGAGGTTTTTTTTTGACTTCATAACATTTTCTTCTTGGCAGGCTGTCCTGTTTGGTCCGTTATATTTTGCCTCATGGCTCCAAACACTGCCACATACTCTTCATCATGCCAACCTTTCAAACTACATAAAATGATTGTCACAAATTCTCCTGCCTTCTCTACTCTAGACTCAATTTCTAAGATTCTTTCCTATGACCATTAATGGTACATCCCCATGGACCAATTTCATCTTTTCAACTTCGCTTCTTCAGAGAAGCTTTACCTTTTCACTATCCTCTATGTTACATTGAGGAAAGACCTGGCCTTGGACCAAGGATGATGTGAGTTCTAATCCAACCTCTGCCATTTACTAGATGTGTGACCTTGGATTTGTAACTTAACACTGATT